>NC_059073.1:75325983-75644983 GCF_020497125.1 Mauremys mutica
AGCTGAGTGACAGGTGGGGACCAAAGTGGACGGACTACCCCCAAAGGGGTAAGACAAGTCCCCCCATCAGAGGTACTACCCCTCCCTGGGCACCCCATACACCCCATACACCCCAGCAACTGATCGGTACTGCAACCAAAAAGTGGGACCAGTTCAAGCAGATGGTGACTGACACAGCAGTAACATCTCTTGGACCAAAGAAAAGAACACACCAGGATTGATTTGATGAGAACCAAGAAGAAATATGCTCAGCTCTGGAAGTAAAGAGAAAAGCGTTTATCGAATGGCAGAATGATTCCTCCTCAGTCTCCAAACGGGACCATTTCAAGTACCTTCAGAGAAAAACACAGAAAGACCCCCGTCAGATACAAGACAACTGGTGGGAGAGCAAAGCCAAAGAAATCGAGCACTATGCTGAGTCCCACAACTCAAAGATGTTCTTCAGTGCTATTAAGACTGTCTATGGACCTTCTAAACTAAGGACCACCCCACTGCTCTCATCAGACAACACAACACTGATTAAAGATAAAGAAGGCATCAACAAAAGATGGCGAGAACACTTTAGCAACCTTCTCAATAGACCATCAACCGTGAATAATAACGTCCTCAATGAAATTCCACAACAACCTGCTCTGACAGATCTTGACTCTCTGCCCACTATAGATGAGATTAAGAAAGCTGTTAGCCAGATGAGTTCAGGAAAAGCTCCTGGAAAAGATGGGATACCAACAGAGATATACAAAGCAGCAGGTCCAGCAGCACTAGCAGCGTTACACAGCGTGATCATCAGCATCTGGGAGGATGAAAACATACCACAGGACCTCCGCGACACTACTATTGTCTCTCTTTTCAAGAACAAAGCAGAATGTGGAAATTATAGAGGCATATCCCTCCTCTCCATTGGCGGGAAAATCATTGCCCGCATCATCTTGAACTGCCTAATAGCCAGTATTTCCGAGGCAAATCTACCTGAAAGTCAATGTGGTTTTCGACCTGGCCAGAGCACAGTCGACATGGTGTTTGCTGTCAGACAAATACAAGAGAAGTGCATTGAACAGAACATGCACCTGTATGCTGTCTTCATAGATCTGACAAAGGTGTTTGATACCGTCAACAGGGAAGCCCTTTGGACTATTCTAACACGACTTGGCTGCCCAAGAAAATTTGTCCAGATTATATGCCTTTTTCATGACAACATGAAAGGCGAAGTATTGTCTGATGGAGCCACATCTGCCCCCTTCAACATCACCAACAGCATGAAACAAGGATGTGTTCTTGCTCCTGTCTTATTTAACCTGTTCTTTGCATGCGTCCTCAACCATGCAATGAAAGATCTGGATCGAGGTATATATTTGAAATACCGGCACGATGGTTCGCTTTTTGACCTCAGTCGCCTGAATGCAAAGACTAAGACAGTGCAGAAACTCCTTCTTGAGGCACTCTTTGCCGACGACTGTGCCCTCATGGCTCACACTGAAAATGATCTTCAGCACATTGTCAACAAGTTTGTCGAGGCCTCGCAACTCTTCAGACTAACTATCAGCCTCGGAAAGACAGAAGTTCTCCATCAACCTGTACCTGGATCAAATGCTTCTGTCCCAAGTATCTCCATTGATGGCACTCAGCTTAAAGTAGTGGAGAACTTTAAATACCTGGGTAGTGTCATATCCAGTGATGGATCACTGGATAATGAGATCAACGAACGAATATCCAAGGCAAGCCAGACACTTGGCTGTCTGTGTGTCAAAGTTTTAAACCACCACAACATCCAGATGTCAACAAAACTGCTTGTGTACAGAGCTGCTGTTCTTTCATCTCTTTTGTACGGGTGTGAAACATGGACACTATATAGGCGTCACATCAAGCAGCTCGAAGCATTCCACATGCGTTGCCTCCGCAACATCATGAAGATCCGCTGGCAAGACAAAGTGCCCAACCTTGAGGTCCTCGAGAGAGCCCAGATGACAAGCATCGAAATGATGATCATGAAGTCACAGCTACGTTGGACCGGTCATGTCAGCCGCATGGATGCCAACAGAATCCCCCGCCAGCTTCTGTATGGTGAGCTCTCCCAGGGCAATCCAGCATATACGTCATCCACGAAAACGTTACAAGGACATCATCAAAGCCAATCTGCAGTACAACAGTATCAAACCCAGGGACTTTGAGGATGCCACCAGCGACAGAACACAGTGGCATGCAACAGTCAGAAATACCTGCATCGCCTTTGAGGAAGACCGCTGCCGGCGTCTACAAGAGGCACGCGAACGATGTCACAGAGCACCAGCAGCGCACAACCCACTGACTGCGAACTTCCCATGCACCATATGCAGCCAAATGTGCACCTCTAGAATTGGCTTTTATAGCCATCAGAGGGCACACCATGAGACCAACAATAGATGATTTGCTCAGATTTATCATCGGATTGATGGACTACCAAGAATTTATATTGCTGCACATATTTCCCATATGATGTATATTAGAGATGAGGCTGAGCCCAAACCCTGGATCTAAGTAACCCTGAACTTGACATACATGCAGAATATGAAACCAGATCTGGGCCTGAATTTTGCAGCTGACGCCTACCTTTATAATTGCTTCAACAAAGTTCTGTATGTGGCTCTGATCGCACCTCTGGGTGCAAAGCGTGGAGTGAGGACACCCCACAGGAACATACTCCCCACATTACACAGCTTGCATAAGGACCAGGCACATTGCAGTCCCTGTGCTCAGGGAAGTGCTGGGACTGCTCCCTCCACAAGCCCTGAAAGGTGCACAGCACCCTAAAGGGTGACCTGCCCTCTCTGTGCATTGGCCTATGGAAAAAGACTGGAGTGTAGGGGGCAGTGTGCAAGAGTCTGAGGAACTTTGAGGGGCATTCTGACTCTGAAATAAATTGCCTCCCGGTGCTTTCTCTGAGGTGGTGCATCTCAGCACCACCACCCCAAATAAAGACTGTGCACAACAGAGCCTACTATTATGAAACAGTGCTTTCCCACTCCTGGTTGTAAGGGCTCTCTGTTGAAGTAATAGATTACTTCACTGTCATTATGCACACAAACTTTCTTCCTTCCCTACATACTGTATATGGGACCTCAGTTATACAGGTAAGTGCACCATTGTATAATGATCAAATTGCTTGTCCCCCAAGGATATTATAAAGGGTTGGGGTTTTTTCTGCCATTGCTTGTGATTATTTATGTTGGCATCAAACAGCAGATTTTTAACTATACACTGTGCAGAGATTTTACTTAATAAAAGTCAGTTTCAACTTGTATAGTTTTGTTTTGGACCAAATGTCTTACATATGCCTAATTTGCATGCACAGTTTCCTTGCTCAGTAGTGATAATTGCACTTGCAAATAATCAATTAGATGATTGATTGGTTTTTTTCACGTGTAATCATGGGACCTGAAATACAAAGTAGTCTCCAGTGTACTGTAAATACTTATCAATAGGTATTGCATTGCAACTTTTTTCTTTTAATGGATCTGTCCTTTTCATTGGTATTGATTTAAGTGGACTGCACTGTTCCCACAAACTGATTCTACAGCCCTGTTTCTATATTATGAGTTAAAAGCCACTACATTTGCTACATCTGGGCTTCTGGATCCCCTTAAAAAGCAACAGATGTTTGTGAATTGTCTATAATATGTAGTATATGAAGGTAAAACCCAGGTCTATTTTGTTCTATATAAATTCTAAACACTGCCCACTTTGTGCCTGCAAATGTTTCATGTAAACAGAAGCTTAGGGCCCAATCCAGCTTCCACTGCAGCCAAGGACAGTCTTTTCATTAACTTGAATGGGAGTTGGATTGGGTCCTTAATTAGTGATAATATTTCACTGGAAAGAAGCCCAGAAACTGCATAACAACTGAACTACCTATTGAGGCATTCCCTTTATTGTGTCGGGGTTTAGGGCTTAGTGGTAGAGTAGTCCACTGCTTCTATCTTGTCCGATGGCTATGCTGCAGAAAGGACTTCAGCCATCACGCTTATAAAGTATTTTAACATAAGCAGACCATTCTTTAAAAAAAAAAAACTGAAAAAATAAAAGTCTCCAAACTCAAATTGTTGGCAGATAGCTGGACTTCTACTTGGGAATAAAAGCTTTTGGAAATGCTAAACCCATAACCTTCTCTCCTCTGATATTGGAAGATCTGTGATTGACATGGCCCAATGGATCTGATGTAGTGAATGAGGGTGTGATATGTAACTAATTCACATCAAATTATTTTAAAGCAAAGAAAAACAAAGCTTGTGCATTTATTTTGAATTATTTATTAATTAAAATTCTATGTTCTTCATCTAGCAACTTTTGTGCATGACTAATATTGCATATGTAGGCATCCTTTGCTATAGAGAGGCCTCTGAACTTAATTGGAAGTATTCCAATTGGGAAGATCCTGAGTACTGCAATCCAGCCTTGGAGATTACAAACCCTGTGATGCCTTGGGTGGTGAGAGAGAGAGAGACACTGCCTCTTACAGGGAATACAGGGAGAATACATTGGGCTCCATTTTGGAGAGGTGCTGAGATTGTTTTTGTGGAGCTCTGTCCATACCAGGAGCTGGTGCTAAACTGCTGCTAGGAAGCCAGAAGCTGTTGCTGAGAGCCTGCTGGGGCTTTGATCAAACAGAGAGCCTCAGGGGTTGGTGGCTTCCCTGGAGTCAGAGCAGAGACTGTTGCTGTGCCTAGACCAGACTGAGGTGGGTCTGTAGTGAAGCCTTGTTTGGGAAAGTGCTTGCAAGGAAAGGGGGACAGTAAAGAGACTTTAAGGGGTTGTCTGAGTCTGAGAAGAGGCGGAGTGGTCTTCTCATGGAACCAGAACCCAGGGTTGCTGACATTTGGTTAAAACAACTCCAGTCTTCAGAGCGGGTGTGCAGCTTGGCATGATCCCAAATTAGAATTGTTCTGCCCCTTGCTGCCTTGGCTGGACTGATTCACCAGACCACCAGAGTGCTGTCTCCATCTTCAAGATCTTCAAGTGCACCCACGCAAGGAAGAGTTTAGAACTCTGAAATCCAGAGGAGTGTACCCTCGGGGGAGGTAGAAGGTGGCAGTGTAAATGCAAGTTAGATACGTTTCCTCTACTACTGTAAATTGTATTTGTTATTTGATTTATTGAACTGCCCCTTGCTGATTTAACTGAGTAGTCACATTCAATCTCAATCTGTTATGCCATGTTTCCTTAAATTGTTAAGTAAATATGTGTTAACTTTAATCTAAATGTATAATGGGTGTATATTGTTTATAATTGCTATATTTGAATTAGTCCTATTGCACAGATTAGCTCAGGTTTATTCCTGGAGGCTCCCAAGGTATGCCATTGAGTGTGTACAGGGCCCAGCCAGATGGAGAAACCGTCAATTTTAATTCCCTTTACAAGTAAAATGACTGCAGCAGAGGGGTGGATAGAGGATCTCACCTATCCAACATCACCACTGGGATACCAAGGATCACCTTTACTGTCCACAGCATCAGGCGCCCAGACACACAGTAATCCTGCTCCCAAGTAACCCAGGGAGAAAAGGGGGATTACACATATGTGCAAATGTACCTGTTCTCCTTCGGCTTGCTTCCCTGAATTTTGAAAGGACCTGTCTTCCTGCTGAACTATGTATAGTTCAGCTCTTGTCACTATGAAAAATATGCATTGATCTCCACCCTTTTTATGGAGCTTTTATGCACAGATGGGATTACAGTTAAAGAGGAGGATGTAGTGATTCATTCTTAGTTGAAAAATGACTCAAGAAGGAAATTGCATGGTTTGAGATGACAGCTCATTGTAACTTGTTGTGATCATGCCTGCCTGTCATATCATACCCTGCCTTTCCCTTGGAAATCAGACAAGTAAACATGCCAGGCACACTTCAGCTGTAAACCACTACAAAGAGATACAAAATACCTATTTCTTTTTTCTGGTGGACAACTCCCAAAATCTTGATACCATGGTGATCCAACTCATTGCCACCAGAGACACCTGAGGTAAATGCAAGTGACTAAGATGGGGTGCAAGAGACAGGAATAAAAAACCTATAAAAACATGTCTGGGATGAATTATATCCTCTGGTGCATTCATAACTCCCACTACATATTCATGACTGGATCACTAGAAATATTTATTGAAATTGTTGACTTTGGCAGAAGGACTGGCTGGTCTTGTAGCTAAAGCTCAGGATTGGGAGTCAGCAGATATCAGTACCATGCCTAGCTCTGCTGCAGACGTCCTATGTGATTGTGGTAAGTGCCTCAGTTTCCCAACATGAGGATAACAACACTTACTTCGCAGGGGGGTTGTGATTAATGGTTGAAAAGCAACAGAAAATGCAGATGTTTATAAGACCCGAGTTGCTTATTTGGAAGGTAGGGTAGGGTATAAAGCAGGGTGTTAACATTGAAGCTGCAGTGCTATGTGACAAGCAGACATAAGGGGTAGCAGAAGAACACTGTGCACAGTGCTATCGCTTGCAAACTAAGAGTACCAGCTTGGCAATCTCGCCCTAAATCTTCATTAGAACCTGGGTTACATGCCCATGTCCATATTTAGATCTGAATAAAAGTGGCCTTATTTCCAGAAGTGCTGAACACCCACAAATCTCACTGAAGGGAACGAGATACACAAGTGTTTAGGAGCTTTGAAACACTTTTATTTAAGTGCATATATATGGATTTAGGAATTTAACATTAGTCACCCAGGCTTGAAAATGTTGGCCCTTGATATACCCATCAGCCCAATTTCCCGTCTATGGAGCAAGAGATCCTGAAATTGTTTCCTTGATTCAAGTTTTCCATGTGCAAGCAGCTTCAAAAATCTTGCCCTGAAAACTGCACTTGTACATTTTGAGTCAGATCCTGCTTCCACTGAAATCAATGGAAGTGACCAGTGGGCTTTTTGCAGTATGTGCAAGAAGACAGAGTCAAAATTTTGCATAAAATGGTTTTAAGAAAGTGACTGTCAAATTCCCCAAACAGTAAAAAAAATGCAAAGTAATTATGAACCTTAAAAACAGCAAAATTTCAAATATCCCATTGATTTTCCTTTCTTCTATATATGACTATCTAGTCATAACAACGGCCAGCAGTATTGTACTTTATTGGCACACCCCCGTTAGATTACAAGATTGCTCTATAAAGAGTTGATGGAGGATGCATTTCTCAGTATCTTTCTTCCCATCCAGGAGAAAATTCATTAAAAACAAATTCACTATTGGTGTAAGTGAATTTGATGTCTGTTGACTTTAGTAAATTAATACCTGCTTATGACACCAGTGATTATGATCCATAATCTTTAGCAATGCTTATTTTAGATTTTGTAATTAGGTTAATAGGATGTTCAGAATGCTAGTTAGAGGTATGTTCAGACTTCCTCTATAATCCCCTATTTCCAAATACTCATAACTTTCTCAAACTTATTTTGAGGATAAAAAATCTTGATATTTGGTCTCAGGCCAATGATAAAGCTATTTTGGAATTACTTTGACCTGTGTTATACAGAAGGCCAGACTAGATGATCACAAATGTCCCTTTCAGCCTTGGAATCTATGAATCTTTGAAATTGGCAACCAGACATTAAAGTTAAAGTTAATAATCTTATATCCAATTACTGGAGTTGTTTGCTGTATATGCATTCCAGTGACTTCTACTAGGAATTTTGCATGAATAAAGATGAAGGATTTGGCCACCAGTGGTTAAACATTTCCATCAAAACTGCTTTTCATTGGAAAATTAGATTTTTTTGATTTAATAAAATCTTTCACAAAACGGTGTCCACTTTCCTCAAAAGTTTTTTCAGTCAGAAACTGAAATTTTAACACCTTAAAAGATTTCAGTTTTCAGCCAGAATGTACCATGGCCAAGGACTCCTATGATGTACTGCGGTGACTTAGCAAGAGGGGATACCATAGTGCATCATGGGGATGTAGTCCAGTCAGGCAACCTGGTCCATAAAGGAGATGGGGGGCATAAAGCTCCCAAATTACAACTCCCATGAGGCACCACAGCAGCATTTCTGAATCAATTTTTTTGGTTTTCAGCCAAAAGTTTTCAGCTGAATATTTTCAGTTTCCTATTTTTTGCCAAAATGTTGAAATTTTCTGTGGGGAGTAAAAATAATCCAACTAGGTCTAGATTAGGCCAATTAAATTAAATTAGGCCAAAAGGCCAACATTTGCAAAATTGGGTGACTTAAGGCAACAAGAGCTGCAGGTCCTTGTCTCTGAAAAATCTGGCCACTTGTATTTAGATAATTGCATATAGATATTTAGTGACACTTTGAGTACCTTTCCCAGACCCGAAGAAGAGCTCTTTGTAAGCTTGAAACCTTGTATCTCTGACAAACAGAAGTTGGTCCAATAAAATATATTACCTCGCGCCCTTGTCTCTGTATTTTGTACCTAACTTTAAGCAGCCAAGTTTGAATATTTTTACCTCAGTGCTCTAAATTAGCAGGCAGATGGTCTAGTACCAAAGTAGTGCCAATTATTTCATTTATTTTAGGCACACTCCTTCTTGTGAGGTGCATTAATATTGAATCAGTGTTCTTAGTCCACAACCATCACTACAGTAACTGATAGTCTACATAGCAAAGAGGAACAAAACATCCTTATGACGCTTCTTTGGCAATAATTGTGGATCTTTCTTACAGCAGCTCAACAAAGTGAAATTTCATGAGGTACTGCATCATTTCTTTTCCTAACTGTATATTCTGTTCAAATGCCAATAATGGCTGAGTGTAGAGTTATTTTCACTGACCTGCAGAAATGGGTGGAACATCAGACACTCCATTAAAACAGTTAATTAGGGAAAAATTTAGATGGGAATAACACTTGTAAGTTGGTCATAGAGCATGCTGGCAGGCATACTGAACCTCGCTTTGGATATGGAACAAAACAGCACTTTGAGCCACATACTGAAAATCATCCCTAAATGAAAGTAACACAAATCTCTCCATGAGGAATAGCACACAGTGGGATACATTTTCACTCTTCTTTTCCTCTAAAGAGACAGGAAATCTTATGAATGGCATCTCTCAATGGAAGCCTCATTATTATGGTTATTGATTGATTATGGTTAAGAAAGAAAAGTCATATTAAATACTCCTCTACAGCAACCTTCCTCACAGCTGATTTTTGCCAAACCCACCCTTCAGCGCTATTAAATCTACAGTGTGTGAGACCCCGCACAACTTCCAAAATGTTAAGTGTTCCAGCATCTCATTAATTCATTGGTGCCACCTTGACTCTTACTTCATCTTTTAGGAAAGCAAGTCCCTGTTCCTTGGCATATCATGGAAAATGGCCACGACTGTTTCATGACTTAAGTCAAAACCTATGCTGACACCTCCATTTAATGTAGAAGGTCAGCTCAGTGGTGAACAAGTGCAGTAATGTTAAAAGAGATCGGAATTTGTTTTTTTACCTAATTGTCTGCAGTTTTCTTCTTTAATCAACGCTTTGTGCCCATGCACTCATCAAAAGCTTTCTTATATCAAGTTTCTATGACAGCTACAAATGCCTCATTCTGCTAGGACAATCAGAATAACAAGCTAGTTTTCAAAAAGTGCTTCCTGAATTGATTTTCACAATTGAATTATTCTGTTTTGAAAAGAAACCCATCCATGTAAACCTACTCCCTTTTAATATGATACAATACGTGATCAAGGCAACAAAGGTTAAGTTTTGGGGAGGGGAGAAACCTTAAGTTTAGAAATAGGTTTTGCAATGCTTATGATTTATCACAATATTAGTGCACAGAGCTTAAGCCTTCACATGCCTGTGAGCATACACATCACTGTACAATTAGTAAAGCAGAGGTCTTCCAGCTGTAGCAGTCACATGGATGACATTTCCAACTTCATGTGGACATTTGATCAGGCCAGGTTCATGGTACTCCCAAGGCTCAGGTTGATAAAAGTAGGTAATTTTGCAGTTAAGGAAATAGCTGGAGTATAGAAGGCTGTGCACAAGGCTGAGCAACAAGAGATGGCTTCTAGTCCCAGCTGTCACTGCCTCACTATCTAACCTGATGGCTTTGATCTATGGTATGTGCTTTGAGACTGTTCTGTAGTAGGAGATGCAGGAAGAATTCTGACTGACTTCCTCTTGGGACACTAATGACAGCCCTAAAATGGTGTCTCTGCTCCCCAACCAGATTGTGTCTGGTTTCCAAACAGGGGCTCAAAGTGCACACTACCCTTGTGCCCCACTCCTGTTTTGTGCCTATGATATGTACTAGAGAGATATTCCTGTAACTGTATCCTATAATTGTGACAATCTGTCTCATAAAATTATTAGCATTGAGAAATCCACTTAACACAGCAAATAGGAAGCTAGAAAGGAATTTAACTACAAGTTTCCTATCTTTGACTGGTATCTTTGAGTGATATTTAGTCTTCTTTATGGAGACTGAAATATTGTGTAACACTAGCAACAAAGTACCGGACTCATATCTTATATTGTCATCATGCTATCAACAGGGCCACATGTGCACTTTGGCTGGATGTCCAAGGCCATTTTAATGTGTAAAAGGACACAAGTAGTCCCCTTGTGTGCAAAATATTCCACCACCTATACTTCATTACTGTAAAAAATGCTTGTTTTATGATGTTAGCTGGATTGATTTCCCTCCTTGCAGTTATAGTATTGCAATTTTTGTTTTTTAAACTTCAACATGCTACGTCTTTTAGGGGGATTGGAAGAGACTGGCAAATATAATGCAGATCTAAATATCATATTTGCATCTAGAGAAATTCAGGAATATTTGGAGAAGAGGGAGAATGAGAAGCAGCCAGAGTCTGTAGAATGACATTAATGGTGTAAGGTGGAAGACTAAGGCCTCTGAAATGTATTCTTCTAGTAGGTGTCACTGATTTTTAAAATTATACACTCCTCCCTCTGATGAATGGGTCCAGTTTGTACTAAGAGCAATAGGCATGAGAAGATGGCACAGTACAGCAACATGTAGCAGCAGTAGAAGAGTCCCAAGCAGCAGCTGCGATTGACTAGAAAATGAGAAAGGCCCAGCACGTATCCTGGCTAAAAGATGAGAGTAATTTATAAACTGGTAGCACACCTGGAGAAGCATTGCTCAGAACATATCACACAAGAAAGGGCCTAATCCAAAGTGTACTGAAGTCAATGGGAGTCTTATCATTGCTAAGGCTAGGCCCATTGCCCTCTTTCCCCTCCTGCCACACACAGAGTCCTTTACCGGGGTTGTGTTGGCAGGGCCCACGTGAGCAGTGTGTCTTGATATCAACACCTTTGAGTGCATTGGGCAACTCCTCCCTCTCAAAGATAAAGTTTCAGGCTGTCTGAGTCATAGAGTTTAAGGCCACAAGGGACCATTAGATCAGCTAATCTGACCTCCTGTGCACCACAGGCCACCAACCCCACTCTCAGACTAAACCCAACAAAATAAATGAGACCCACAGGAGATTAAACTATTATATGCCACAGGCAGAGAATAGGAGGGACTGAGGTGCACCAGTGCTTAGGCCCCTGCAATGGCAGGGAAATGTTTTAATGAGAGATACCCAGATAATCCTGGCAAGTGACCACTCACTGCAGATGAAGGTAAAAAAAAAACCAAGGTAATTGCCAATCTGACCTGGTGGAAATTCCTTCCTGGCCCTACGTACACTGACCAGTTAGACCCTGTGTTTATGAGCAAGAACCAGCGAGCCAAGCACCTGAGAGAGAGACTGCTCGGTGCCACCTCAGAGCACTCCCCCTCCCCCACTCCCACCCAGTGTCTCATCTCCAACTTTAGCCATCCCTGATACGTCAGAGGAAAGAGATTAAAAAACTGATGGGGTGAGAGGAATCCCTTCCTGACCCCTGCAGGTGGCCAGCAGAAGCCCTGAAACATGAGCTTTAGGAGCAGACAATATAAACTGGAAGTGAATCCCAGGGCTGTTCAGCCCTATCCCAACCCTCACCCCATCATAGAACTGCACTCATAAATTTGTCCAGCTCTATTTTAACACTAAGTTGTGTGCCCCCACAACTCCTATTGGCAGGCCTATCCAGAACCTCACCCCTCTGATGGTTAGAAAATTTCTTCTGATTTCCAGCCTGAATGTGTTCTTTGCCAAAAAATCCATTTGTTTTGTACCAACATTGTCCTTTAGCTTAAACAACTCTTCACCCTCCCTCGTATTTACCTCGTAATATATTTATAGAAAGCAATCATATCCCCCTCAGCCTTTTTTTTTGTGAGACTAAACAAACCAAGCTCTTCCAGTCTCCTCTCATAACTTTAAGATAGGCCCTCCATTCCCTGATCATCCTAGTAGCTCCTCTCTGCACCGTGTTCCAGTTTAAATTAATCTTTCTTGAACATGAGTGACCAGAATTGTACAGGGTGTTCCAAATGAGGTCTTACCCAGGCCTTGTACAATGGCATTAATACTTCTCTGTCTCTACTGCAAATGCTTTGCCTACTACATCCTAGCACTGCATTTGCCTTTTACACAGCCACATCACATTGGTGGCTCGATGTCGTCTTGTGATCAGCCCACATACCCAATCTCTCTCCAACTGCTAAGTCCCCAGCTTGTAGCAAAAATTCTGTTACTAGACCTTAAATGCATGATCTTGCACTTTGTACTGTTGATTTCATCCCATTTCTGTCACTCTAGTCTTCAACATCATCAAGATGTTCCAGTATAATATTCCAGTCCTACTTTGTATTGAAGATGCCTCCCAATTTTGCATTACCAGAAAATTTCATTAGCACACTTCCTGCTTTTTGTGCCATGGCCGTTAAAGAAAAATATTGAATAAAACTGGTTCCAAGACCAATCCTTGAGGAACTCTGCTAGTAATCTCTCTCCAGTCCGACAACTCACCTTTCAGCACAACCCATTGCCTTCTCCCCTTTAGCCAATTCCTTATCCACCTTACAATGCTTGTATTCATCTCTATCTTCCCTAATTTAACTAATGATTTCCCATGTGGCACCATGTCAAATGCTTTACTGAAATCCAAATACGTTAGATCTACTGCACTTCCGTTAGCTAAAAAAATAATCAGTTATTTTCTCAAAGAAGGAAATCAAGTTAGTCAGGCATGATCTGAAGACCCAGGCAGACATCATTGCTTTGGTTACACTTGGGTCATGTTTCCCAGCTTTTCTTTCCAATCACGAGGGCTAGAAATTGATCATTCTAATATAGTCACCAGACTCCAGAGCTGGGCCATAGGCATGGGACTGTAGTGCCTATGCCTTAATTTGGCCCTGTTTGGGAGGGCCTAGGAAACAACTTTGCCATTCCAACATAAAGGATTCCTATGCATCCTGACCACATCACTGTATTATCTATTCAAATTGTAAACTTTTGGTGGCAGGAACTTATTACGTGTTTGTATAGTGCCTAGCACAAGGGGCCCTATATCGCAATTTGGGCCTCTAGGTGCTATCATAATACAAAAAGTAATCTGATCAGAGCTGACTTAAAATCTTGGGGTATGGAAGAGATCATAAGGGATTACACCAAACTTAGAGGACTCTTATTTGACTTAACATTCGTGCAAGGTCTTTAAGTTTCAACAGCCTCTTCGTGCAGAAGAAAAGCCTACTTATTTGTTCCTTTCTATCCTAGTCAGTAGTTGATGTGTTTACACTAGTTTATATTCTCAAGACTGTCTTTGGAAGGGTACTTTCACTGAAGGACTGTCCGGATATGTGGACTCTCTACTCAGACCCTACACCACCAGTACTTCCAGCTATCTCCATGACACCACTGATTTCCTGAGAAAACGACAATGCATTGGTGACCTTCCAGAAAACACCATCCTAGCCACCATGGATGTAGAGGCTCTCTACACAAACATCCCACACACAGATGGAATATAAGCTGTCAGGAACAGTATCCCTGATGATGCCACAGCATAATTGGTTGCTGAGCTCTGTGACTTTATCCTCACACACAATTATTTCAATTTGATGACAATATATACCTCCAGACCAGTGGCACTGCTATGGGCACCTGCATGGCCCCAGAATATGCCAACATTTTTATGGCTGACCTGGAACAACACTTCCTCAGCTCTCATCCACTCACGCCCCTTCTCTACCTACGCTACATTGATGACTTCTTCATCGTCTGGACCCATGGGAAGGAAACCCTGGAAAAATTCCACCACAATTTCAACAGCTTCCACCCCACCATCAACCTCAGCCTAGACCAATCTACATGGGAGGTCCACTTCCTAGACACTGCGGTGCAAATAAGTGACGGTCACATTAACACCACGCTATACCGAAAACCCACCGACTGCTATGCCTACCTTCATGCCTCCAGCTTCCATCCCAGACACACCACACAATCCCTTGTCTACAGTCAAGCACTGAGGTACAACCGCATCTGCTCCAACCCCTCAGACAGAGACCAACACCTACAAAATCTTCACCAAGCATTCTCAAAACTATGATACCCACACAAGGAAATAAGGAAACAGATCAACAGAGCCAGATGTGTACCCAGAAGCCTCCTACTGCAAGACAAGCCCAAGAAAGACACCAACAGAACTCCACTGGCCATCACATACAGTCCCCAGCTAAAACCTCTCCAACGCATCGTTAGGATCTACAACTCATCGTGGACAGCGATCCCTCACTTTCACAGGCCTTGGGAGGTAGGCCAGTCCTCGCCCACAGACAACTCGCCAACCTGAAGCATATTCTCATCAGCAACTACACATCGCACCATAGCAACTCTAACTCAGGAACCAATCCATGCAACAAACCTCGATGCCAACTCTGCCCACATATCTACACCAGCAACACCATCACAGGACCTAACTAGATCAGCCACACCATCACCGGTTCATTCATCTGCACGTCCACCAATGTAATATACTCCATCATGTGCCAGCAATGCCCCTCTGCTATGTACATCAGCCAAACTGGACAGTCCCTACGTAAAAGCATAAATGGACACAACTCAGATATTAGGAATGGCAATATACAAAAACCTGTAGGAGAACACTTCAATCTCGCTGGACACACAATGGCAGATTTAAAGGTAGCCATCCTGCAGCAAAAAAACTTCAGGACCAGACTTCAAAGAGAAACTGCTGAGCTTCAGTTCATCTGCAAATTTGATACCATCAGCTCAGGATTAAACAAAGACTGTGAATGGCTAGCCAACCACAAAAGCAGTTTCTCCTCCCTTGATGTTCACACCTCAACTGCTAGAAGAGGGTCTCATTCTCCCTGATTGAACTAATCTCGTTATCTCTAGCCTGATTCTTGCTTGCATATGTATACCTGCCTCTGGAAATTTCCACTACACGCATCTGATGAAGTGGGTATTCACCCGCGAAAGCTCATGCTCCAATACATTTTTTAGTCTATAAGGTGTCACAGAATTCTTTGCCGCTTTTGGAGCTCCTGGAACACTGGACTGAGCCCTTAGGGGTCCTACCCTCTGGACTACAACAATAGCTCCAGAACCTATGGACACCATTTTCCGGCCTGCTTAGGGTTGGGGCATGGCACAATAGACTGGAAACTCCTACAAAAGCCAATGGGGAGCTTCAGATGGAGTGATTTATATAGACAGTTTGCAGGGCCAATGAGGAGACAGGACTGCTCAGTCCTTCAGTGGGAGGGACAGGCTGCCTCAGACACAAAATGTTTAGTTTTGGTTTTCGGCTGTTTGAATTTAGAGCTGAGCTGAGATATGACAAGCGGCCTCTAAGGCTGTCAATCCAGCACCTTCTATGAATTCACCATTTATTTTTTAACAAAGGGAAAGTATGTCTTTCTGGAATAGTCACACCACAAAAAGATCAGCCAGCTTGCAAAAGAAACATGACCCGGCATTATTTTTACATGCCAGATTTCTCTTTTTGGTATTCTGTCATGTGGCCAGTTTAATGCTCGGGTTAAAACACCATTACACTACATATATCTATCCTCCCGCATGGCAGAAATGTGAGGAATGTATGCAAGAAACATCAGCTTGTGTATAATTCCCATGTCACAGAACCCAATAAGTGAAATGGCCAACATTTCCAAGGGCTGCTTAGCTCACCTAGAGAACTTGCAGTGTGTGTGTTCAAAGAGGTAGCAGAGTCACTAAAGCTGGAGCAGTTCTTGGGCAAAATCCAGTGACCATGTTACATACTCATAAACTGATAAGTTAGAATGGTTTTCAGCCATGCAAATGTAAAGGAAGCCTGCTGAAGCAAGCCTTAGGTATGCCATCTATTTGTCTGACCACTTACAGAGGAATTAGGTAAATATATGACCAACAGGAATGAAGAAACTTGCATCAGCACAGTGGATCAGATACAGGCATTGGGTATTTAAAAGAGCATGTCTGTGTCGCGGTATTTTACATAATTTAAAAAATACCTTTTTATTCCCTGTTGTTTCTATACTCACTGGCATCTTGAAATGGGAATTTCGCTCTCTCATTTAATTTTCCTCTGTTGTGCATGCTGCTCTGTTATAGCGTTGCTCATAAAGGATTGGCTACTAACATAGATTTCTTTATGTATTGGTTTCTTTTCACTCCATGCACCACATTTAATAGGGTATATACACACCTGTAATTGCTGCTTTGAAATGAAAATACATGGTTATTACAGATAACTAGTCTCATTTTCTGTTTAACCCATTACCACATCCCGCTTGCCCTTCTCAGGTACTGTTCCTTGTTTTCTCATATCCTAACTATCCCCTAACGTCCCTGGCAAGCACTAGACTGCAAGCTGTCCCCTGCATCCTAATGGGCTGGCTGCCTCCCATTCCACACCTGCCTCTCAGTGCCATTGCCACAACCTGCTTTCATTTACCTTCTCTTAGCGTCCCTGGTGGTTCCTACCACTCTCCCTTGCTGAACTACGGAGCAGCATCCCTCACTCTGCTGGTTCCATCTTAAGTGTTGGGAGTAGAGCTGGGCGAACATCTTGTGTCAAACAATTTATTCAACTAATTTAACCTATTTCTTCCACTTGTGATTTTTCCATGAAGACGCCATAGTTGCTACATATCTGTTTGCTATCGTCAATTATTCATTGACCAGTTTATTACAATGTATTTCAGCCCGTGGATTGCTGTTAAACTATTCACCATGATTAACGCTTTGAGCATTTGCTACTGTCATGGTCTTCACTCATGGGGAGTGTTGTCTAGTGGTCAGAGCTTAGGCCTTCGACTTGCACAAGGGGGGTTGGTAGGGGAGCCCAGCCCTTCCACTCCATTGAGCTCCAACCCAGGGCCCTGTGAGGGCCAACAAAAGGGTCTGACAGCCAGGAGCGCTTTAAGGCTGCCCCTGAGCCACTTTCTACCATCCCTCTGTTGTCCACAGTTCGCAGTCTCTGCAGGGAAGCATGAAGGGGCTCAGCTCATCACGTGGCACCTCTTCGTGAGTGGGTGTGGCCTGGTTACTCCCTCCCTCTGGGAGCAGCATCTGCCTCCTTTCACGCTGGTCATCCAGCCAGGTTAGTTCCAAGTCTCACCCCTTCATGGTAGTCCACAGATAAAAATAAGAAGAATTAACACAAATAAACTCAGTCTATATGAGAGAGAGCGGGAATGCCTCAGTCTCAGAGTGTACCTGAAGTAGGTCCTCCCTTGCCTCAGGGAGGGACCTATAGGCAGTTGTTGTAGAGAGAGATCCTGCCCTCCTTAAACTCTTTTCCCCTCCCTGGTTTGCCCCCAAGTGAACTGTTCTGCTCCCTTTTAACTCCTCCTCCAGCTTGTACATCTCATACAGGTGTGGCAGGGCAGGGCTGGTTGAGCCCAGAGCAGCTCTCTAACCCCTTATTGCCAATGTGTAGGGTTTGTATACCCCATCACAGCTACCTATTATTTACTGTTCCTATTATTGGGTCACTTCTGTCACATGATATTGTTTTTGCTCCCCAATTGGATTACTCCTAAGATCACAAAGTCCATGCAAATCCCCTGGCATAATATTTGTGCAACTACACATTTCAGTGAGTATTCATGGCACTTTCTCCTTGTACAAATATTTTTGTGAACAAACCTTTGCTTGTCCCTATGTTCGCAGAAAGCAACTAAAAGCAACATTTGACTCACAGTGCAAGTTGTATTCAAACAAATACTTATGAATACTATTGAAATGTTCACCTAGCTCCAGATGAAAACAAATAGTGAGGAAAATGGAAACATGGGGAACTCTGCCAGCAGTTGTGAAAGGAGTTCCAAGAGCAGAGGGAGCTGGGTGGCGCAAGTTTTGACTTATCAATTCGCAGCCAGAAATGCTTCCTCCACCCCTCAGTGCACCTCCTAATGGTTACCCTCAAGCAACACCTATTTATCATGTGTCATCGACTTGGGAATTAACAGTTTTCCTACAAATTAACAGAGATGAACATGGACATAAACAGTCTGAGAAACACACAAATCTGTAATTGCATTAACTTTGTAAACTTTATAAAAGAATTGCAAAAGTCCTCCCAACTTTGATAGTATTTATTTAAATGAAAAGGGTGAGTACTGTGTTCTCATAGTAATGTTGAATACTCGTGTCTGTTCTTTTCTAGTAAAACCACACAGAGTTCATTCACCTGCGTACTTTCCAGAGAGCACATTAGTTATTCTGTATAAAATGTATAAAGATAATTAATGGAACACACTGTAAAAGGCCTCTTCTTACCTCATGGTGGGGGAAGAGGTAATCTAACCTCAAAATTAATTTCAATCAGTGAATTAACAGATATCTCAGTTCAACTGAGAAACCTGTCCCGTGATGCGTTAGTGGAAGTGCTAGCAGAGCAGCATACAACTAATATACATATCTTGCAGATTACATAATTTATTTGGCAATGTTTTCATCCAGTAAAATAAACTTCAGAAAACTGCAGTGGAGCCTTCTTATAAATTAGCTCTAATGTCTAAAATCCCATGAGCTTTGAAATGTTAAAAAAATACATAATGTTGCTGAGCAACGTGGCTCAGCCTTAACAACTTTTCCTTGTATGAAGCATTCCAGAAAAAGGACTACTGTGGAGGTTGTGTAAGTACTCACCCTATGGGTAGTGCTATTTTATTGCAATCTTTAAGGAACAGTTTACACAGAATGCTGACTGAATCCAATTATAAAGGAGTCTCCAGGGCTATTCTACTACCCTTCACTCTCTGTGTGAAGAAACATGGCCCAGCATGTTTCCCCACCCCCTGCTCTATAACCACCTCCACAGCTACCACTCTGAAACCTGTCATCTCCATAAACTTTACCATTAACATTAGAGAACTAAAACTGCTATCATCTAATTTTAATATAAAATCATCTTGAATAGATTAAGGAATAAATCAAAACTCATATCTTTCTCCTTGTTTTTTCTCTCTCTGCTTTATTTAAAAACTGTGATGTGGGCTTTTAAAATGGACTCAGAATCATTTAGTCTAGGGATATTGTATACATTGAATGTCCATGGAGTTTCAACTTCTGTACTTCCTAACGAGGGGCCCATTCAGCAAGGTGCTAAGAAACCTTCAACTCCCATGGGAGTCTGCAGATAGCTTACCTGGTTCAGATACATTAAGAATTTACTAGATCTTTGCCCCTAAACAAACTAAACCAGAACCAAACCTTTGTTAAGGTTTGAAAAACTCTAAATGAACTTTTCTTATTGTGTCTTTGTGTTTTCAGTTTCATTTTCTTGCTACCTTGTTTCAACTAGAACTAGAAGCAATGTAAGACCCCAAGAAAGGCTAATCTTTCATAGGAAGAAAGGTCTTGTGGCCAGGGCATAGTAATTCTGGATTCTGTTCCCAGATCTGTCATTGACTAACTGTGTGGACTTGAGCAACTTTCCAAGGGGCTGATCCATCTCCCCAAAAAGTCACTGGGACTCTTTCCATGAACTTTAATGGGAGTTGGATCAGGCCCTTAAACTCTCAACAGCCCCTTCATTGCCCCACCCATAAAGCTGGGATAATAATATTTCTGTCTGACAAGGTGAGTGAGAGGATTACTTCATTAACGTTCATAGCACTGTTGAGATCCACAGATGGAAGGCATTATGTTAGTGCAAATTATTATTATTTATCATCAATCTCATGGTATCTCCAAATGTCCTGAAAATCTTGTTAGAGAACGTCTTCTCAAGTGATTTCAAACCCCATTTCTGGCCCAGAGATGTTTGGAATGAATTCATTGGTATTGGGACGTTTGGATGTTTATCGAAGCTGAGCCCTAGAGGCTCTTTTGAGATTGCCCACTCATCAATATTCTGAACACAGGCACGCGGAACATGGCGTAAAAAAGACTACCTAAACTTTTAACAAGTTTATTAGGTCATTAGTGCAGCAGTTGAGACACTGGGCCAAAATATTCAAATTTGGTTTCCTAAGACCTGAAGAAGGTTTCTCACCATCAGAGAAGTGAGATACTGTAACAGCCTCCCAATAGGAGTTGGGAGATGGGACACACAATTTTATTAGTTTCAAGAGAGAGCTCAACAAATTTATGAGTGGAATTGTATGATGGGGTTGCTTGTGGAGGGAAGGGCAAGAGCAGGGGTCGGCAGCCATGGCAGTCCCTTCCTGTTCATATATTATCTTCCTAACGCTCATGCTTCAGGGCTTCGCTGGTCACCTGAAGGTCCAGGAAGGGTTTCCCACACACGCCTTCCTCAGTGTATTCTGTTTTTTGTTTGTCTTGGTTTGTCTCCTTCTGAAGTATCAGAGATGGCCACAGCTGAAGACAGGACATGAGATGAAGGTCCGGTGCTCTGAGGTAGTACTGAAAATTCTCTTTCTCAGGTGCTGGTTCTTACCCACATGCTCATGGTCTAACTGATCACCGTATGTGGAGTTGGGAAGGAATTCCCCCCTCCCCCAGTCAGATTGCCAGTACCTGTGTGGGTTTTTCTCCTTTCTGTACAATGGGTGGGTGCAGGTCATTAGCCAGGATTACCTGAGTATATCTCAATCCTTGCCCTGCCATTACAGGGGCCTCAGGCACTGGTGCACTTTAGTCCTTCCTATTCTCTGCCTATATAATATAATAGTGTAGTCTCCTGTTGGATCTAATTCCTTGGTCTAATTTTGGCTGTTGGGTTTAGTGTGTGGATGCTGATGGCTTGTGATATACAGCAGATCTGACTGAGATGACCTAATGGTCCCTTCCAGCCTTAAACTCTATGATTCTAAACTTGCTGTCAGTGGGATCTGTAGTAGCTCTGCATCGCAGAACATCAGGCCAATAAAGGGCTAGATGGATTCTGACTCCCTAACCCCCTTCTGTACTGGATCTACTCACAGAGAAGTAAGTCAGGCTCAAGTTAGATGCTTGTCCTCTCCTGCTACTCACTGACCACAGTAACTGAGCCAATGTGGGGTGGCTAGTAATTTACTGCTGGCTTAGGCCATCTGCAAATTACTATCCATCCAGGAGCAAGGAGGAAGCAGGGAGGCATTGTGACTCACAGGTGCATTTCTCAGTCACAATAATGAAGCTACATCTCCTGGGTGGTACACCATGCCTTGCTCAGGGTGGTGCCTAAAGTGACAATCTAGATCTATGGGCCCAAGTATGAATTTTTGTACTCAACTTAGGCATCCACATTTTGAATTATGGGCATTAAGTAAAATGTACAGAATTGTGTTAAGGGGAGTCTATAAGGTACCAAAGAGGACACACTCGTCACGCACTAATGCTATGCTGAGCATCACAAAGTACTGCATACATGAGCTGTGACCTTCACAAATATTGTATTCCTGGCCTTGCCTCTCTCCACTTTCTCCTGTTCTCTCACCACCCCTTGACAACTTGCAGGTCGATAGCTGGGGAAAGCAGACAGGTTTAATGTTCTGGTGAATGTGGTTACTATACTATGTGCATATCTCTAAAGAAGGGAAATTACCAGCCTCTATATATACACAGAGACACATAGACACACACGTGCACATCCATAGCCAAGGCCTTCGGCAAGCCAGCTGATAGCAATCAGTATTTTGAGGAGTGATATCTTATCTGCACATTCAGCATTCTTTTGAAGCAGAAGATGTTATGCTAACTAGCAACATTAGAAAAACAAACATTAAAGCAGAACATGTGCCTATGTTTTCTAAGGGACAGAGGTATAAACTATGTGGCCCCTGAAGTTGAAACTGAAGAAAAAATAATCCCTAAGAACTCATTGGCAAGCCTGGCTGTGCACCAGCATAGGGGAATGAAGGTGCTTACTCCCCTGTACCCACCTCACCGGACCATACATGTTGGGCAGAGCAGTCAGCCAACTGAGATGAGCCAGTGGGGAGGGAGAAGTAAGGTATTAGAGGAAAAGGGCAGGCCCAGCTTTCTTCTCTCATGAAGCAACGGAGAGGCAGTGATTGAATTGTGATTACTCCTGTTGCAATGTAGCTGTGCATGACCCACTCCTCAGGCTGACTGCAAAGTACCACTCCAGCCCTAAACAAAATTGGAGTGCAACTAAAGATACAATTACCTGTCGTGAAAGTGCACAACTGTTAAAAGCTGTGCATTCATGCACATAAATAGCCATGAAGTGTGCTCCTGAGATCCTTTGACTAAAGTCTAAACAGAGGAAGCTCTCTGCAGACAGTCATGTCTTTAGCAGTGTGGATAGGTGCTGGAACTAGGGGTGCTGCTGCACCCCCTGGCTTGAAGTAGCAATAACAACCCAAATACATGGCTTGCGCCTTCACCACCCTCCACTATAAAAATTGCTCTAGCACCCCTGGCAGTGGCTGCCATTGTGACTCAGTCACTCCCACGGGAGGAAAAGAAAACAGAAAGGAGAATGGATGGTGAGAAATGCAGCTTGGAATATCGCACTCCCTCTCATTGTGGCTATCAAGGCTGATAAAATAGTGCAGCATTTCCCCACACACCAGCTATTGCTAATTCATTAAAATCAATGACGGTACGTTTGAACCTATCACGGAATCTATAAAAATGGACTCAGAAACAAGTTTGAGTTAAGAAAGAAATGTCAGTTGAATTTCCCAGGCAGAGGTGTAAATGCCACCCCCCCTCTTTTTTTTTTTTTTTGGATCTTTCTGTATATATTTCTGCAGCGCACAGATCAGTTATCCACAGCGAGAGAAAGAGAGAGTGTGAGATGGCCGACCTTGTCCTTCAGTGCCTAGGGCCTGTGGGTTTGGGCTAGGAACAGGAATTCCCTGTACAGACACTAAGTCTGCTGAAGGAGACAGGAGAGCCTGCTCCACAGAAGAGCACTTTATTCACTGCCACCAAGGAAAACTTACACAACAAACACACACAACCAAGGAAAAATGAATATTTTAAAAGTGTTTTTTCCCTAGAATACACAGTGCTCTTATTTCCTTAGGGATGCAGTAAAAATTGTTCAAACGTGTATTGAAAAATGCATCTAAGAGTTAGCTAAGATATTAATCTCTACATGCTCTAGTTACAAAGAGCAGGTCATTGAACCAAGGTCTGACTATATCAACAATTCATAATGAATTATTAAAAATGAAATGTCCACTGATGTCTGGAAGGGTTTTTTTAAGCTTCTTTTTTAAAATGTCCTTTTGCAATGTGGATAGATGTAAAGTAATGCACATTGGAAAAAATAACCCCAACTATACATACAATATGATGGGGGCTAATTTAGCTACAACAAATCAGGAAAAAGATCTTGGAGTCATCATGGATAGTTCTCTGAAGATGTCCACGCAGTGTGCAGAGGCGGTCAAAAAAGCAAATAGGATGTTAGGAATCATTAAAAAGGGGATAGAGAATAAGAAGGAGAATATATTATTGCCCTTATATAAATCCATGGTACGCCCACATCTTGAATACTGAGTACAGATGTGGTCTCCTAATCTCAAAAAAGATATACTGGCATTAGAAAAGGTTCAGAGAAGGGCAACTAAAACGATTAGGGGTTTGGAATGGGTCCCATATGAGGAGAGATTAAAGAGGCTAGGACTTTTCAGCTTGGGAAAGAGGAGACTAAGGGGGTATATGATAGAGGTATATAAAATCATGAGTGATGTGGAGAAAGTAGATAAGGAAAAGTTATTTACTTATTCCCATAATACAAGAACTAGGGGTCACCAAATGAAATTAATAGGCAGCAGGTTTAAAACAAATAAAAGGAAGCTCTTCTTCACACAGCGCACAGTCAACTTGTGGAACTCCTTACCTGAGGAGGTTGTGAAGGCTAGGACTATAACAGTGTTTAAAAGAGAACTGGATAAATTCATGGAGGTTAAGTCCATTAATGGCTATTAGCAAGGATGGGTAAGGAATGGTGTCCCTAGCCTCTGTTTGTCAGAGGATGGAGATGGATGGCAGGAGAGAGATCACTTGATCATTACCTGTTAGGTTCACTCCCTCTGGGGCACCTGGCATTGGCCACTGTCAGTAGACAGGATACTGGGCTAGATGGACCTTTGGTCTGACCCAGTACGGCCGTTCTTATGTTCTTATGCAATCTAGTCACACTTAGAACCTGTAGTGAATTAAATACTTTCTCCTTCTGTGCAGTGTGTGTGCATGTGTTGATGGGAGGAGGCAAAATATAAGGTAGATATGGACCCCAGATCCTTTGCTGCAGTGCAGCTGCTTTGTGCTGAAGCACGGACATGAAGCAGCCCCAGAGTCAGCCTAACCAGAGGGGAAGGGTAGTCTGGTGGTTAGGACACTAGCCTTGGACTCAGGTGACCTGTTCAATTCCCTGCTTTCCCACAGGCTTCCTGTGTGACCGTGGGCAACTCACTTAGCCTCACTTCCCCAAGGGAATAATAACATTCCTACCTCACAGGGGTGTGGTGAAGCAAAACTCATTAAAGGCTCTGAGGTGCTCAGATGCTATGATAATAGGGGCCACTTAAGGACTGTAGCTCGATAGTTAATGGGGCACTGCCAGTGGCCTAGAGCCAACATGATAGCAGCTTCTATGCTATGCTTGTTCCTGGTTGTTGAGGTTGCAGCCATTTGCAGTTACCTCAGGGTTTTCTAACTTAAAGCAGGGAACTGGCCTACCAAACAGTCCATATTTGGGGGAACAACAAAAGTAACGCTGATGCCATCTTTTCAACCAACACTTCCTAAGGTGTTGCATGTGCTTCTTGGCCACTGCTGAGGATTTAACCAATAGTGTACCTGAACATATATTATGCAGTGGTCACCATTAAAAAAAATCAGAATTTAATAGATACCACACAGAGGTTCACGAGAGGTAACTGTCATTTTGGAGTGTAGGGAAATATTGCAATCTCGGAGGTATCTCAGATACTACCGTGTGATAGCTGCCAATAAATGTTCTTAACTGCAACCGTGCTAAATGGATTCTCTAGGGTAGTGGAAATACTGCAAGCACATATATACTGTACTTTTTTATTTGGTGTTTACTTGTCTTTACTTATTCAGATAAACACTGTCTTTGACTTCATTGAGAGCTTTGCCTGAGTACAAAATAAGCAAGGGCTTCAGCAGGGCCGGCTCCAGACCCCAGCGCGCCAAGCGCGCGCTTGGGGCGGTGTCCCAGCGGGAGGGCGGCAGGCGGCTCCGGCGGACCTCCCGCAGGCATGCCTGTGGAAGGTCCGCTGGGACCGTGGCTCCGATAGACCTCCCACAGACGTGCCTGCGGAGGGGGCCGCTGGTCCCGCGGCTCCAGTGGAGCATCCGCAGGCGTGCCTGCGGGAGGTCCACCGGAGCCGCGGGGCCAGCGGACCCTCCACAGGCACGTCTGCGGGAGGTCCACTGGAGCCGCGGGACCGGCGACCGCTAGAGCGCCCCCCCACGGAGTGCCACCGTGCTTGGGGCGGTGGAAATCCTAGTGCCTCCCCTGGGCTTCAGAATGTGGCCTGTACAATCTGGTTGAGGAAGTAAGTCACATGACTAATATTTGCACTATATGCTGGTCAATAATTTTTTTTATTCCATTAGCCAAGACAAGGCCTCATGACCCTATGATCTAAAAACTAAGATGCCTCCATAGGGCATAGGGCGAGGGATGCAATATAAACAGGGCACTGAGATCTTGGGCCTGATCCTTCAGTGCCCTTCCCCTTGTATACCAACACCAAATCAGAAGGCGGCATTTTACATCCACTCCACACCAGTGTATGTGATTACACAACAGAGAATGAAGTCTCCTGTACTGGAAGTATTTACTCTTATTCCACACTTGGTAGAGGACAAATTACATTCAGCATCCTGTCAGCTAATTGTGATTAAACCTAGCTTAGGCCAGTGTTTAATCATGTTAGGTGACATGATACTGAATGCTATTTGTACTGGTTTCTGCATCGTGTCTGGTCTCTGCATCATGTCACCTAACTTCATTGTTAGTACCAAATTATGCCAGTCCCAGCACAGGTGCACAAAGGGGGAGGGGAGGAGGGGAGTACAGCGAGTCCATTCCTCCCAACACCTTGAGCTCCTAAGCAGGTGTCAACCATAATGTGTCTTGAATCAGCCAAAAGTTGGTTGTCCTTTACCTCTTTCTCTCACCCATTTGAAGGTTCTAAAAGCTTGGCTTTCCCTCACCCAGAAAGCTGCTGCACATTTAAGTACACTCAGGGACTTCCCCTGAGATACACAGTAGGCGGTAGATCATGGGAGGCTCCGAAGTAACACTGACAGACCTGTGAGGTTCTCCGAAGGTAACAGAGTCTGTGGTGGGCTGCAGAGAAAGAAGGGAATAGGAGAAACTTTTCTTTCAGCTGGAAAAACCTCCTGAGGTTTCCAATGAGAAGGAAACCAAGGAGAGCCTATTGGACATCACACAAAGGCAGGCAGAGGCCAGTGTGGAAAGAGTGCATGCTTGGAGTCAGGAAGACCAAGTTAAAGGTTTGAGGATTGTGGGTTCCTTATCCAAACTTTTTTTGAACCTAACAAATATTAATTTTGGTTCAAGGAAAAGGCTGAGGTTCAAGCTGGTCCCTATTTTAATTGGACCAATTCAATTCTCTGTGTTTATAACTTCAGTAACTTGAATGAAATGAATTATAGCATACAGTACATGCTTTAATAAAATCAGCCAAATTCATTTAGCTATTGGATATATGCTGTATGGTGGGTGTATGCATAAAATTGTACTGCACAATAGATTAATATAACCCAAAATATAATAGTTATTTTATATAACTATAAATCAATATAATATGACTATCAAAACATTTTGCTTTATTCACACACTGGGCAATTAGGGGTACCAAAATATTTTTACTGAACTTAGCCAAATTCCATAGAACCTAATGGAACCCTCATGCCCTTGGTTGAGTTGGCATGGAATATAATTTATATTTGTTTGAGTCTGTGGGAGTGTTTAATATATGTATTAAAATGGTGCTTGCAATGCTTCAGATCTACAGTTTTGGTCATGCAAAAGCTCAAAAGGTATGTGCAAACTGCATGAGCAAACCAGGATAGCACTTCCCTGAGCTTCACTGAGATGTGGGATTAACCCTGCCAGCTGGCATCATCCCTTTGCTTTGGGTAGCAATCCTAGGTTCCTAATGTAAGTTATGGAAGATATTTTTCCCTTGGACTTCTTGGCACACTAACAGAAAGTTCAATTGGTGGCTGTGGAGGAATCGCTAGTTTTGCCACACAGGTAGTCTGCTGCCTGCTGGATGAATCTAGGACATATATTTGGGACACAATTTCCTGTCACACTATCCTTGCTCTTGGGCAATTGCAACAGCTAACTACTTAAATCAAGTCTTGTGCAAATTGCTCCTGAAAACACTTCACAAAACCTTGCTAAAAATAAGGAATTAATTTTAGCCCCCATGCAAGAAGAGGTCGGAAGATCTGTACAATGATGGGGTTTTCTGTAGGTCCAGATACTATAAGTATTGCATTCATATGAGTGGCAAATCCCTATGTACTTTCATAGCTGCCCACATAACTGTCTGCATCCCTTTTACCTGCTTCATAAAGTTGAATTCTGTGCCTCTGCCAAGAAATAAAAAGAGTGATGAGTGGGACTCATATTCGGTCCAGGGTGCTCAGATTACAGCATGTACATGTCTGCTGAAAACATATAGCGCTTGGGCATGCAGAATCATAACATTGCCTTTTGCCTGAAAAAAAGCACATTCATTTTATGCAAGGGGTCGTTTTTACTGGACCGAAGACAGAAGGGAAAAAAGCAATTCTTCATAGTCATTGAATTCACCGAAGTCAAAGAAAAATTATACCAGAAGGACAGTGCGGCCCAGGCAAAACCTAATCCAGGAATACTAGCTATGCAGCCATGCTCATGTTGGCCACAAATAAATTAAATCAATAAATATGAGACAAAGAAGAAAAGCCTTTGGTATTGGCTCCTGGAAAAATTCAACCCAGACCTAAGCATTTGTGTCATTGCATTTCATGTGAGTGACTTCAGCAGTTTCTACTCACCAACCACAATAGCCTACATTGGCATTTGCTTGCAATATTCTTCAAGCAATGTGCTTGTGAGATGTCTTTCTATTTTGTTAAAAAAATTTAGTGTCAACGGCACTGATGGCTCTCTGGTTATATATTCAGGGGAGTTTGTAGCCTCCGAGTAGCTGAGCTCACAAAGGGGCTCCCAGCTTGTATACACCTGAATTCAGTAAACAACAGGGAGAATAAATATGTAATCACTAGGTCTTAGTGATTCCATTCAGTTCTTGAAATTGGAGAAAAAGCATAGGATTTTCTCATTCCTCTGCCTGTTTCCTGAAAATTTTCATCACTTTTTGAAGGTTTTATTTAGGGCTGGACAAACCAGTTGTTTAACACTAGCATCATGATGTAGACATAGTTTCTAGTTATGTAAGAGTCACAAGTGGGTCATAGGTTGTCTGAACGAGCACCCAAAGCTTGGATGCTTATAGCCAAATTATCTGCACCTAGGCTGGAAATCAGGTAAGAACAAGCTGTTTCATTAGATATAGGATACTATCTGATTTAACTCAACACAAAAACACTATGATTCTTGCAGAACTTCCACAAATCGAGTCCCAAGAAAAATCCATCAGTGCAGACATCCACACAGATGAAATGCACTTACATGGGAAGTTAACCCATCTTTTTTTAACCTCAGGAAAGGTTCACTTTTCATAGGTGGTGAATGTTCACACAATTATTATTCTATCTGGTTAGGCTTAGCCATCTCTAATCATTGCACTAAGGATGGCAGGAAACACCCAGCCTTGTTTGAAAACAGTTAGCCTAGAAGAACCCTACCTTCCAAGATTCCTAACCACATTAGAAGATTCGGCCATGGAGAAACATTCATCCAAAAAAAGACCTGCCCTTCTTGAACCCATCCCTCAAGCTGAGTTCTTCAAGCTTCCTGGTCAACAGTAAGAAACTCAAAACTGAATGTCTCTGTCTATACCTTAATCTCATGAAAGCCAGCTCACATCAGAAGACAAGATGACTGAATAGAACCAGAAGAATGAAAAGGCCTTAATGCACCCAAAACAGCAGCAGATTCATAGATTCATAGATTCTAGGACTGGAAGGGACCTCAAGAGGTCATCGAGTCCAGTCCCCTGCCCTCATGGCAGGACCAAATACTGTCTAGACCATCCCTGATAGTCATGTATCTAACCTACTCTTAAATATCTCCAGAGATGGAGATTCCACAACCTCCCTAGGCAATTTATTCCAGTGTTTATCCACCCAGATCCAATGCTATTCCTAGGAAATCATTTCAAGATGGGAGAGAGGTTAGCATGAGTGTACAGATCAGCAGGAAATTCTTTATCTAAAATAATAGCATTCCAACATTAACATGAATTGATGTTATCTCATCTAGTCCATGCCTCCTGTCCGTGGAGAATCATCCACAACAATGTATTCTTCAGTACTTGCTTCTTGTAGTCTAGGAATTAGGTCTGGTGAGCCAGAGTACAAAAACTGTAAGTGATGGAATGAAACTGAGGAAAGAAAATTTAGGATGATTTTTGCAGGGCAAAATTTAGGATGATGTCCCCTTAAAGCAGGGTAGGGGTCACTATAGCCCCATGGCTGTGTCTACACAACCACCCCTTAGCCTCAGGGTGGTGCAGCCCTGTGGCCAAAGTCAAAGGTCTGCTCTCTTTTCCAGGGCTATGTTGCTGAATGGCCAGAGTCAATATGGCTGCCCTTTCCCTCAGGGCAGAATAGCCTAATGGCCAGAGTCAATATGGCTGCCCTTTTCCTCAGAGCTGTGTGGCCTAGTGGCCAGTTGGGGAAGTGGGCTGCCTCCTAGGGATGGGTAGTGGCTAGGGTAGAGAGACCCAGCCCCTCCCTACTCCACTAGGTCCCAGCAGGGATCCGACCAAAGCAAGCTGTCATCACCCGACACAATGTCTAGTCTCCCTGGGCTACTTCCTACCCTGTCCCTGATGCAGTGGTCCAGGTGTCTCTGGGCTCCTTGGTCTGTGCTTCTCCCGGCTGGTTCAATCTTCCTTGGACGTCCCTGGGCGCCTGGGTCTCAGCGCCTCTGGCTTCCGCGGTCAGGGGCTCTAGCAGCTCCTGGGCTGGAGTCTGCAGTATACATCTTCCCTCCTCATCAGTCAGCCCTGACTAAGTTGAGCTTCTCCCTTTTATACTGGTCTCCAGCCAGAGCATCCCCAGCAGGGCCAAGGGGGCATGCCCTCCTCAGCCCAAAGATGGAGTTAACACCTGCTGGATTAGTGCAGAGCAAGTGCATCCCATCACAGATGAGTTTAATAGAAGATTTCTTTGCAGTGACTTCTGTTACACAGTGGAATAATCTCCCAATGGAAGTTGTAGAAACCCTTTTTTAAGTCATTTGAATCAGAGTGTATGCCATAGGGAATAACCCTGCTTTCACTGGATATGGGCAAATGACTTAATGAACAAAATGTTCAAATTTGATACAAAAGATATGTCTGCAAAAATGAATCTGCAGCTGACGTGCATGCCATCTGCTATTTGCATATGCAGATTGGGCAATTAAATACACAAACAGGTATTTACTGTTTACATATAAAAAATTGACATTTACTGCCTGTGGTCCTTCAATTTACTACGGCAATTGTAGTATTTCTCATTATAAAAATTAGGAATACAACAAAAACACCCTACGCAATTCCAGCCCAATTTTACAGACCCAAGTTTGTGGTAAAGGTAAAGACTATGATGTGGTAAACATGTATGTGGTTATCCAAATGTGGTTTGTATGCATGCATCAGGTGCTCATGCCTTCTTGCTGGCATACTCATTTCCTTCCACTTTTGAAAATATGATCACATTTCAATAAAGATAGCAAAAAAGCATAAGGTTACATCAGGACTGACAGACAAAGATTTCTAAGCTAATTCATCCTTCCAGTATCACTCTGTTAAGAGTCCTGATTCAAACAATACTTTTTAAGCACATGCTGAAGCCCCTTCTTCTTTGGCAAAGAGTCAGTGGAACTTAACATTAAGCATGTGTGCAAGTGCTTTGCTGAATCAGGGGCATGAAGAACAAAGCAGTTGAATTTCAGTAAGGGATCATTTTATTTTTAAATCAAATCTAGATGTTTTTAAGTTTGCACTGTTGTTATCTTTAAGGGTGAATTCCTGCAAGGTGCTGAGGGCCCTCAACTCCTGTTAACATCAGTGGAAGCTGAGAACACTCTTTACTGCCCAGGAACAGGTACTAATGCTCCTCATCTAAAGACTGGTCTACACACACACTTTCAGTGAAGTAACTAAATCCATTTTAATTCACACCTTTGTTCTATTCCTGCAAGTGTGGGCAATCTTATTTTGCAATAAAAGTGCCCTATTTGAATTTTGCTTAAATCAGTTATGAAACTAAAACAGATTTAGTTATTTTGATGCAAGTCTGTGTGTAGGTCAACCCTAAGAAGCAATTATAATTAAGAAGCTAAACTCACTATTCACCTAGCACTTAACAATGTTTCCCTCAGTGAATGATATGGAAGCTCTTGTTTCATATGTTAAGTAAGGTACAATTTGCTGACAAGAGCTTTTGATTAATTAATAACTATAATTTGCTTCAAAATCATTTTGTGGAAAAAAATTGTGAAGGGAATCTAAAAGTCGGCGTTTCCACTTGAAATAATAGACCTTGTTGGCTAACATTACAGTAACACTTGGATTATTCTATTAGTGCCTTGCTGCCAGACTCCTCAGTTTGAATGAAGGACCAGAGATGCTGTATTGCTTTTGAAGTTTAAGCAGATTGACTGTACTCAGAAGTATTGAGTCTCTAAAGAAAAAGGGGACAGAAACTTTATCCAGGCAAATCCAGCCAAAAGATGCCCACTGTGAATATGAGAAAGGTATAATGGCTGGTGCTGCCAGTGGTTTGTCTTCAAAAGTTCAAATAAAATCCACTACCTTTGCTTTAAAAAGGCAGTAGTCACAGAAAAGTCAAGGGGAATTGATATTTCCTTTATGGAAAAGCTGTGGTTTAGATTTCCCTTTGGAGTCTTCTCATTAAATGACAATTTTCAGGAACTGTTAAGAGAACATAGTCAAAAGACAAGTGCTTTGAAACGCAGTTCTGTTCAGTCTGAAATACTCACCTTTACGATTACTAAAGTTGGCATGCTTTATTGCTACAATGACTAAAATATCCCCCCAAAAGAAGGAAATGGTGTTGCTGTAATGTTTTTTTTTTCCTTGCATCCAGGGTTATTTTTATTTCAGTTATTCTCAGTGTTGAGTTTGTCAGTTCTCCAGAGCACTGCTGTGAAGTATATTATTCCATCTCCTCAAAAAATGAAAACACATGAGATGAACTATTTCCATCTGAAAAGAGAATAGTTTTTATTTAAGCAAATAAATCTTATCTGGTTACAATTATACATATATTGAGCAGGTGAACATATAAGTTCCGTGGTCATCCATAACTGGAACAAGGTGGGGGATTATTTTTTAAACCAATGCAGCTCTGAAAATTGGAAATTCCACAGACAGAACAAGAAGTTGATTTTGGTCTTATTTTATATGATTGACACTCCAATGCAAGGAAAGATTTTGTTTTGTTTTGTTTTAACTGAGGTTATATGCAACCTATGAATTGCAAACTTCTCAGACAGAATTCCAAATTTTGCTTCAGTATTACATACCCTTACTCTGACAACTAGTCCTTACTCACACAACTAGTCTGACATGGGACTATTCACATGAGTAGGGGCTGCAATATCAGGCCCTGTAAGGAACCAACTAACAAGTTCTTTAGTGATCACAGATTCAATATTGACAGTCTGTTCAGTGATTCCGTTACACATCTGGTACCTTACAACTGTCAATATTTGTATACCATGGTAGGTGCCCATAGATCCACATGCTAGCACTGAGGCTTGTTTTCTTCCCTTTTCCTTCAGCTATAGAGGCTTCAGTCCCAAAATACTCACTAAATCTGTCAACACCTTCACTCCTCTATACCAAAAGCCAATGTCTAAAGTTCATCAGTTGCAGCAGCTAATCATATTTCTTAGATTCAGTTGTATGGTGGCTAGCCACAGAATGATCATTTTACAGTACAATGGTATTCAGTGATTTAATTTTTGTGAGCCAAATAATCAGTAGCTGTCATTTTGGGTACCGTGTCCTTTAAAAACAATATTAGTCACACTTTGTTTCCTAGATGCATAGATTCAACTCCTCTGGGAATACCAAAAAAGATACATTAAGAATAAAGTTTCAGTGACACGTACAGGAGGTTGATAAATATTTCTCACATGCTGTGTGCATTGGGAGAAAGAATTAAAAAGCAATATTAGCCTATGTACACCAACAACCCTTTGCCTATTGCACCTCTTGAACAATCTCATGTGTGCAATCAGATACTAATGAGTGCTTTTGTGATTTGCCAAAGCAAAAATGTGATCTCAGTCAGGAACTGATTTCAGCAGGGATGAAGGAGGATTAAGAAAAATGCATTTTGATTTCTCGTAAGGTCCACACTAAACCAGCTGAGGTAATTATGTGGACCCTGTAGAATCAATATTTTATTAAAGCAATGAATCCTTTTGCTGAAGGTGCAACTAATCTTTGTGCCAAAAAACCTGTTAGTGACACAGACATGTATGAGTCTCATTCCTTGTGCACTGTAATAAGGGAGAGTACAGCAGTCATCGCTGTTCTTTGGTTTAATCATAGGAGAGAGATCTAACAAGAATGATGATGCATAGCTAGAAAAATGTAAAAATTAAATTATCCACAAATTCAAACAACTCTCTAACACGTCAAACAATGCAGAGGCAACTCAAAGGTTTTCAAAATTCTACTGAGCCATTTCATTTGTATTACTCTATGTAACATTATTTTAATACAGAAGATAGTGCCATGTCATTCTGCAATAGGATATATAATTTAAGGTATGAACATAATCCCCTTTAGTACAATTAATACCCTACTCAACATTGAACATTTACCCTAATGTGATAGACATGTAAACAAAATCTGCTTACCACCAGCTGAGGTAATAAGATTACAATGTAAATGGCATACAAAAAGGTACAAACAGTAACATGTTCTTGCTCACAGAGCTGCAATGGCTAATGTTCACCTGAATTATCTGCATACAGTTCAGTAGCTAGAAGTAAACTTTTGTCAGGTGCACTCTAAGATCAAAGTTCTGCTGTCATATGCTATATTTCTACTAACATTCAATGCTAGCCATGCTGAACACTTACAGAAGTGCAACAAGCTGTTTATGGGATGAACTTAGTTAACTTCTTAAGTGCTGAGACACAGTGTACATTCAGGGGCTGGGCACCATTAATTCTAATGAAAGACTAGACTACATCCAGAAGTTTTTATAGATGATGCGTTAATGGATATGCTTCATACTTCCTTAGGGCACTAAATTAGTAAAATGGCAAACCCAGAATCAAACTGCTTGCATTAGTAACACAGTATACCTAGTGGGGTTTTTTTTGTTGTTTTGTTTTTTTAATAAATGTTTTTGTATTAAGGAATCAAAAACAACTAGAACAATTAAAATGAAATTGGGGGGAAATGCAAAGATAAGTAAATATAAAGCCATGTTCATTGGATTGTACAATAAAACTTTACATTGGTTCACTGTTTTGTGTTGTATGGGGAAAAAAAAGAACTAAAGCAAAAAGGAAAGAGAAGAAAAAGCTATGGGAAATGAGGAAAAGATGACACATGCCAAACAGTCATAACAGATTCATATTTGCCTATGTTGGCAGTGTTGTACTTCTGTTACAATGACCTAAAACGAGTCAGGATGATGGGGAGGACCGTTCCTTATAAGCTTGTGTGCTCACAACACCTTCGTGAAGGAATCAGAACATAACGGGCTCGGCGATATATACTATATAGAAAACTAGTAGTTCTTTTCTGTGGCAAGCGTTGAGTTGTATCTCTTGCAAATCACGAAGGACATTCATTAAGCTATTTGACCAAGTGCATCACTTTCAGCAAGGGAATACTCCCATTGTTCAACCAGTTTAAGTGGGGGGTTAAGTGTTTTTCTGAACTGAGGCCAAAAGGCCAGTTCTGTCTTCAGTTATACCCATGCAAGCCCCTCTGAGGTTCCTAAGTGTAGGATCCATGTAAACTAACCATCTTCTTTCTAACCAGGCTTCTGGATTCTGTAGCTATCCACAAATATTTGCCTCTGTCAGCTAATACCTTAGTATTTTGCTTACATGTTATCATCCAAAATTATGTGTCTCAAATGTAAAAGTCAGCAAAGCTGTTGGATTTATTTATTTATTTATTTATGGTTTGGGCTAGCCTATTATACAGAGTTAATCTTGCAGAACAGAGAATCCAGTCAATAGCTGCTCGTTCAAGGCTCTGTCTTTCAGCCTTTGTTGGACAAGATTTCTGTTATGGTTGGCAACGCTGCGCTAACCACCAAGTTATTGTTCTCCTTTAGAAATGTATTTCTTATTTTCTTTTGGGGCCAAATCCTGAACTCCTTACTTAGGCAGTACTTCCAGTGAAATCAATGAGTTTCACCTGTGTTAAAGACAGAATAAAAGATGCACAGGAGCAGTGGTGCTGGAATAATTTTTACAGTGGGGATGCTGAAGGTGGAAGCCATGTATTTGGGTTGTTATTACTATTTCAAGCCAGAGAATGTGGCAACACCCCCAGTTCCAGGACTTATGAATAGGAGTTCAACATTGGGCTCAATGTTGCTCTGTGAAAAGGCAGAGGCCCTCTCCTTGGCCCCTCCCTCAGAGAGCTAATTAGTATTCAAACTCCCTCCTTTCCTCCTGGGGTCAGGCTTTACTGGCAATTCTAACACAATAAACCTCAGCTAAGCTGTTTCTACTGCAGCTTGTTTATTATAGCATTTCTCTCTAAGATCTCCCCCGAGGCCTAGTTCCCTCTGGCACAAAGAGGCAATCCAGTCACCCCACCTTCCCTTATATCCTGGTTGGACATAATTGGACCCACCTGCCAGCATGGTTCAGGAGTAGCTACTATGACTCTTAATGCAGGCTTTTAGCATAGGGACTTGGGTGACTTACCAGAAAACCCCACTATTTCAGTGCAGGGATTCTGTTTCTTTGTTACATTAGCCATGTACTGCTAAGAATTTTAAATAACTATCTCCTCTCTCTGATGCAATGTTGTGCGGGGGGAAAAAAGTTGTCTGTAGCATTTGTACATACCTGGCCTTTCTACGGGTTCATCCAAAACAGTCCATCAAGATTACAGCAAAGTTTATCCTATTTCATTTCCACTGGAACATATGTAAAAGATGACTGTTTCTCTTAATTTTTTAACTGAATTTAGATCAATTATCTTCAAGCGGAAATATAGCTTCATCTTGATTTCACTCTTGCTAGTGATCTTGCATAATAAAGCCGCTGTATTGTTATAATTTAATAACATCATTGTTTTTATTCTAAGGGAAAACTTCTGCCTCAGAGGAGAACAAGGGAGTGGAATGAGCAGAACCCAGACTGAAACAGGAGATGTGGACTTACTTCCACATTGTTGGCTTAACTGTGCCCTGATGTAAGCAGATGGGGCTCCTACTGCCTTCAATGAGAGCTGCACCTTCTAATGCCAAGACTGCATTTAGTCTCATGTTAGTTAACAGATGTCACACCTGACTTTCTGTGTTCATTCATTAAAACGTGTATTGTATGTAAATAGCGATTGCTTTAAAATGCCTCATTGCCCTTGTAGTTGACAAGGAGAGACAGTATGCACAGACTGGAGCTAGTTTTCAATTTAGTTCCCTCATTTTATTGATGTCAAGATATGTGAAACAGTGAGAGGGGGATGCAGAGATTATCTTAGCACACCTATTAGAGCCAGGGTATTTATGTAGTCCTTAAAGCTCCTCAGGATAGGAAATATGTCTCTCTCTGTATTTCTACAGTGCTTAGCGCAACTAGGATCTTCACTGGGGCCTCAGGGCGCTACCAAAACTCTTGTCCAATCCCTGATCATTTTGTACCTTGACTACTGTAATCTCCTCCTGCCCAGTTCAATGCCCACAACCACCTAGCCATAGAGTCAGTTTCTCTCTCCTGTTGGAGCTGTTCCACATTGTATAAATCTTTATATATTCATTGGGCTAGCCAGGCAGAAACACACCCTAAAGACAGGCGGTTAGGGCACTGGCTTGGGATATGGGAGACTGAGGTGCAAGTCCCTGGCTCCAAATCAAGCAGAGCCAAGACTTGAATGCGGGTCTCTCACATCCCAGCCTGGTGTCCTAACCACCAGACTATTGGCTATTCTGGATACTTCTCCAGACCTGAGAAACATCCCTGAAGAATTTTTTTGTCAAAAGCAGAATGTTTTCATTAAAAGTTTTGGTTTCAACAAAATGGCATTTTTGGACGGAAAATAACTCTGTCAAAAAAAATGTCGACCAGCTCTACCCCCACCCTATCGATCCATGCAATAACTCATTGCAAGGTGGACCCCCCACAACCCCCCCACACTCTGCCAGTGGTGCCAGCCATGATCACCTGATTCTCTGCTTTTCTGACAGGCATTTTTACGCTTTCTGCCATACCATCCCTTATGAGTGAGAAAAGCTTCCATTCAAAACCCATAAAGCCTCATCCATAACGTTCCATCCCAAAATTCACTTCATCCCTAAAGCATGCTGTAAACTACAACCTGACAAAGGCTAGGTGTGGGTGAGTTGTGTTAACTGCTCCTAAGAATTGCACACATCCTATCATTATTGTTACCCTGTCTCTCCTGTGCCCTCAGCCAACCCATTCACCTGTTATGTCTTTTCTTTCAAACTATAAGCTTTTGGGGCAAGGACTGAGATTTTATATATGTTTGCACAGCACCTTGCACAATGGGGCCTTTAGACATAAGCACAATAGAAATGTTAAATAATAAGAAGTAATAAAATATCAAGATATTCAAGGAGTAAGTAATAAGAGTCCATGGCCCCTGTTCACTAGCTCAGTGGCTTTGTGCCTTTCCAAACTATTGTCCTCTTTTCGGGAGTCTGATTTATCTTGCGTACCCCAAGTTTCATCTTACTTAAAAACTATGTGCTTACACAATCAGACATAAAAATACAAGTGGCACAGCACGCTATTACTGAAAAATTACTTACTTTCTCATTTTACCATATAATTATAAAATAAATCAATTGGAATATAAATATTGGACTTGCATTTCAGTGTATAGTATATACAGCAGTATAAAAAAGTCATTATCTGCATGAAATTTAGTACTGCTAGTGCTTTTTTCTGTAGCCTGTTGTAAAACTAGACAAATAACTAGATCAGCTGATGTACTCCCTGCAAGATCTCTGCGTACCCCAGGGGTACAGATACTCCTGGTTGGGAACCTCTGCCTAGCTCATATACAATAGGAAAAATTATCTACAGCAATACGACATTGTCAATGTCAAAACTCGCTATGTTGTATTAAGGTCTGAAGATTTGGAGATTAATGTACATGGTGATTTTCTGTTAGCTTTCTAATATGGTATCATTTAGGTCAGAGTTAAATCTCTATTATCCAGGGAGATTTCCCAACAAGTAAATTTATTATTGTTTGGAATCAAACGTAGCAGCCTTATCCTCTGCTGTCGGAGATCTCCCATCCATATAATTTTTTCCATTGCGCTGCAGCACAGTTGATTGGTCCTCCACTTGCAGCTTGTAAAATAAGAACACATTACATCACACAGTACGTGTGCTCCTAAGCAAACTTCCAGCAAGATACCCACGTAGAATGTTTGCAGAGAATTGTTGACACTTCCCATAAATGTGCTAGCTGCTAGTGTGGGCTTGCATACCTATCCACCTAATATTGAGGCTTGACAGTAACGTTTATTCAGCATGTCAGGGAAGGTGGTACTTAAAGATACGGGCACGAGCGAGGCAGGTGGAGCCTGGAAGCCTTTTCCATCAGCAGCAATAGCTTCCCTTTTTACATATAGTCTGCATGGGAAATTGCAGATTTATTTTATCATGAAGACTTCCAGGAATGTAACGCTTCTGTCAGCAGTCCTTGTAACAATTATAGGAAGTGGCCATTGGCATTTCAAATCGGAATACAATTCTAACCAAGATACTTATGTTTCATGTAAACATGTATCCAGCCAATTCAGTGGACTCTCTAATGCAGGGATGGGCAAACTTTTTGGCCCGAGGGCCACATCTAGGTATGGAAATTGTATGGTCATGAATGCTCACAAAATTGTGGATAGGTTGCAGGAGGAGGTGAGGACTCCAGCTGGGGGTGTGGACTCTGGGGTGGGGCTGGGTTGGGATGCAGGAGGGTGCTCCAGGCTGGGACCGAGGGGTTCAGAGGGTGGGAGGGAGATCAGGGCTGGGGGTTGGGGCATGGGAGGGGGTCAGGAGTGCTGGCTCTGAGCAGTGCTTACCTCAAGCAGCTCCCGGAAGCAACGGCATATCCCCCCCTCTGGCTTCTATGCAGAGGTGTGACCAGGCAGCTGTGCATGCTGCCCCATCCACAGGTGCCACCCTTGCAGCTCCCATTGGCCGCGGTTCCCAGCCAATGGGAGCTGCAGAGGTGGCACTTGGGGCGGGGACAAAGTGTGGAGCCCCCTGGCTGCCCCTACATGTAGGAGACAGAGTGGGGACATGCCTCTGCTTCCGGGAGCCATGCAGAGTCACCGCACACGTGGAGCGGGGCAAGCCCTGGACCCTGCTCCCCAGCAGGAGCTCAAGGGCCGGATTAAAACATCTGAAGGGCTGGATGTGGCCCCTGGGCCATAGTTTGCCCACCCCTGCTCTAATGCCTCATTATGGAGGCATCGCTTTAACCAAGGTGATTAAACTGTAGTAGGATGCTGATGGGGATCTTCCATCTAAGATGGCTTCAGACAGTACTAAAGTGCAGCTGAACATGAATTGGACTGATGTTTCATTTATCCTTTCATTATAGCACAAACAATTTTACTTTCATGTTTTCTATGACTGTCATACATAATGGATAACTTTGCCAAAGCAAGAGCTAGTTCTGACACCAAATTTAAGTGTCAAATAACTATTCCTTTTGGGATATTCTGTGTAAGACAATATAACAAAGTGAGAGATCCGTTAATCCATTTCCTGATCCTATTTGTCATGTATTCAAAGCAAAGATATGTGGCGGTTCAGTGATTAAGAAAAACCTTACAAACCCAACAATGCCTACAATTATTTACTCACCTATATCGTGATTTATCCTCTCAGTGAGCTACTCCACTGTAGCATCAGCCTCTGCTGCAGCTTTTCTTTATTGACATGTTTTTTTCTTTTGTTTTCTGTTGCCATCTACAGCTCTTTGCTGTGAGCCCACTCATATTATGAATGCCCACTAAGGTGAGTCCTGAAGTGAAAAGTTGAAGCTACAAGACACTCCCAATGTGAATCTCCCCACAAGTAACAGAGTGCATCTGTATTTCCAAGAAAATGTACTACTTTTTATAATGAGCACAACTTGTAGCAATTATAAAACTCGGTTTCTTTCTTCTTGTTTGCTCCCAGCTAAACCAATTAGACACACCCTTATTTTAATGCTTTTACTGCTGACCCTTTACTTCACACCCATGTTCTCTGCTGTTCCATTGACATTCCATTGAAACTGACGGAATGTCAAGATGTACCTTGTACACTTGGAGGTATGTTCTGCTGGAGACATCTGGAGCAATGGGCATCCCTTGAAGTTGTGACCCAGTGGATGTATTCATTACAGTGAACAGCACCTGGATGTGTGTTCTGATTTCTCTTCCTGATATGCCAGACAGCAGGTAGAGGTAAATTCTGCTTGATGTTCCTGGTAATACAAGGCAGCAGTCAACTTTGCCCAGGCTTAGTGTTCGTGGATAATGTCCTCATTTGGAGTGTAAGCTTTCTGAGGCAGGGACTGTCTTTGTTTCATGTTTGTACAGTGCCTAACACAATGGGGCCGTGATCCATGACCACAGTACAAATATTAAATAATAATAAATAATAATCTCTCCCTCACACACACACACGTACTCCAAAACATACTTTATATATCTGGTGCAAGAACGATTCATGATTTGTATAGAAGACAAGACCTTTTAACAAGTGAGTAGTCTGGTGGCAGACAAATCACACCAAATAGCACAATACTTTCCATTATACATAAATCACAACATTTAAAATTGTTATCATCAGATTATGCGGATGCATGACTCACAGCCACCTCCCTGTCTACAAAGAATCACTCTTTAAGCAGGCTGCCACGCGCCTACTGCACCTGATTGTCTCATCGACACATTCCAGCTAACAAAGGCAGGCAAGCCAAGGCAGAGCCGGGGACACTGATACACTTGTTCTATCCCCACAGGTGTAGCAGCCTGCTGTTTTGAAAGCGTTTTGGGTGTAGGCGTTCGAGCTGCATTCTTTCTTTAATTTGTACTCACTTCTTTTTGAGACAGATGGTACAGCAGCCAACACAAGAGCCCACAATACTTTGTGTTTGAAAAAAATACCGGGGAGCTCACACCATTACAGCAAACCCAGTCCACTTGATTTCAAAGGGGAGAGTGAGAGAGGAAAAATAATTATTTATCATTCCCAACCTGATAGTCTTCTGTTAGGTCCACCAGTGATTGCAGAAAATATTGTCTGTGTGGTACGTATTCAGAGTGCAGTCCCATTGGACTACATATTTTATGTATAATCCAGACTTCTTATGATTTATATGGTAGCATAGATGTGCATGGTGCTTTTGCAATCAGATAAGTAGAGAAGGAACCATATTCTCCTCCTAGTTCATAGATTTTAAGGCCAGAAGGGACCACTCTGATCATGTAATCTGGACTCCTGTATAACAGGGCAAAGAATTTCACTCAGTATCTAGTGTGATTCCAAAGTTCCAGTTCTAAGAAGCCTACAGTCTTTTAACTGAGTGCTTTTATAAGGTGTTGGAATGCAGAACTGGAAACTAATGCCATTTGTTGAATTACAGAACTGCTATACCATTGGCAATGGGCCTCAGTATTGAGATGGAGGAACCACTTTTTGCAGGTGAGGGTGGCGGTCATTCTACTGCGCATTCGGTCCTTGGTCTCTCTGCTGAGACAGCCAACAAGATTTTGTGATATGTCTACTAGGAACTGGATGTAGGTTACCAACCCATTTCTTATAGAACAGCCTGCACTGTTGAAATTGTATTTGAGAAATGATCCATCCAGTCAGAATATTAGATGTACTATTTGATGCCTACAAAATGTTGATGAACAAATTGAATTATACACTGATAATTCATTTAAACAAATTTTCTTAGTCAATGAAGGGTATTTGAATTGTGAAGTGTAATTTGAAAAACTTAAATTCACAATTCCAGTTAAAAACAAGTGAAACTCATGCATCTGTCATGCATAGCTGAAAATTTACCCCCAGATTTATTTCAGAAAGTATTCATAGTAGGACAGCTTTCCTGAAACTGCAACTATTTTAAAGCCAATTTTAAATAAAAACAGACTTCTACAATTTGAGAAAGTAGCTTAGAAACATCTGCTTATTTTTTTTTATTTTTGCAGATCCATAGTGCTGTTATCTTAAACTCATTCTGATAAGTTACCTTCAGCTTTTCTGTCTGCACATGCAAGGAAACAAATCCAACCCCGCTTCCAATGCAAGTTTAGACAACATGGTTAAATTAACAGCTTGAACATTAGAAAAGAGATTAGGATAATTAATGCCAAGATGATAGAACTAGGAGTGTTTTGTACTGTAGGTAGGGCCACTGTTTGGGAGGCCAAAAGAGAAGTTTTACCACCAGCTCACAACACATCCTAACAGTAGAGCTTGAAAAATAAATTTCTACTTCCCTGAAATACTGGAGTCAAGTTTTTTTTTTAAATGAATGCCAAAAGCTAGGCATCTAAACTCAGGTTTATATGTGGTCTGATTTTCAAAAGTGCTGAGCATTTACCAGCTTCAGTGGAAGCTGTTGGGTGTTGAAAATACTTCTGAAAATCACGCTATTTGGGGAGCTAAATAAGTTTCATCCAAAGAGGAACAGAGCTCATTTTTTGAGGCATAATTCACACCAGCCACTTTTGGCAGAAATATGGTAGAAATAAAATATTTATTGAGAACAATTATATTTTTACAACTTCCAGGCCAAGACTTTCAGAAACAGATGCTTAAAATCCATATTTAGGGTCCTGAATAAATGGCTTCTAAAAGTTTCTAAAGTACTGAGCACCCAGCAGCTCGCACTAAAGCCACTCAGTGCTCAGCACTTTTGAAAAACAGGTCACTAATTTAGGGGCCTCTATCAGGATATAGATGCTTAATTGTATAAGCAGTGCAAGGAAGCCTGCTCTGTTACTGCCTGTGTTCTACTTGTTCTGTGGATGAACAAAGGGTTACAATTTCCAGGACTTTCAACCCAACAACTTTACTGAGCACTAACATTAACTCATTTAGGTTTCTCTAAACAAAAAAAAAATGTTGTTTCTTAGCTCCAATCTCCTCTCAAAGCCCTTCCCAAAAATATTGATTCTCAAAAACTAAACAAAGATCCTACTTTTTCTAGGATAGAATTATTACTTAATTTCAGACTACCAGGCCTCATTACTCAAAATTGACAACAAGTAACTCCAAGCTATGCTGGGAATAGATGGCTCCAATTTCATTAACCCAATTTAAGGGGTGGATTTTCAAATGCACAAAGGCCACCTAAGGGCCCAGGTCCCATTTCTGCCTTTGAAAAAAAATATTACCTAAATATATTATTGTTCTCTATACTGTCTTAAATAAGATAGACTGTAGGCCGGCATGTCTGTGTCCCTCTTTATGAATTCCTAGAGCCAAATTCAGCCCTGCCTGTCTTCAGTGATGTTGTGCCCACTTATCCTATATTTGATTTTTGGTCCACTGTGTTTTGCTAGGATTTCCCTATGTATATAATTGCTCTATTTAGATCATTTAAAAAATCATCCTTTTTTAAAGCTTTCTGTGTATAACCAGCATATATGTTTAAGATGATTTGGAAACTAAGCATTGATTTATATCTATTCTATCCATTGATTACAGATATTATCACTGTCTCTACTGCATATGGAAAGATGTTTAAATGGAACTACTGGGAAATTCATTTACTTCTTAAAGTCAAAGTGAAATATTACCCAATACGTATTACATCTGCTTCTACCAGTTATGTATGTATAGCTTTGGCTTCCTTTCTATGGGCTTGATCCTGGGAGGTGCTGAGCACTCTCCCGTCTTAAAGGTCACAATTCAGCAGGGAATTTAAGCATGTGCGTAGTCTCCTTGACCTCATTGGTAGTACTCACATGCCACTGATGTCAACGGGACTATTCATGCTTAACGTTAAGCTCATGCTTAAGAACCTTACTGAGTGGAGGCTAAGCCAATGATAGTTGAGGGCACTTGGCACGCCACAAGAGCAGACCCTATGCCAGCTTAGCAGAAACTAGAAATTTTTAAATATTTTCTCAGTTAGTTCTGCAAGTACCACATATCAGTTTATTAAAGTTCAGTTTCAAAGCTGTTTAATCTTCAGCAAGCATGCAAAACTAGCAAGTTAACACATGTAAATGCAACTCCACAATGACCTATAGAATCATAGTTCCCATCTCACGAGAGGGCCTAATTTCTCGAGATGCTGAGTGCCTTCTGCAGGGTACCTTGAGCTCACATTGGGAGACCCAGTAGGGGTTGAGGGTACTCAAGACCTCACATGAGACAGTCAGCATTTCAAGGGACCAGACTCTATGCTAAAGTACAATTTGTGTCCCATGTCTGCAGACAAAGATTACTGATGTGCATAAGATTCCTTTTTCTGATGCAAAAAAACTAGACTGGAAGGGGGAGAATACAATCAGGAAATGTAAACAATGAGGCCAATTTTATTTTCATTAGTGCCTAAAATTAGTTAAATCCATGCTTAAATTCAACACTTTAATGGGACCTGATTTTCAGAGTGCCAAGTGCCTACCCTTTGAATATTAAGTCCTTTTAAGGTCTCTCAAGTGTTGCATCTAAAAACTGAGGAAAACTAGCTTCTTTTAAAAATTTGTGCTGTGGTACCTATCTAAAAAGTGGCCTCATTTTCAGAGATGCTGGGAACGTGCAGTTCCCATTCAGTTCAGTGGGAATTACATGTGTTCAGCACATTGGCAAATCAGCCCACTTTTAGATAGATACCAGAACACAAATTTTCAAGAGAAGCTAGTAATCTTGTCTCCCTCAGTTTTTAGAAGCTCCACTTTGGAGACCTTAAAAAGACCTAATATTCAAAGGGTAGACACTCGGCACTCTGAAAATCAGGTCCGTTAAAGTGTCTAGAGCTGGACTCACAAAAATTGGGCACCCAAAATAATTAGTCATGTTTGAAAATCTTAGCTTTTGACTTTTGACATCCAAATTCAACATTTTGGCTTGGAGAATAATTAAAGCAGAAAAGAAAATAAACATTGTACAAGATGTTGAGTGAGTCCAGGGACAGGAGCAATCAGAAACACAGTCAGAATCATTCTGCAATTCTGCTCAGGAGAAGGTGTTAGAAATCTCTTCATTACATCCCAGGGCAATGTTAGCTTCGTTTGATCTCTGAACAGCTCTGTCCTCAGTAATTTGCAGCTTTCTGTGTACCCTTGCACCTCCTACTTGTATCCATCAAAAAAAATTCCTCTCCCAAAACACATATACTTTTGTTTATTTTTGCCTACCTCAGGCCTGTTTAGCTCTACACTGCCTCTATTATATGGTCTCAGTGTGGCTCAGGCAGTTTTTCCTCATCTAAGGGGCTTGTCAAAGTGAAGGATATTTTAATAAATGGGAGAATGTAGCCCACACACTCAAGACACCTTTCCTGCACTTCAGAGCTGCACCTCACCATAACATAACAGCATGTCTTTTGACTGTTAAAGGTTTTAAGGGACACATTTCCCAAGCCAATGACACATATGGTAGAGCAGTGGTTCTCAGCCAGGGGAACATGTACCCCTGGAGGTACACAGAGGTCTTCCATGGGGTACATCAACTCAGTCTAGATATTTGCCTAGTTTTACAACAGGCTACAGAAAAAGCCACTAGCAAAGTCAGTACAAACTAAAAATTCACACAGATAATGATGTGTTTATGCTGCTCTATATACTATACACTAGTACAAGAATTATATTCAAATTGATCTATTTTATTATTATATGGTAAAAATGAGCAAGTAAGCCATTTTTCAGTAGTAGTGTGCTGTGACCACTTCCGTATTCTTATGTCTGACTTTGTAAGCAAGTAGTTTTTAAGTGAGGTGTAACTTGGCGGTATGCAAGACAAATCAGACTCCTGAAAGGGGTACAGTTGTCTGGAAAGGTTGAGAGCCACTGTTGTAGAGCTTTTCAAAATGAAAACTTGGAAAGAAAGGTAAAGAAAGCACAAATAGTTGATTGGAAAACACTGTTTGTTTGGTTTTTTTTATTTTATATTTTTGGAGGACTCTGCTCTACCTACCACAAGCTTCTATTTAGCTACAGAAACATTTTTTATGATCCCTGTAAATCCAAAACATACCTTGGTGACCCTTCAAACTCTACAACATTCACCCATCACTAATTATGACATGATGATCCCTGCGTGTGCATGCACTTGAGGAGGGGTATCTTCGATCTCCTGGTTGCGTTTGTCAAGCTGACCACCTCTCTGCGGTGCCCTATCAATTAGAATAAATCAATACTTCTCTGAATAGTGGATTTTAATTTCTGTAGCAAGATCTCCCCTATCATCTATGCAAGGTTTACACTTGCATACATAGGACCAGGTTGCTGCTTGAACAGTCATAATAGGGAAAGGTTTTTACATATCAGTGTTATGAACAAAAACAAGCAGGATCCTGCCAAGTGGCATTTGGGGGCAGGGGGCTTTTCTTTCTTTTTGTACTAAAAGCATTATAGAATATCAAATGGCAGATATTAGAGTGACAGCTTTTGTTTTCATAGTCTATTGAAAAGTTAACAAAGTAAAGAAGATATAATCATTCGGGTAAAGCAGGATATGAAGCAGGCTGGGGCTTGCACTAAAAATGCATATAGTTATTTCACTAAAAGACAGAGACACTTGCCCATGGCAGGTGCAAAACTCAGGCAGCGCTCTGATTGCCTCAAGAAAAGGACAAAACCTGCAGAAAATGTTGAAACATGTTCTAAGCCTCCTCAACAGCCATTCTTTCTTTTTTTTTTCTTTGAATACTTTAAGTTCTGTCTTCATTGTCTGCCAGCAAAGATTGTGGTTTGCAAGGCTCAGAGTGGGGGGCAAAAAAAAAAAAGAGAGAAGAGTGGTTTCTTGGAGTCTCTGAATCAGTAGATTTTTGAGAACAAGGATGCTAGGACAGAATTTAAAGAAATGTGTCTGAAAGAGGCTCTGGTGTAAACCAAAAAAGAACAATATTTGGAGTGAGTCACACGACTGTCTGACTCTGTGGACTGATTGAAGAAAACATGTCAACCTCCCACCAGCATTTTGGTTCCTGCTGAAAAGCCCTTACAGTCAGGGCCGCCGAGAGTGGGTTCGGGCCCCGATGAAAAAAATTTTTCGGGCCCCCCAGCAAGGGCGGACCAGCTAAACAGGGCTGATGAAGTGGGGAAGGCGGGCCCTGGGCCCTCTTCTGGACCGCCGGGCCCCGGTAATTTGTACCAGTTTCATCTCCCCCCACCCCCTCATCGGCCCTGCTTACAGTGCTCATTTTCCTGGTTTCCAAGCCCTGATATGTGTTCTAGTCCTGGTATTGCCGGCGTCTGTCACTGGTACTCTAAGCTTTCCCACCGTACCTTAGGGCTAGATTGTGACATGTAGTCACAGCATTGCATGGCGGGTGGTGCAGAGGCATATCACTGCAGGGGTGGGGGGGAGCAGGGAGAATTCTACTTCAGACAGCCACCCACCAAGACTTTCAACTGGTGCCTAAACTGGTCTTAAATCCATATTTGGGCTCATTAATGACTGGCCCGATTTTCAAAAGTGGTGAGCTCCTATTGTTGCAAATCCTGGCCACAGTGCCACCTTGAGCCCTCCAGTTGCACAAGGAAAGAGAGGGAAGAGCAATTATGGAGTACAGCACACAGCCCCTCTGTGGCTGGCCAGCTCCACTGTTTACAATGCACTGGAGCCCTGGCTTCTACTACTCCTCATCCCTCCCTCCCCCTTATCAGACACTTTGCAGATTGTTAGCAGTCATCTGCACTCACTCAGCACAGGGGCTGCAATTCAGGACAGTCCTTACATGGGCCATATTGGGAAGGGAACTCCTTTCTCCCCAACCCTTGTTACACAAGACAGGTGGGGCATGATTTTGCCATTCATGGTGAATAGGGCCATGAGAAGTCTGTTGGACATTTTGCCAAAATCCGCAGAATTTCTTTTTTTAATCTGCAGTGGACGGAGACTTGAATTAACCACACAGGCCAAATTCCTTCCTCCCAGTGAGGAGTCCTTACTCCAAAAGTAGTTCTATTGACTGAAAGACCCCCATTGACTTGGATAGGTTTACAACAGGATTCACCCAAGCCTTTTGTTGTTTTTTAAATGCTGTCCCAAATCACCTTCATTTCTTCCCCCCCTCCTCTCTGCAAACCCACTGCACACAGATCTCATCTCCTCAACTCCTGTTGGGGAGAAAAATGTGCAGTAGGTCCCATCCTCTACGAAAAGACCAGCCAACAAGGTTTAATACCAGTCAGCCAAATTATTGGAAGTATTCCTGTCATAAACTGTTTTCTACTCTTGCCATGTACTTTAACAGCTGCGACATTCCTCCCTAAAAATGGTTGAATTTCAGTTATCAGTTAAGGGGTTCTAGCACACACACACACACACACACACACACCACACACACAAATACACACAAATACACACACACACACACAGTGTAAGTAGAAATGTAGGGGCCTTTAGTATTTGGAACTTTAATCTGGTATCATTCAAATGCAGCCATTGCTCACACACGCTCAACAGAGATACTGTAAATATATCATCATTGAGGCAGCTGCAAATAAGGGAAGGCCACAAGGATTCTCTGAAAGCAGTGGAAGCTTGTGCAGGGAACAATTCTTCCAGCTGTGCTGTAACAGCAGGTAACAAACCTTATGCAGCAGCCAGACACAGAAATAAACAGCATTAGACTAATTGACAGATGCTGATTTATTTAACTGAACCTATCAGTATGCCACAATGGGATGTTCTCTGTCCTGCTAGCTGCCCATTGTTGAAATGGTTAAAGAACTCCCACTGCAAGTGAGAGGCAATGGAGTGCACCAGGTATCCAGTTTGAAAGGAAATCATTCATTTGCTTGGAAACTGGATGGACCCAGAAACAAGTCCAGCTTCTTACCACCGCTAGAAAACATGGAAGTAGCCACATTTGTATTGTGCATTACTGCTGAAGCTCAGCAGTACCTTGAAGAGTCAAAAGCAGGCACTGACCTGCATGCATTTTTCCAGTCCCAGCCCTGGCTGATATGAGTAACAGCCAGGAAAACAGAGCGAGCTTAAAAAAACCCATTCAAATGACACAAAAATTACCTGAATCATTACTATTATCAGAAAGTTACTGAATATTTAGAATTCTATAACCAGATAAACCTCTTTCAAAAAGGGGAGAGAGAGGTTATACAGCCAGGGCTTCTTATCAGTATTCTTACGTGGAACAAAAGTCCCTTAGGGCCTTGGTTTTTTGTTTCCTACCTACACATACACACCTGTCTCTCTATCACACACACACATCAACAAATGGTGATTGCAGAACTTGCTTGAAGAGAGATTTGTTTGGTAAAATAACTGCTTCTGTCACAGTTGTCTGGAGCTGGCTCTCACTTTCATTGTCAGATACCAATTGGAAAGGGTCATAACAACTAAGCTAATGACTAGCTATTTTAAACTGAAAATCCTGATGCCTGTCCTAGCATGACGGGGCTGAAGAGTTTTGGCACCATGGGGACAGAGGGGAGAGAAATGGTTATTGCTGAGGATTCCTGTCTCTCTTTAACTTGCTAACCCGCACCCTTCCAGCTACACTCCCTTACTAGCTATTTATGCCTTGGCACACTTGATCTTTCCTCACCAGACAAGAACTTTCCTCAACCAACCTATTTCTGCCATCCTCTCTCCCAGCCTGAGGTCCTCTCAGCTCCTGGAGTGTGAGCCTGAAGTAACTCGTCTGTCTGAAATCAGGGTCTTGAGTATCATTCACGGGTCTGGCAGGCTGTATCACAAGGAGAACTGGTGACCAATATCACTTCTCTGGGAAAGGTCTTCAGTATCCAGACTTGTAGCAGCTAGGCCAGGTTGAATGCAAGTTTGGTTGCCCCTATGGATTCTAGGCACAGAATCATAGAACTGTAGGGCTAAAGAGACTCATAAGATTATCTAGTCCACCCCCCTGCCTGGAGGCAGTATCTGGCTCTCTTGTCATAAAGTGAGAGCTATGGGTGAGAATGGGGGAGTGCAAGGATACAGCAATCCCAGTGTTGCACAGAGGGCCAGGCAGTGGGTGTGAAGTGTTCAGGCCATTAAGGGGGAGTTTATGGCTGTGTCCTGCAGCTGTTGGATGTGTGTGCTGGTGATGGTGGTTGAGTGTGTCAGTGATTACACCACTGCACACTCCTCTACATGATAACCAATGTTGTCACCTGTATGTCGGTATCAACTTCTTGTTTATGTGGGGTTTGGGCACCGATGGCATTGAGGGTCCTTTTTGTCAGGAGATCTTCCATGAAGCGCTCATATGCATTATGGAAGAATACCAGAGTTCCACATGGGCTGACCAGCTGAAATGTACCAGAGACAGGTCTTTCTGCTTAGCTGGCCAGTGGCTCTGCAAGGCAGAGTAAATTCAAGTCACAAAACCTAGGAAAAAACATTACTTTTTGGCAACCTCATTAGGATAAGCCCTTAAAACAAGGAGATTCCTGGCAAACAGTGGTGCATGACTATCCTAAAAGCAACTGGTCAGAAGAAATAACTGTCTATGATATGTAACCCACACACCTCCTGGGTTTGGTGCTGTAGCCCAGCTAGTGGCATCAAGCCCACTTAGAGATTAATGAGTATGCTACAGCCTTAGCTAAGAGCCATGTGGCTTTTAGTTCATGCAGTAGCGGCCCATGCATTTAGCTCCCGAGGTTCGATCCGGCACACCGATGACCGGGGTCTGTCGGTGTTACAGATACATCAGCAAAACAATTTGATCCATCCTAAATCTGGATGTAAAAAAAAACACCAGTGGCATTGGGGAGTGGACTAACAAACACTGAAAACCCATAAAAATTATGTGGTTAAAATAGGCAATCAATAAATGCCTCATTTGCAGCCTAGAAGACATGTGCCCCTAATCCCAAATGGTTTAGACCATCTCAGCATGTCAATGAACATCTTTCCAAACACTCACAATCCACAAATTGATTATATGAATTGAGTCAGTGTGGCCCAACTTCAATCAGGTGGCTGGTGGAGTCTCATTGCTTCAGGGGGAGTTCCACAGAGCACAAAAAAGGACACTTGTGCTACAGAATCTTTTAAGATGACACAGCCTGTCCCCTCAGATTTGTCTAGGCATTGCTACAAGGACAAGAGAAAATATGGCCCCAGTGTTTTGGATGGAGAGGCTTTCATGACACATACAAAATGGGAAATGACTGCCTAGGGAGGAGTACTGAGAAAAGGGATCTGAGGGTTATAATGGACCATAAGCTAAATATGAGTCAACAGTGTAACATTGTTGCAAGAAAAGCGACCATCATTCTGGGATGTATTAGCAGTATTGTTGTAAGCAAGACACGAGAAATAATTATTTCGCTCTACTTTGTGCTGACTAGGCCTCAACTGGAGTATTGTGTCCAGTTCTGGGCACCACATTTCAGGAAAGATGTGGACAAATTGGAGAAAGTCCAGAGAAGAGCAACAAAAATGATTAAAGGTCTAGAAAACATGACCTATAAGGGAAGATTTAAAAATTGGGTTTGTTTAGTCTGGAAAAGAGAAGATTGAGAGGGGATATGATAACAGTTTTCAAATACATAAAAGGTTGTTTACAAGGAGGAGGGAGAAAAATTGCTCTTCTTAACCTCTGAGGATAGGACAAGAAGCAATGGGCTTAAATTGCAGCAAGGGAGGTTTAGGTTGGACATTAGGAAAAATTTCCTAACTATCAGAGTGGTTAAGCACTGGAATTAATTGCCTAGGGAGGTTGTGGAATCTCCATCATTGGAGATTTTTAAGAGCAGATTAGACAAACACCTGTTAGGAATAGTCTAGATAATACTTAGTCCTGCCATGAGTGGAGGGGACTGGACTAGATAACCTCTTGAGGTCCCTTCCAGTTCTATGATTCTATGATTCTATGATCCACTGCCTGAACCAAAGTCCTTTAAGTCAATAGAACCCTTAATTTCAAGGAGCTTTGGAACAAGATCCTAACGACAACATATTCTGCTACGGTATGGTAGTGGGGGTGGAGGTCTGAGTCCAGGTCCTATACTTGATTCCTCACTCACCTGCTGGTAGCAACATGGAATGCTCAGTGGCAACAAGTGACAGCAAGTTCCGCTGTCAAGGGAAAGAGAACATCTTCTTAAGCAACCCTCTTTGACTGGCACGTAGAGTGACAGGCTTTAAAGCAGTGTTTCTCAAACCGTGGCTGCCACTTGTGTAGGGAAAGCCCCTGGTGGGCCAGGCCGGTTTGTTTACCTGCCTTGTCTGCAGGTCCGGCCGATCGCGGCTCCCACTGGCCGCGGTTCGCTGCTCCAGGCCAATGGGAGCTGCTGGAAGCAGCAGCCAGTACGTCCCTCAGCCCACGCCGCTTCCAGCAGCCCCCATTGGCCTGGAGCAGTGAACCGCAGCCAGTGGGAGCCACAATCGGTCGGACCTGCAGACGGGGCAGGTGAACAAACTGGCCCGGCCAACCAGGGGCTTTCCCTATACAAGCGGCAGCCCCAGTTTGAGAAACACTGCTCTAAAGGGAGTCATATGCAACTGTCCTCAGTCAGAAAGAGGAAATGCAATGAAGGACATTTGAAGATGAAGGGGTCAAAGGAAGAGATGTAGGTGATCCCAGAAGATGTCCCCAAAAGGAACGCTAGGCGTGGATGTAGGTGTGGTGAACTTCATAGTTGCAAGAGACAGACAGATGTAAATGTGACATAATCTGAAATAATACACTTGTCTCCTTTCTCTGGGAGAAAAGTCGCACCACACTTCAGTACTCTATTGCAACCTGACAATGAACTGGCATGTGCAGAGATTGTATATTCCATCCAGCTCTATGTAGAGAAGTAATGCAAGGTAGCAATTTTCAACAAATGAAAGGGTTACAGAGAACTACTGGTTTTCATACAAAAAAGATGACTGTGGCTAATCTTCACCACGTGGTAAGGAGTAGATGTCAGCAACACCAGAACAAATTACAATAATCTTTTTAAAGTTATAGCCAATGTAAACATTAGACCAAGTCCCAGGTTGGTGTAAAATGGAATTGGTTCTGGGGTGAGTCTAAAACCAGCCTATTTTCAAGTTATGGTTCACATGCAGCCTAAAACGGCAGCCTTCTTGCAAGAACAGCGGATCTGACCAGATTTCCACAAATGAAAATTGCAAGATTAGTTCATCTCATGAGATTTCCCCCAGTTGGTGCCTAAGGCTTATGAGAATAGTTTGTAAGATTTCAGCACCATTGCTTAGCTCTGGTGTGGCCTTAAACCCAAACCTGAAGTACAGGCCTAAATCTAATCTCAATCTGAAGCATGACTTCCTGGTTCATTCATTTATGAATTTTATACTGCAGGGCTGAAATGAGACCAAATGGAGCAAAAAGCATATTAAAAGTTGTTTTGTAATTATCTTGGCAGCACATTAGCAGCAATTACGAGGAAATTGCAATTAACCACACATTTTATGGATTTTAATTTTCTTTTCAGTGAGCGCAATTGTTTTGCAATTGTTACTTATCAATTTTAGTTAAAATATTTAAAGCAAAGGAGACAAAAAAGTTGCATTAAGCAAATCATTTTGTTGAGAATAACAAGATCAGGTTGTTTAAAGGAATTCTTTATTAAAGAGTCAAGTCAACTAATCTGAATTGCAAGCTGCATCCCTACATGGCACCTGTACATTCTGATGTGTTGTCATAGCCCTCAGAGCTATGCAAACAAGCAAGTCCTATCGTGTTGCTGGCTGACTCCAGTAATCACAGAGACAGACAAAGTGATCTCTTAAGGAGTCAAGTATATAAAATTAATTAATTAATTAATTAATTTTTTAAAAAGTGGAAAAGTTAAGCAAGCAGGAGGATTTTGGGAAGAATTCTGTTAGAGGCAAAGGCCAACCACTTCAACCATAGGTGCATACACATTTAGACATCTAAATCCAGATTTAAGTGACCTGATTTTCAAAGTAGCTGAGCACTTGTCACACCACCTAAAGTAATTGGAAACTGTAGGTGCTCAGCACCTCTGAAAATAAAGCCATTTATTTAGGTGCCTACATTTAACATCTTGGTTTGAAAAATTGGGCTGTAATATTTTATCGTGGCCCATTAAAAAGGTGCTATTGCCCACAAAGGCTTCTGAGCTTCAGCTAACCCCAGGTGAATGTAGTACTGGTAATAGGTGCCCAGCTCACAGTACTAGAAACCAGATTCTTAGTTGGCATAAGTCTATTGAAGTGGATGGAGCTATGCCAATGTACACCAGCTGCGGATCTGGCCCAGAGCTCGCTACCTACAGAAAATACAGTGCATGGGCAGCAACGAGGTGACCATCTCCAAACCATTCTGACATTTCATCTGATCAGGAAGACCGCATCAAAAATGACAGGTCAATTCAGTCTTTGCCACATTTTGACTATCATCCAATTTCCCCAACCATAGAACTATGTGCTGTTATTGGCCTTCAGGGGTGGGATTTTCAAAACTGCTATGTAATGGCCTACAATGGGAGCGAGGTTAGATGAAAGTTGGGTGCTTCTGAAAATCCTACCCTCGATGTCCATTCATGCCCAGCATCCCATTTAGGGAGTGATAAACACTATCCATTGGACTCTATTTCAAACAATAGGCAATAATATTTGGGGAGGGGCGACGTTGTGGGGAGGAGAATAATCCTGATGATGACTTTATAAAGGCATAACTCAAAGCAAAACAAGCCATTTTGCCTAGTGCTCTGACAGGTGCTCAGCCTAATTTTCAGACTCTAATTTGCAGATCAGAAGAGCTGGTAACCTCTCTCTAAGCTGTTCAGTTAGCCAGTTGAGATATCAGTACTGGGCTGCTGAGAAGAGTCAAGCGTTGACACACATTCTGTGTTTTACATTCATGATACCTGCAAAAGCTGATAATCCCAAGACATCCTTAAATATAGCAATATATATATATATATATATATATATATGCATGAATGAGAAAGCCTTGACCCCTCGAGTACTTATTCAACCACTTCAATACCAACTTCATTTAACCATCCCATCTGAAACAAGTGCAAGTGGAGACTTTATCTAAGGTTTGGATTTTGGTCTGAAATGTTCAAGGATTTGCCAGTTCCTCAAATTATCTCCAGCAATCTGAGCCCTCTTGGGAACTGTATGGCAGATAAGCTCTTACAAAACATTAATCATTCAACCTTGGTAACTAGCATCTGACTGTAGTATGCTTTCTTTGGCAGCCTTGTGCTCGGAGAGGTGGCCACACAAATGTTGTTGTTATTGATGAATATTAGGAAAGAGAGATGTGCGAAAGGTCGTCTTCGTCATGTTGTACTTGGACCTTTAAAAAAATTCCCTTCTCTTGTTTAGATTCCTCTGACACCACAATGCCTGATACTAAGATACACAGATTTCTATAGGGAGATTTAGCTCTTTTCACTTGACTTTTGCAATATATATGTTTAGTTTGCCAAACCTATGAGCATATTATAAGGGGAGGCTTCAGCCAGAAGTTTAGTCTGTTTACAGATTGCCTGGCCATCCACAAATTCTCTTTTCCCTCTTACAGTAAACACTCAATTGCAATGTAAGTGCTGTTGAATAAATGAACACACCTGAAAGGTGTTCTGCAGCTCTCCAGGTATACATTAATGTGAGTGCCCCCCAGTGGTACTGTACTGTCATTATAGGTTGAGGAAAAAAAGCCACTTGTTACAGTGCAATAACCTATTCCTGCACAAGGCATCAGATTTCACGTCAAGTTAGCCTTACTACTATGCAAGCAAAGCAATTAAAATAAACTGTTGGATTTACCCTTGGTAAAGGAAATCTGGAAATCCTATCAGTAGTATGGGAACCAAGTAATGAAGCTCTTCACAGTGACTGAAGTTGGAGATTTTAACAATGACACTAAGGGCTGGGTTCAGCCGCAGCAGTGAATTCATTGTTATGTTTATTGTTAGCATTGCCTAGCCATGTCTTTGAGGTGTAGAGCTTAACGTATAAATGACAGCAGCTGAATTAGAGCGGCTGCTCCTATTCAGTTCAGTTTCAGCTAAGGTTGCATCCTCAGCTTTGCACTGTAAACCTCATTTGTCAGGAATATATTACTCAGCCACAAAAATTCACTCTGGCCTAGGACCTAGCAAACAGTTACTCAGCCTAGGAACAATTTATCTCCCAAAAGGTTCTGGGTCGCATTTAATGTACAAGTGACAAAATTATACAAGATTTTCTAACTGAGTGGCATTGACAAGAGTCAAGCTGGTGTATTAGAGAGGTGAATCGGGCCCTATGTACTCAATTGCCCAATTGAAGGCAGGAGTCCACAAGAATCTCTCATTCAGTGTTAGCTAGAGGTGGCGGGGATGGAGCTGAATCACTACATTCCTGCATGTCTTAGCCATGGCCCCTTTCTGACTCTGTGCCACCCACTTTCCTGTCCAGTTCCAAGTCCTCTGGCAGACCAGACTTTTGGGTGCCTAGTGCCTCTGCCACTCCCCTTCTTCAGGAAAACTCTCCAGCACCAGAGGTTATATTCTGTCTTATACTGGGGGAAATTGTGATACTCCAGTGCTGAACCAAGCCTTGCAAGTTGTCTTTTCCTCTTGAGACCAATCAGTTATACTGTTTCTATTGTCCCAGCACAGTTGCAGATACTTCCCTTGGCAGATGTCAAAATTTGTCAGTAATCTTATTTTAACCCCACTGATTATTCCTTGTCTGTCAATCAATATGGAAAACAATGTACAGCGCAGCAGATGAAGGCATGACAAATACTGGAGATTTGGAAAGGTGTTTTCTGGTCAACTCTGTCACTTACCAGAATTTTTGAACAGAGATAGAGGGTAAATGATCTTTATATCTTCAACACAGAGGTTGAACTCCAAAATTAGAAAAAAAGTAAATGGACAGTCCCTGTTCCCCTGCTTTCCAATTGGTTTTTCAGCATTCATCTGTCAAGCAGCACTTTCTATGTCACCAAACACAGGTCTTGTCCTACATTCCTTTTTGAGACAAAAAACTACTTAAAAACAAGTTTGGACCCTCTATGTCAGCTGATTGGCAAGGCAACACTTTCCTATTTTTTTGCTAATTATTTGTTTTTATTATATTGAAGGCAAGTAATAATATTTGTACACTGTGCCTGAAGTTTGCCAACTAAATACACCTAACTAACTGGTCTGATTTTCAGAGATCTTGAGCATCCACTACTCCCAGTGAGTGCACCTTTCATAATCACACCAGTTATTTGGTGCCTCATTTTGGATTTATGTGCCTAACTTTGGGAACCCAAGTCTGAAAATGTCATCCTCACATATTTACTCATCCTTCCAATTAGGTACATAGATGGGAGGAGTTGGTCTTTGCTTTACATGACTTAAGTAATGGCAAGTCCACAACTGCTCTTTGGGTATTATTCCGCAGTCTACAAGAGCTCACTGATGGGACATTTTTCCTGACAATCTGATGGTCTCAAAAGCGTTCTCTGCTTTTCAATTCAAAATATATTTGCCTTCTTTCTTCTATTGTTTGATTGGGGGCGGGGGGGATCAGTGCTCAGCTGAAGTGCTGTATCAATAACTTTGGATAATAAAGTCTTATGTGTATCCACAAAATAGTTATAGCCTGGGCAGGAACTATGCAAGTATCCTCCCACTGCTCTGCCAGTGTAGCTCAACCATGACCATGAGGGGCTATTTTAGGGGTTCCATCGCTATGCCTATTTCATCTATAGTCTCGCCGTTGGATCTGCCAAAGAAAGAGTAGCCAATTATTGCCAATTTTGGTAGATTTGTTGTGATATGGATATTCCACTAAGAACTGGACTCAAACTACTCGCTCATTTCACTTATGCCACTGAAAAGCTTTCATAGGATAATGATGAATTTCAGTCATTACCAAATTGGGATGGATTTGAACAATTGACCGAGAAAGGTAACCCATCACCTATCCACTGAGCCATCCAGTCCCCAGAAATACAATTTCATTTAACAAAATTACATTTGACAAGTGTTTAATCCCATTTATACTTTAATCCCTTTTGGTATTTTAGAGAAAAAAAATCAAAGCTGCCAAATATTGAGGAGTTAAAGTTTGCTACTGAGCTTAGTTGTATCCTCCAGCTACAGATTTCAGAAGAATTTTTAGCCCACCGATAAAGAGTTCCAATATGACTTACTCTCACTTCCTCACTCATGTATTTCTTTATACGCAGACCTTCCATATGGCAGGTGTCTTCTACCTTCCTACTTCTGGTACTTATATACCTCACCTTATTGTAGCAGTGTAATATTTCAGAATTTTTAAGGTATTTATCCTTACATCACCCCCATTTGGTTAGGAAGTACTATTATCTCCATTGCACAGATGGTAAACTGAGGCACAGAGACACTAAGTGACTAGCACAATGTCAAGTCTAGTGCAAAGAAGGGACTTGAACCCAGGTGTCCAAAGTACCATACTAGCACCCTCACCACTGGACCATCACCTCAGAAAGTGAAAATAAGCAGGTGCATAACTGATGTGGAAGATGGGTTGAGACACCCATGTAAGCAGAAGGACAAGCTCAGATGCTGAACCATTTAATGAAATGTGCAAGGTACGAAAAAATTACCCTCAAAAGAGATCTAGCATGATCGATGTGTCAGGCCAAAAGAGAGGAGCAGTTAACTGCACAGCCAGACACAAAGGATTTTTGGTGAAATCTGAGGCACAGATGAAAATGCAAACAATGCTGTAATTTGTATATAACAGCATGTGGTATAGGTTGGACATTCCTACACATATTCCAAAAGCTGTTGCCCATCCATCACCCTTCCTGCACCATGTATGCTTTGCTCACTACTTTGTCACCAAAAGGCACCTTTAAACATATGAGAAAGCAAAAGAATTGCTTAGATTCATGAGAAATGGGTGGTTAAATTGTTCATACTGATACCCGCAAACCCATTCTTCCATTTTTTATTTTAGTGATGCCATCAGACCCACTACTGCTATTGTGCCTGCACACCCCTGATTTTCACTGAGTGAGAAATCTTGACCTACCCTCAATGGGATGGTGTTGAATAACTGATTCTTCTGCATGGCAGGAGGAAATAATGGAATGCTGCTCCGAGGCACTCCACATGCCCTGTCCTTCCCAGAAATATAAAATAAATAAATATAAGGAGGTATACCTATCTCATAGAAATGGAAGGTCATCAAGTCCAGTCCCCTGCCTTCACTAGCAGGACCAAGTACTGATTTGGCCCCAGATGGCCTACCTGAAGGATTGAGCTCACAATGCTGGGTTTAGTAGGCCAATGCTCAACCCACTGAGTTATCCCTCCCCCCCTTCCACAGTGCTATGTAGTGGTTCTGTCCATGCAAGTTTGGAGGAGGTCATCGTCAGGGTGGCTAACCTGAAGTGGCTCCATTAGCCAAACCCTGCTTAGAGTGTAGCACTCTGTAGCCAGTCTTACATTCCAGTTGCCAATGTAGTGGCTGCAGCAATGCTTCATATATTGAGGGATTCAAAACTCTCATGCTAAAATAGCTCACCCAAGCGATGCCTGTTTACTCAAAAGGAGGTTTCCAAAGGCACAAAGAGGAGTTAGGCACCCAACTTCCATTGAAAGTCTATCATAATTTGGGCATCTTTGCATCTTTGAAATCTCCATCCCCATTGGCTTTGTGTTGGTGATGAGGAATCCTCCCTAAATCCAGATCTTCCCATGTCAAAACAAGTCTCACTGCTGGTCATATTCCCTCCTCAGTAAGAAAACAAAAACACTCCAAATTCAATCAATTGCTCTGGGAGTGTGTCTGGATTTTCCAAGAAAGAAGAGGGAATGAAATCCTTTTACTACATTAGTGTCCTTAGATTCTTTATGATGAAGATTAAGCAGATGAAACATGGACAAAGGCCAGGACTTTTTTCTGGCCACAAAAAAAAAATCCTTTTGCAAAAAAAAAAGAGAGAAGATGACAGTAAATATGCTTTATGTGGAAGAAAAGCTTGTTTGTGCCTAAGACATTGGAGAAATTGTTCAAGGACAGTTCATGCCTATAAAATATGACCCTTGTATTACTGCCAAGGTCAATGAGACCTAGAGCGACCTGCCACAAAATTGTGGTTTTGTATGTTCACTTGGGCCAGCTTATCTCTTTTTTTTCTGCTTTGTTCACTGTATTTTGGTCATGAGTACCCCTCCCGCACTTCCTGAGTACTTGGCACATTCCCCAAGATGCACACAAATGTGTAGGAAGCGGAATACAACCATTCCTAAGGTGACCAACTGTTCCACAGTTTTTTGAGTTGCTGATTTCATTTGTTGGGGGAGGAGAGTTAAGTTCCCTGAACATTAAATTCAAATGTGCCTTGTGATCATTTGTCTGGTTCTCAGGCACAAGGCGTTGCTGGCAACAAATACTGCCTTTCACCTGCTCACTCCCCAACTCTTCTGCTTACTCACAAGTGGTGAAACTGCAACTGTACTATCCAATGTTCATCTGCATATTATCATATTAACGTTATGGGGGTCTATTTGAATCATTTGCTTATAGAAGTCTGCTCCCCACCACACAGCTCTCTAGCCACGCATTGTGCAGGAGAATTTTGTTGAGTTATAAGTTCCTTTAGGTTATTATTGTGTATGTTTTTCTATTTTTATAACGTATCTATTATAGTTTTGATTCTGATTTGCTCAATAATTTAACGAGCTGCAATAATCCTTGCTGTAATAACATTAATTTAGAGCCAGATACAACTACCACTGACTTCAAAAGGAGCACATAATGCAAGGCAGAATTGTTCAATGCTGATGAAAGACTGCCTTTCATTGCAAATTAATTATAATTAATTAATTAATTCCTCATTACTTTGTATTTCTGTATTTGTTTGTATTAATGTTGGTTTAGTAATTCCCTGCTTTTTATTTTGTTAGGAAATAGTAAACTTAATTAAAATAAAAGGATATTGAAACATTATAGCAGAAATCAAAGACAACATCCCCAAAAGGTAATAATCTCAAAGTAAGGTTATCCCACTTACCCCCCAAAAAAACACAGAGTGAAATTGTACAGAATTTTAATATGGACTCAATGTAGGAATGACTGTGTGAAATTAAATGGCCTGTGTTATGAAGAAGGTCAGACTATATGATCAGAGAGGCTCCTTCTGTTTTTAAAATCTATGAATTTAAAATGTATTAATCAAGGATTATCATCTGTACATGCCCTGTCCACTGTACAAAAATTTCTCTCCCCATAATCCTATTTGTCTTACTTATTATTTTTTCTATTTATTGAGAACTGTCAGTATTATCAGTATATGCAGAAAGACACAGTCCCCTGCCCAAGGAGCATATAGTCTCAATCATTGGTTCTCAGTGGGAGGGTAACATTAATTTCTTTTCAGTTGAGATCTTTGGTGGTCTGCTTATATTTCTTTATCATATATCATGTTTTGAGTGTTATACAGTAAATTTGCATTAACCTATTTTTTTTTGTAGTTGCTACAGTAAAATAATAATTGCTTGATGGATGATCCAGGCTGAAGTTCATTGAAAGAACCACTAAATGTGAATAATTCCACTCTATCAGTGTGTATAATAATTGCATTTTCAGATTTTTATAAGTACCTAAAATTTGGGCTCACAACAACCAATTACGAATTATTAGAAAATCCATCTATCTCACTGAAATAAACTGCTACTCCAAAAGCAGGATGGGGGCCGGAAGACATAGGTGTTTTGATACCAGTCGAAAGAGGAAGGTTAATATTTAAACCAAAATTAATTTTTTGGCACACGCATCCCCATGAATTACTATTATGTCAAATTACATTGTTTACACTGCACTGGACGACATGAATATTCTATTTCTAACACTACCACTCAAGCAAACCATTGCCGTTCAAAAAAGTACAAAAATCAGAAACCTTCATATCATTATACATTTGTATAATTACAAAATTACCGTTTGAAAATAATTAAAAATTCTACACCTGACCCTGCAACCTTTGATGGTAAGTTTTAGCCCTTTTTGAGTCTCTCTGGGGAGAATTTGGTAATAATGCATTTTGAGTGCTATTCTCATCTTGGATAATTTGGGTCTGGTTTGTTTCTCACTTAAATCAGGATTAATTTAGCTGAAGTCAATGGAGTACCACCAACGTCAAACCAACGTAACAGAGATTCCAAGTAGGCTGTGTAAAGGGTGTATATGGGAGGACAGAACTGAACTTAGTGACAGTACGCACTTCAAAGCAATTTGTAACACTAGGGTAATATCAGCTGAAGTTCTGCTGATTAAATACTTAGCATCAGGACCTTTTGTTTGGATTACTTAGATTTAAATTAAATTCTAAGCTTTTATTCTTTCAAAGTCCATTCTGATCCATTGGGGCCTCTGCAGGCAAGGGTAGAGTGATTCTGTGCACACCTCTCACCACTCCGGCAGCTTTTATATAAAGGAATGAAGCTGGGTCACTCTCCCTGACTCACTGACCCATGCTCCCAAGGCTGAGTTTAAGCTTCTCATGACTACGAGGCGACTCTTCACAATATAAACATAAGAACTAGTGAAGAATAAGAAGATAATATTTAAGAGGAACTGTGGGGGATGGGATATCCTTACCTCCTGCCTCACAGTTTCCTTATTTGATGCTACTACTGTGGGTGCACCTGAATCCTTTCACTGGACTCCTACCTTCTACAGAGTTGCTCCACTGCCCATGAGTGGGGCTTTCTCTGGTCCCCTCCATCACACCTGCTGCCTTTGGAAGCCTCTTCTGCATCCCTTGTGCTGGCACCTTCTGCTACCTGGATAAGAGAGCTCCCTCTTCACCTATCCATTCTGACACCCACACTCTTCTTGTGGCACAGGTTAGCCCCATAGAGACACCTCCTTCCTTCACCCACTTCCCTGCTACTTAATGCTTCTTTTCCCTCACTCTTTCTCCTCTAGTATTCCCCTATGATCTATCCTCCCTTTGCCCCACTCCACAGTCCATTCCCTCCATCCTTCTCACAGCTGCCTCACCTACTTGGTCCTACACCTGCAGTTGTATAAAGATGTCCATCAAGCTATCTGGAATGGCACAGAAGCATGAGGACCAACCTCGAGGCAGACTGTAACAAACTAAGGCACAAACCTCAAACTGGTTGTGTGTTCTATTCTTAGATTTCATCAACCAAGTATCAAGTGTGAACTCCTCAAGCACTATAACAACCTTAGCATGAAGTCACAGCCAGTCTCCTTGGGTACTTGAGTCTATCTTGCTGCTTAGGCAAGCTTGTCTTTGTGATAGATGATCCCTTACATCAAAAATCACAACAATATTCAGGTTACTCCCAGTCCCAAAGGATCAGCCACTTACCCCAGATCAACAGTACCTTAGATCCTCCACCAAAAAAGAAGACTTGTGGCCAATCCTATAATAAATTCACGAAAGATTTATCAACTCAGAAAAAGAAATAAGAGTTATTTTCAAGGTTAAATCAGGTAAACATACACACAGAAATGAGGTACAATCTTAAGTTCCAAAAAGTAATAGAAGCTGCTGTAATAGGCAAGCTCTATAAGTCCTCTAGGGCTAACCCAGGCCAAACAGCTGCAGATGTTTGGTGTCTATGGGCCTTCCTTTCTTGGGAAGGAGATAACACCTCTTGTGGTAAAATAGAATTTAATAGTTGGTAGTGTTTCTCTCCTGACTGTGTGGGTTTACAGTCTTAGCAAACATTTTTATAGTTACAGAGCAAACATGTAAACATTATCTTATAGCATGCAATTCAGATATTATGAATAGGATTAATACATGTAGCATCCTGCAAGCATTCCATAAAGGGTAAACACAGTCCTATAACTCTCATATCTATTTTACCAGTACTAACACACAGGTGAGCCAGACTGGTTTCCAGCTATGCATGTGTCAGTGTTTAGTGAGACCCAATGGCCATGGCACAAGTTGGCACCTTGCTTATGCTTAGATCATTTGGTTTCAGTGGGCCTTCTTGATGGGCAGGACCTAACATCTTCTGTTGAAAGTCAGTATTTCTACATTAATTAATGCTCCTTTCCCGTTTGACTTACACAATTAAGACAATTACAATGCAAACATTTAATATAACTTGATAATATGGGGTACAGATGTTATAAGTAAGAGTAATACAGGCAACATCCTATAAACATTCCATAAAGTTTAAAATAGATCTTAATTTTATAAGAATGAAAATTAAGATCTATTTTACAAAATTAAGATCTACCGTATTTTAACAATGCTAACCCACAAGTGAGCCAGACTGGTTTCCAGCTATGCATTTGTCAGTGTTCAATTAGGCCTAGGGGCCTTCGCATGAGCTGGCACCTGGTCTGCCAGTGTCACAGTGTCTACAATAGACAATTTTAATTATAAGTATGAAAGAATTTTTTTGAGATGTCTGTGTGCTGGTGGTGCTGGTGGTGAAATAAAATATTACATAGGAAAGGATCCCAACTGAGTTACTCTGCAGTGAAGACTTGAACCATCTCTGCCTACTCCCATCCCTCTAATTCAGGGGTTCCCAAACTTGGTTCGCAGCTTGTTCAGGGTAAGTCCCTGGCACTCTGTTTACCTGACAGTCCGCAGGTACGGCCGCTCGCAGCTCCCAGTGGCCCTTCAATTGAGTGTTGAGAGCCACTATAGCTGGCACAGAACAGGAGTCATGAGTGAAAGAAGAAAACGCCCTCTGGGGCAGCATTCAGAAAAGAAAGAAAGCAAAGGAAGCTTTTCTATCTAAGCAGGAAGGAGCTCTCCTGAGATACATAGACACAAATGTTCACGGTGAGCCTTCCAGCCCCAGTGAGGTTGTGAGCAGGGCCGGCTCCAGGGTTTTTGCTGCCCTAAGCAGCAAAAAGGAAAAAAACGTGATCGCAATTTGCAGCTCTACCGCTGCCGCTTCAGTCTTCGGCAGCAATTCGGCAGCTGGTCCTTCACTCCGAGAGGGAGTGAGGGACCCGCTGCTGAATTGCCGCCGAAGACCCAGATGTGCTGCCCCTCACCGTTGGCCACCCCAAGTAGCTGCTTGCTGGTCTGGTGCCTGGAGCCGGCCCTGGATGTGAGTGGTGAGGAGATGCCTGATTTTCCAGTTAGTCAGAGTGCAGGTGACCTGGTAGCTACTGCAGCATCCATATCTCCATCTCAAATGGATGTAACCATGCACATTCCTGAAGAAAAGTGTAGATCAGAGAAGAGTGTGGTGGAGGTGCAAGAAACAGCTGCTGCTGAGTTTAGTTCCTTAAGTCTAGATGATCCAGGACTGTGGACCCACTTGAGCAGTAGCCTGAGGGACTTCCTTGTATTGCATGAGCCACAGCAAGTGAAAAACTTCATGTTCCCCAAAGACAATGAAAATAGAAGTTTCCAGCCAACACATTACTGGCATTAAATCCCCAATGGTGACAAAGTGGAGAGGCCATGGCTTACGTACTCAAAAACCCAGAATGCTGCATATTGTTTTTGTTGCAAACTCTTCTAGTCTAATGCTCCTGCCACATTGGGTTCTACAGGAACAAAGGACTGGAAAAAATCTGGCTAGAAATCTGGCATGCCATGAGAAGGCAGCAAATCACCAGAGAGCATTGCATAGGTGGAAAGAGCTTGAGATGAGACTAAGCTTAAAGGCCACCGCAGGCTAGGTCTACACTGGAGGGGGGGTGTCGACCTAAGATACGCAACTTCAGCTATGCTGAAGTTAATAAAAACACATCTATGCTCCACAATGACACAGGAGAGGCTGGTCAGCTTTGCAACCATCTCAACAGAGCATGAGCTGGCCCAGACTGTGGACCTTCAGGGAGCAGTCCAAATTTTTGCAATCAAGAAGGCACAGAAAGCAGCACTTTGATTATTCAAACAGATAAAAATGTCAGTGTTTACTATGCAGACAAGAAAAGTTACATTTGCTGTTCAGGTGTTTGAAAGTTAAGTGTTACCACAAACTTTTGAACAAGGCATTTTAAGTTGTTAGTTCTCCTTTATTGGGGTAGGTAGCAGAGCAGTACCATGAAAGGAGTAGAACAGGAAGAAGGCAGAATTGAGACCTTTCAAAGTTTTGGCCCAAGAGAGGGGGGACAGGGGTGTCATTTGAGCTCCCCGCCTCAGGTGCCAAAATGTTGTGGGCCAGCCCTGGGGTGGGTCCTTCTGAAGCAATCAGCATTCTATAGTAGTAGAGGCTGGTAAGGGATAATACTTCCACCACTGAATCTCATCCCAGCTGCTCCTTGCTGCTGCCGTTAGTTTCATAAATTCACTTTTAAATGTCAGATCCATTGTTTTGGCCAGACTGAAGTTTTCAAAATAAATCCAAGCATATCTGGACTATTTACTCGCTATATATAGGACAAACTAAAAACCACATCTACAATGTGAAGAGATGACAACATGTGGAACACTTCCCAGACTTCCCAGACAGGAATACAGCAAACTGTGGGAAAGAAGAGGAATTATCTCACAAAAGAGCTACTGTAAATGTGAAGCACCAGCTCCTATCACATTCTTCTACTAAATCTGATTGGGTCATTTCAGATTGGAAATTAAGTGAAATTTTTTGATGGTAACAATTATTAAACATTGCAACAATTTTCCAAGCAGTGACCATTTTAAAATCAAGATCGGATGTCTTTCTAAAAGATCTGCGCAAAGGTACCTTCTGGCCTTAGAATCTATGGGGAACTTGCCCTTTGATATGGGGAACTGGGAACTTTGGAAACCTTTCAGCAAATGTAGAAGACATGACAGTAAAACAAATTCAGTATCTCTGATATTTTTAACAGTTTTGGTGAATCTCTTTGCAAAAAAACACAGTTGTTTTAAGAGTATCTGTTTAAATGTTATGGTCAAATCCATCAAATACATACAATTAGATCAGTGTTTTTCAAACCGTGGGTCGCAACCCACTACTGGGTCGTGGCATGTAAGGCACTGGGTCACCTTGCTCTGGTCAGCACCACTGACCAGGATGTTAAAAGTCCTGTCGGCAGTGCTGCCCAGCTAAGGCAGGCTAGTGCCTACCTTTTCCAACACTTTTCCGGCTTCTAGGCAGGAGGGCCACGGGGCTCCACACGCAGCCCCCGCCCTGAGCATCAGCTGCGCAATCTGGGGGGCGGTGCCTGCGGGCGAGAGTCACGCGCCTCTGCCTAGGGGCCAGACCTGCTGCTGGACGCTTCTGGGGCACACCGCGGTCCACGGTGCACCCCAGCTGAGCCGCTGACCAGGTGCTGCCAGAGGTAAGTCGGTGCCCCAATCCCCTGCCCCACTCCTGCACCTCCCCCAACCCAGAGCCCCTCCTGCACCCCAAAGCCCTCATCCCCAGCCCCAGCCCAGAGCCCTGACCCCCAACTCCCCAACCTCTGCCCCAGCCCTGAGCCCCTCCCACACCCAAACCCCTCATCCCCAGCACCACTGGATTATGGGCATTAACAATTTTCTTCAACTGGGTCCCCAGCAAAAAAGTTTGAAAACCGATGAGTTAGATCATTGGCTGAAGGCTTGAAAATGGAGGCAGTGGGAAAACAGCTTCAAAGTCAAATCAGATATAATTTTGTTCTTCTGAAATATCTGCTGAAAAAAGTCTTCCATGCTACATCCAAAATAGAATATCTAGAGGTGTATATATAGAGGTATTTCATACTATTGTCATTTAAAACATCCCCTTTTGCCCTGGGCAGAGATTACACTACAAAACACAGTATAAGAACCAGAATAGACTAGAATAGATAGCTCTAGAGTCGATGTTTCAGATCTCAGGTGTGTATACGTAATTGGTCTCAGTCAAAAGTGTATACCTAGGTGACAGGAAAAACCCTTTGTTTGGCAAGTAGCACAGCAGTAACACAATCACATGTATACAAATCTTGAGGAATACTGGAGAATTTCTGCTCTGAGCAACCAAAGTGCAACCGGACCCAGGGCTTGGCTACACTTACAAATTTGCAGCGCTGCAGCAGGGTGTGAAAACACACCCTCTGCAGCGCTGCAAATTGCGGCGCTACAAAGCGCCAGTGTAGTCAAAGCCCCAGCGCTGGGAGCCGCGCTCCCAGCGCTGTCCGTTATTCCCCACAGGGAAGTGGAGTACGGACAGCGCTGGGAGAGTTTTCTCCCAGCGCTGGTGCTTTGATTACACTTAGCGCTTCAAAGCGCTGCCGCAGCAGCGCTGCCGCGGCAGCGCTTTGAAATGCAAGTGTAGCCAAAGCCCCAGAGAGAACATAGTGGTTAGATTTTGCCTCTTCACCATCGTGCATTCCTTATACCTCTGCATCACTCAATTTACACTTTAAATAATAATAATAAATAATAATAAGATCTCACAAAACTAAGTGATTTGGGAACAAAATGACAAATGAAATTTAATGTGGATAAATGTAAAGTAATGCACATTGGAAAAAATAACCCCAACTATACATACAATATGATAGGGGATAATTTAGCTACAATGAATCAGGAAAAAGATCTTGGAATCATCATAGATAGTTCTCTGAAGACGTCCACACAGTGTGCAGAGGCAGTCAAAAAAGCAAATAGGATGTTAGGAATCATTAAAAAGGGGATAGAGAATAAGAAGGAGAATATATTATTGCCCTTATATAAATCGATGGTACGCCCACATCTTGAATACTGCATACAGATGTGGTCTCCTCATCTCAAAAAAGATATACTGGGCGGAAGGGATAGCTCAGTGGTTTGAGCATTGGTCTGCTAAATCCAGGGTTGTGAGTTCAATCCTTGAGGAGACCACTTAGGGGTCTGGGGCAAAAAAAATTGGTCCTGCTAGTGAAGGCAGGGGCTGGACTCGATGACCTTTCAAGGTCCCTTCCAGTTCTAGGAGATTGGTATATCTCCAATTATTATCTATACTAGCACTAGAAAAGGTTCAGAGAAGGGCAACTAAAACGATTAGGGGTTTGGAACGGGTCCCATATGAGAAGAGATTAAAGAGGCTAAGACTTTTCAGCTTGGAAAAGAGGAGACTAAGGGGGGATATGATAGAGGTATATAAAATCATGAGTGATGTGGAGAAAGTAAATAAGGAAAAGTTAATTACTTGTTCCCATAAATACAAGAACTAGGGGCCACCAAATGAAATTAATGGGCAGAAGGTTTAAAACAAATAAAAGAAAGTTCTTCTTCACAGAGCGCATAGTCAACTTGTGGTACTCCTTGCCTGAGGAGGTTGTGACGGCTAGGACTATAACAGCGTTTAAAAGAGAACTAGATAAATTCATGGAGGTTAAATTCATTAATGGCTATTAGCCAGGATGGGTAAGGAATGGTGTCCCTAGCCTTTGTTTGTCAGAGGGCGGAGATGGATGGCAGGAGACAGATCACTTGATCATTACCTGTTAGATTCACTCCCTCTAGGGCACCTGGCATTGGCCACTGTCAGTAGACAGGATACTGGGCTAGATGGACCTTTGGTCTGACCCTGTACGGCCGTTCTTATGTTCTTATAAGTGCTGCACCATGCAGAGTCATCAATGCAATAGCACAATCAACCAAAAGAAATGAAACAAAATTAAGTATGTCTTCACCATTCCCCAGCTGTGATACACTAATGATTAGCAAATAGGTATGAAATGTCAGAAAGAAGAACCATATAAAAGGGACTAATGAATGATAGAACAATTATGAACAATTCATTTAGTTAATTTCTCTAAACATTTTACACCAGCTGAGGTTCTGGCTCAACATTTTCATAACATGGCATTTCTGGCCAGTATTTAGTCTAGGTTTGCTTCCTATCTTATTGTCAATAACCAACTACAGCCCATTGGCCAATGGCCATTGTAAGGTGAAAAGTCAACCGGCATTACGTTATGTTTGTCCTGTTTTAGGTTACCATTTGCAGGCCACACTGTGTAGTAACATTATTATAGGAGTTATAAAAATCTATTTCTGTAGAATACAATGCAAATGGAAGGAAGTAGGCCTATCAGGAGACATGTTTCCTATTCCAGACAACAGGTAGTTGGAGAGAGACCATCTGGAGTTTAAAAATTGCTAGTCAAGGGTCTCAGGTTTGTCCCTTCCTGAATTAACACACTAGTTCTGGCTAGTGTGATGATATTGTCATTGAGCAACAATGAAGCAGTGACTTTCTGGTGGAAGGAATTAAAGGAAGTTGGCCATGAGAAAACCTGTTAGCCATTCCAGGGCTATTAACCAAAAGGCAAACACTTGAACACTATACGTTGATCTGGAAATACTGTGTTATGGGGGTGTTGAGGCAGAGTGTGCACAAAACTGAAGAGAGGGGACTCAGGAGGATTGAGATTCAGGACTCTTGTTTCGTTAACTAAAAGGATTAGGGCTCTTATAGATGATGCTATAGCTACTTGTCTAGCACTGCAACATGGGATAATTATTTTATATGCGGAATGTTTTCTGGAAAACACTGGATACTGGATACCTTTAAGTCACATACATTGCAGCTAATCAACCATACAAAAAAATCAGATAGCTATTACTGCTGCTGAGTTTTTATAAATCTTTCTGCAAATACATGCTAGATGTCATTTTGTAACTGCTTCTCAATCAGTCAAAATGAAACTACAATAGGACTTCATTCTGACTGTATTCATATTCCACATGCACTGCACTATATAACAAATAATAATAATGGATACTTATACAATGTCTTTCATCTCAAAGTACTTGACAAACTATACATATTGTAGCATTAAAATGCAGCCAGTTCAAGGGACAAGGAGCACACCTGACTGACACACCACATAGAATACAACTGTGAGATAACAGCACATGTTAGGCAGGACTATGGGGTCAACCCCTCTATATCATATTCAGTGGCATACTTTGAAGATCATATAAATAATCAATAATTACCGTGGTACAATGCTGCAGAGTTGCACTGTTATTCTTCCCATAGTATCAGCTGTTTGGAAAACCAAATATTATGTTCAATGTCCAGACCAAGAAATAAATTCACTTTCACACTAAAACCCTTATAAGTCCACAGCCATTGTATTGCAAATAGGTCACAATGCCTAGAACAGATTGGTGAAAAACACTAATTTTTCAGCATAGAAAAATGGGACATGATACATACAATGCTCTTTCAGGCAACAATGACCTGCCTCATCACTCTGAAGTGCAGAGGGCTATATGATAAAGGGTAAGAGTATGTGTATATTACTCAAATATGACCTAGCACACACAGACGTGGAGTGAGCATGATACGACACACCATGATACAACAGGCTGATATCACAGGGAAATGAATCTGTATTTACTCGTGGCTTTTTTTACTAGCTTGTCACCCAGTGCCCGGAATAGAGCTGGTAGGAAATTTTCTGACAGAACAGTTTTTAACTGAAATGGATGGAATCAAAATATGCGGCAGGCATGTGTCAATTCTGTCACACCTTTTGATGGAAACAAGGCAGGTTGGTTAGCTACCTGGCTTGACAACTACCTGCCTGGTGGACTGGCCAGCAGGCTTCCTATGCAGTCTGGTTCTGCTGGCTACCCCGTTTCCTTAGGTTAAAACGTAAAGTACAGGTGAGTCAACAATTCGCAATTATAGGCCTAAAGTAAGTTAGGTCATCACAGAGACAAAGGTCAGCAGCTTCCCCATCACCTGTTAATACCATTGCACAAGGCAATGATAAGCTCTCATGTGGAGTTTCATGTACAGTTCTGGTCACCTGTGTCCAAGAAAGATGAATTTAAAGGGGAACAGGTGCAGAGAAGAGTAATTAGGATGCTCAGGGGAATGACAAGCTTATTTTATGAGAAGAGACTAAAAGAGTGTGGCTTGTTGAACTTAGAAAAATGAAGGCTGACAGAGGATATGTTTGCTGTCTATAAATACCTCAGGGGAGTACACAAGCTAAAGGATAATGTTGGCACAAGAATAAATGGGTGTAAACTAGCCATGAACAATTCAGGCTGGAAATTAGAAGGTTTCTGTCAGGAACAAGGTTCTGGAACAGCCTTTCAATAGGAGTTATGGAGTAAAAAAAAAATTATTTCATTTTAAGATGGAGTTCTTGGACGGGAGGGTGGAACTCGGCAGCCCTAATGGTCCCTTCCAGTCCATGTCTTGTGTTCCTAATATTTCATCCTCCACTACTTGAGCCAGTCATCTGTAGCTGTCAAGAAGAGCACTGTCTCTCCCATATATTCATAGAATCATAGAATCCTACAAATGTAAGGCTGGAAAGGACCTCATGAAGCCATCCAATCCAGCCCCCTGCACTGAGGCACGACCAAGTAAACCTGGACCATGCCTGACAGGCGTTTGTCTAACCTATTCTTAAAAACCTCCAATTACAGGGATTCCACAACCTCTCTTCGAAGCCTATTCCAGAGCTTAACTATCCTTCTGGTTAGAAAGCTTTTCCTAATATCGAACCTAAATCTCCCTTGTTGCAGATTAAGCCCATTACTTCTTGTCCTATCTTCAGTGGACATGGAGAACAATTGATCACTGGCTTCTTTAGAACAGCCGCTAACATTTTTGAAGACTGATCAGGTGCATTCTCAGACTTCTTTTCTCATGACTAAACATGCCCAGTTTTTAAACTTTTCCTAATAGGTCCTGTTTCCAACACTTTTATCATTTTTGTTGCTCTCCTCTGGACTCTCTCAGTTTGTCCACATCTTTCCTAAAATGTGGCACCCTCAATTGGACATGGTACTACAGCTGAGGCCTCACCAGTGCCAAGCAGAGCGGGACAATTACCTCCTGTGTCATACATATGACATTCCTGCTAAAACATAATATTAGCCTTTTTTTTTTGCAACTACATCACATTGTTCTCTCACATTCAATTTGTGATCCACTATACTCCCCAGATCCTTTTCAGCAGTACTGCTGCATAGCCATTTTGTCATGATGCATTTGATTTTGTCTTCCAAGATGTAGTACTTTGCACTCGTCTTTATTGAATTTCTTCTTATTGTTTTCAGACTAATTCTCCAATTTGTCAAGGTCATTTTGAATTCTAATCCTGGCCTCAGTTTGGTGTCATCCGCAAATTTTATAACCATACTCTCCACTGCATTATCCAGGTCACTAATGAAAATCTTACATAATCCAGACCAAAACAGATTCCTGCAGGACCCCACTAGATACATTCCCAAGTTTGACAGTGAACCATTGAGAAGTACTCTTTGAGTAAAGTTTTTCAAACAGTTGTTCATCCATCTTATAGTAATTTCAACTAGACCACATTTCCCAAATTTGCTTCTGAGGCCACGTCTATACTTACCCGCCGGGTCGACGCGGCGAGTTCGACTTCTCGGAGTTCGAACTATCGCGTCTGATCTAGACGCGATAGTTCGAACTCCGGAAGCGCCGCGGTCGACTCCGGTACTCCACCGCGGCAGGAGGAGTTGCCGGAGTCGACCTTGGAGCCGCAGAGTTCGCTTCCGCGGCGTCTGGACGGTAAGTCATTCGAACTAGGGTAGTTCGAATTCAGCTACGTTATTCACGTAGCTGAATTCGCGTACCCTAGTTCGAACCAGGGGCTGTGTGTAGACCAGGGCTGAGAATGTCATGTGGGACTGTGTCAAAAGACTTACTAAAATCAAGATATATCATATCTACAGCTTCATCCCATCCACTAAGCTAGTAACCCTTTCAGAGAAGGAAATTAGGTTGGTTTGGCATGATTTGTTCTTGACAAATCTGTGTTGGCTATTCCTTATAACCCTATTATCTTCTAGGCACTTACAAGTTGATTGTTTAATAATTTGCTCTAATATCTTTCCAGGCCTTGAAGTCAGGCTGACTAGTCTATAATTCCCTTAGTCCTCTTTGGTCCTCTTTTTAAAAATAGGTACTATATTTGCCCTTTTCCATTCGTCTGGGACCTCAATCATCCTCCATGAATTCTCAAAGATAATTGCTAATGGTCCCAAGATTGCTTCAGATAAGTTTCTTAAGCACCGAAGGGTGCATTTCATCAGAGCCTGTTGACTTGAATATATCTGACTTATCTAAATATTCTTTAACCTTTTCTTTCCCTATTCTGGCTTGTGTTTCTTCCCCTTTGTTGTTAATATTAATTGTGTTAAAGATCTGGTCACTATTTACCTTTTTAGTGAAGACTGAAGCAACACAGGCATTAAACCCTGCAGCCTTTTTGATGTTATCCGTTATTAGCTCTCCCTCCCCACTAAGTAAAGGCCTCACACTTTCCTTCATCTCTCTCTTGCTCCTAGTGCATTTATAAAACCTCTTCTTATTGGCTTTTATGTTACTTGCTAGATGAACTCAATTTGTGCCTTAGCTTTTCTGATTTTGTCCCTCCATACTCATGCTAGTCTTTTGTACTCATCCTTAGCAACCTGTCCATGTTTCCACTTGTTGTATGATTCCTTTATGATTTCCAGGTTATTAAAGAGCTCCTGATGGAGCCACATTGGCCTCTGTGATGGGGTGTACAACCCCACACTGGAGGGTAAAAGTGCAGTTCTAGTCACAGGACCCTCCACCCAGCTGGGCTTGCTGTGCATGATCTCAGTGGAGACGGAGCTTAAAAAGGTGCAGCACAAGTCAGTCAGGGCTGTCACTAAAAGGTAGAAGACCTGCACTGGTAACTTCTGCAGGAATCCAGTAGGAGCTCCACACTGCCCTGAAGTGAACCGCAACTCAGCAACTCAGCCACCACAGAAGAGACAGTGGAGCATCTACTTCTGACCCTCTTCTGGGGGAGGCAGGGACACCAGGCCTTCACTTTAGCCAGGCCTTCACTGTGCCTCTGGAGAGCAGGGACACCTTAGGAAGTAACTCAGATAGGGAAGTAGATCGGGTGATACCCTGGCCCAGGTCGCATACTTGAACTGCCTGCCCCAAAACTCTGGGCTGTAACCAGGAGGAGTAGCAGGGCCCAGGTTCCCCTATCACCATCCCCATACTTGAAGCATTAGGTGGGGTATGGCTAACCAGTGGTCTCACATTAGGGGACATAGTCTAAGGAGACAGTCTCCCAACACAGCTTCTTACTATTAGCTAAAGTCTCCAATTACTACCTGCTTTTGTGTTATTGTGTTTTGTGGATATTTCTGTTATTTGTTCAAGAAATGCCTCATTCAACTCCTTAGCCTGATTTGGTGGTCTATAGTAGACCCCTTTCATGATATCACCTCTGGTTTTCCCCCTTTTATCTTCACCCAAAGACTTTCAACTGATCTGCCTCTCACCTCCTTCTGAACCTCAGAACACGTTTATATATTTTTGATGTAAAATGCAACACCGCCTCCATTTTTCCTCTGTGTGTCCTTACTGAAGAAGCTATACCACTTTATGCTAATAGTGCCTGGTTTTCTTCAGCAGGAGTATGCAGGACACATTCCTAGAAAGTCAAGACTAGACCCTGGGTAGGAGTCTCCAGGGTTAGGATGCCTGGATGAAGTGAGAGGAAGAGATAACAGTGGTCATGACAATGTGCCATTTTCTTCCCATTTCAGGTTCTTCCCTTGTAGAGTACCTGCAAGTTAAGAGATGAGGGGAGAATATACCTCTCTACCTTCCTCTGCTAACTTCCTTAGTCTCTCAGCTGTCTACACCTTCCCAGCCACTGGGAGCTTTGGGTTTTGTTTAGTTATTGGGATTGTTTTGGGGTGGGGTGTATGTGTGTGTCTGTCTTTGTGTCTTTCCTCTGAAACATTAGAGATGGCCACAGCCAGAGACAGGACACTGGAAAGGGTGAGCTGGTGCTCAGAGATGGTAAATGAGAATTCTCTCCAGGTGCTTCGCTGGCTGGTTCTTTCTCACATGTTCAGGCTCTAACTGATTGCCATATGTGAGGTAGGGAAGGAAGTTTCCCCCAGGTCAGATTGCCAGTGACCTTATAGGTTTTTCACTTCCCAGTAAGTGACCCATACCACAGGCTACACAGGAATCAACTGGATATACCTCACTATGAATTCACTGCCACTGCAGGGCCTCAGGTATTGGTGCACCTCGTCCCTCCCATTCTCACCTATGGCATACAAGGGTTTAGCCTTCTAAAGGCTGTTATATTTTGGTCTAACTCTGGTTGCTAGGTTTAGCATGTGGGTGCTGGGTGGTGTTAGTGGCCTCTGATATACAAGAGTTCAGATTTGATTATCTAGTGGTACCTTCTGGCCTTAACCTCTATGACACCTCCATCTACAGCCACCCTACTTATCTTTGTTGTGTAAATAGAGCTACAATCAAGTTGAAGCATATGAGTATTTAGGACATTTAGTTCAGGTTCATTTTCCTTGTTCATCAGTAAACATCAATCAACTATTACCGGACACAATGGATGCCAAGTGGTACATGCTGGGGGTTCAGAAAAAGCTAATTTTCAATATGTGCATCTCTACGTTCTTAAGCCATCAACTGATCTCACCATCACCCCTCTTGGGTTTATTACCACATGCAACCACCCAGGCATGTGCAAAGTACAGAATGGCTCTCACAACTGCCTGGATACTCTTATCAATGCTAGGACGATCACTGCTGCTTATAAAATAGGCCCTGAAAGAAAGACTAATTTCAGTACTGAGTAACCAAGCATCTTCATAACAGAAGTGCTTAAATTAGAGAGGAAACTTTTTTTTTTATTTTTAGGAATTTTTCCTATAATCTTAGATTTCCTTATTTTGTCTGTAACAAAATGAGAAATTATTGCAAATTATTACCAGCAAGGGGAATTGGGATCCACAGGTGGTCTCTGAAATATCTAAACTATTACAATAATTATGATTTGTCTCAGAGTAGCATCTAGAGGCTCTAATCAATATCAGGGCCCCATTGTGCTAAGCATTATACATACTCATATTAAGGGACAGGAAGGACGTTATACTATCCCCATTTTACTGATGGGGAGCTGAGGCTCAGCGAGATTAATTGCATTATCCAAGGAAATTGACGGAACTGGAAATTCAACCCATGGCTTCTGAGTCCCAATCCTTAACCGTAAGCCCTTCCTTTCTCCCACTAAAGACATTTTGGAGAGCCGTGAAACATCAGACCATAGACAAGATCACCACAACTACAGCTGGACAAAAAACATTCATCAAACCATAAACTATGATGAATGTATGTCTTATTTCTCAAATCACGCACAAGCTGTTCCTGACTTCTGAGAATATATTGAGAGGTATTCACCAAATGCGTCAGATAAATATTTTCAGACTATGGGTTATTTGCAAACTGTTCACTTCAACCATTCGCAATTCATGGTGTGTGACTGATCAAATGAGAATTGTCTTGCTCCCTGATCAGATGACTGCCATTTTTAACGCAGTAACTAAACTGAGAATGATTTCAGTATAAATTTGTGAAACTCATGATTTGCAATTACTTTCATGCACAGCAAAGCCCATGTAAACATCCACAAATAAATAACAGGATGACCCATTAATAGAAATGAAAGGAATCTGAGAAATTTATATTTGCGATTAGGCTCATTAATCTGCTTTTTCTTTATTTGACCAGCTATAAATAGAAGGCAACAGCATGGCACGAACACACAGACCAATACTGAGGAGCGATTAGAAACTCAGTGGACAAAATTATAACCAAAGAAGGGCTTCAGGAAGCAAGTGATCTCAACTTTTCACATATGACCAGTTTTCATTAGAATATTCATTTGGAGCATTCATTCTATACACATTGTTATAGGCATGTACTGGTTGATGGCAGATTTCTTCCACTTACTTAAATATTTCACATAGCAACACAAACTGTAGCAAATGGCTAGTGCTTCAAAGATATTGATGGAAGCCACGGTGCCTGTGGAAACAGTTGGGTTCAGCTTTGGCCTGGTGACGGTCATTGATATTCACTCTTTAGTAATTATGAACATGCAGCACAAGTGGAGTAACCTTGGAAATGAAGAGATTTGTTGGAGTACAGTACCTGGTCTAAAATACAGTTTTATGTAATATAGATGTGTTACATTATGTTGTCTGCTGTACAACATTATCTCTCTGTCGTGTAATCATTCATGCCAGTGTGGCATATGACAACATGGAGCATTAGTAGTGCCATAGCTTGTTCAGCAACATGTGCTATGAAGAGCATAAATGTTCAAGGCAGTAGAAGTGGTTGGGAAATGGGGAAAAAACACAAAAAGTCTCAAATATTTGAATTTACTTCTATTTTGCAGGATTCAAATGGACCAGTTAATTTTAAAATTATGTTTAATTAATTTTTATTGACAATATTATTAAAAAATGTATTTACCAAAAACAGGGTTTTTCAATTAAACACCTTTTCATCAAAAAATGTTGACCAGCTTATTAAGAAGTGATGCATGCTCACTTTCTGGTAGATGTTTAGGCCCCATTTCAGTATTTTGCTGACTTGGGACCCTAATGTGCTGAATGAGGGTGGCAGGCATTATCAACCACTAATGTGGTATGGTAATCCCTCGGTGTTCCAGGACACTATGTTTTCAGTTTGACATAAGTTGTAATTATCAGAGTTTGGCAAGCTTGGGGAGAAAAACCACCTGGCAAGCAAACTCACTTTAAAAATTAAAGGAATTTTCCAAGTTTGCTAGAATTGCAAGCCTAGACATACTGCAGCTTAATTGCTAGTCAAATGAAGAAGAAGCAATTACACACCAAAAAGGAACATTTGAGAGCTCACAAAATGTAGCTATGATGTGCATTTACTTTTTTTTTTTTTGCGGGGGGGGGAGATCAGTGATGCACTCAGCTGCCATGGCAATGGGCAAATAAAATAATTACAATTAATATTCCATGGACTGCAGTTATGAAATTTGTGCATGTCATTGCTTCCATCTATCCTCTTCACTCTAGTTTAGTAGAAAGGCAAATGTGCTCTTTGAAATTCAGCCTGCATTTCCTTCTCTTCTTCTTAGCACTGTTCTTATGTGCATGTGGTAATTATTGATACAGAGTGAAATCCTGGCCCATTGAAGTCAATGGCAAAACTCTATTGACTACAATAGTTGTGCTATAGAGCAAGTCCTCCAGAAAGTGAAAAGATGCCTCACTTTCTGTATACTCTAGATGCAGTCTTTGGTTTTCTGGGACACATAAAGAAGCCCGGGACACAGAAGTCTCAGGCTGCAGCAGATACACAGTGCAGTACAAAGTTGTGTTTCTTCATTTCTATACGTAATCCCTGTTCATAATAAATTATTTCTCTTGACACCGGTCTGCTTATCAGTAAGATACTACAGGAATCAGTATTGTACTTACAAATTCAGAAATGTGCGTGGCCTCTGCAGATATCTAAAACATAGTCCCTGTCCCAAAGAGCTTGTCTGGTTATTAAAGTGTTACAATCATGCACTACTTCAAAGAGCAGTTTCCAATGTTCTGGTGCAAAATACATTCTCCTTGCCTCCCTTCCTTAGTTGATTAGTGATACACATAATCAGTCCAGCCTCAGGCATGCCCTGTAGCTACCAAAACAATCACTTTCAGACTATGCTCACAAAACAGAGATCTCATTCTGAATGTTCCCTTTAGTTTCAGTGACTCCACAGGCTTCCACATGAGGAATTATGATCTGGGTTATTTTGGTTTTGGTTTGGGATTTTTTTTTATTTGTTTACTAGTTCTTCCTCATTAGCCTAATGCTCACCTCAGTTACTTGAGTGGATTGTTTCACACACCCCCTTGTAATCCTGGTTTATTCAGGATCTAGTAAAAAAAAAATTGCATCTTCTGTGGATACAATGAATTCCCTTGGACTTTTTCTGTACAGTTAACTACTGAGCATAATTGCTTGCCTCTATTACACTTGTTATGCCATTTGCACTTAGATTTTGAAAGGTGAATTTATTATTTTTAATCATTATTAAGAATGTGTGCCTTTCCTCCTAGGTGAAAACATTGGAGGCCTATTCAAAAAATTCATCTGAGGCCTCCGGGCACATTGAGCTATCCTGTGGATGTGAAGTGAGGAGAGATTGCTGCACAGACTACCTGCCCAGGAATTCAGAAGAACTGGATCTGATTTTCCATGGTTTCGCTCTATATATATATTTTACCAAGATTATATATTACACACACACACTTCATGGCTCCTACATATCCAGGTAGATCAAGTTAGATATGTGCTGGCTGAAGTTCGGTTATAAAAGGCAAAACTGGGAGTTCCATGCCTTTCTATATATATTTGCAAGGGTAATTTGTTTTATTTATGCAACTTATAGCTATCTGCCTCTTAAATATTACAAATGTTCAATATCTCCTCCAAAGCAAACTAGGTAAAAGGAATGAACTGTTACCATTGCAATTCTAATTGTCACTAACACAAAGGAGCCTCATCATACTGCTCCAAGGAGATTCTTTGATAAAAATCAGTCAGTATATTTATTTCCTTTGTTATCTCATGGAAAATACAGGCCAAGGACCAGGGATGTTTTTTCTAGTTATGTGAATGACAGTGTCATTTACTGGACTACCAAAAGGCAGTCATAAGAAAAGTCAAACATATTCTGAAAATTTTCTTTGACTATTGAAATAAAGCCTGAATCTTTAGTCACTGTAGAGAAATCGATTTTTAAGGCCGGAAGGGACCACTAGATCATATAGTCCAGTGGTGGGCAACCTACAGCCCATCAAGGTAATCCACTGGCGGGCCACCAGACAGTTCGTTTACATATGCATTGCCGCCCGCAGCTCCCAGTGGCTGGGAATGATGAACCGTGGCCACTGGGAGCTGTGAGCAGCAGTGCAAATGTAAACAAACTGTCTGGTGGCTCGTCAGTGGATTACCCTGATGGGCTGCATGTGGCCCGGAAGCCGCAGGTTGGCCACCACTGATCTACTCTGACCTCCTGTCTGACACTGGCCATAGAATTTCACCCAGTATTTATTACTTCAAATCCATAACTTCTGCTTGGACTAGAGCATAATTTTAGAAACACATGCAATCTTGATTTAAAGATTTCAAGTGATACAGAATCCACTATGCTCCATTGTAAATTGTTCCAATGGTTAGGTCACCTTACCTGCTAAAAATGTGTGTCTTATTTCCTGTCTGAATTTATCTAGCTTCACCTTCCAGCCATTGAGTCTTTTTATGCCTTTATCTGCTAGACTAAGGAGTCTCTACTATCTCAAATCTTCTCCTCACGAAGACCGATTGCCAACAAATTGTATCTATTTTCTTGGCCTCGAAGATCTAGTGTCTAGTTCTCCTCTCAGTTACACTGGTGTAATCAGGAGTAACTCCTTCCTTTGAACTCAATGCAATTACAATGAAGTAACTGAGATCAGACTCCCCTCTAAGTGTGCCTGCCTACCTCCCATTAATATTAGTTGACGTTGTGTGTGTATATAGGAGCAGGCCACCTGATCTCTAAGGGCCTGTTTTAAAATCAGAAATTCAAGGCTAAAAATTCAGATGAACAGGAGCTGTATCTTGTACTACACCACACTGTTCCTTTCCCCTTCCCTCCCCCCACTTCGCACAATAGTTTCAATGTAGATTGAACTCAACATTTCTTTGCTTTTGTGGGTTTTAAATGAGTCCCTAAAAATCCCATTTATGCAGTGTTTTTGTACCCTAATATGGAGTCAATAGCAATTGCTTTTGACTTCTTTTTTATTCTGTCTACCTGCTAAAGAAAGATACTGTTCAGTGCTTATTCTTACTTCAGTGGATACCGTAGTTTCTCACAATGACATTTTCTTAAGGTCAAATAAAATCCTAGGGGCCAAATTCAGTGCTGCTGCCGACTTACATCCTGTTTAACTCCATTATTTTTAATGGGATTGTACAGGATGTAAGTCAGGACTGTGGTTGGCCCTCAGGCACAGAAGTTATACAAAGAGAGAGTGGCAGAGGAAGCAGAAGGGACATCCTTTAACAAATTAGATTTTTATCTGACTAACTATTTATGGCAAATTAATGGCTGAAAAAGTATTCTATTTGTCCATCCTTTAAAATCTCTTTGCACCCATCATGGTAAAAACATATGTTCTACAATCTACAGCCTTTCTTGGCATAGCTGATAGATTTTACTTAGCTTGTTGATTTATTGTCTTGGTGATCTTTTCTTTTGGCTTAGCAGTTCAAGATGTCTCTGGTGACATAGCTCTTGTCAGTCTGGTACCTAAAAGGCATTTTGTAGAGTTTTTGGTGGGCTTGCTTGTTTTTTTTCTGTGTTTGTTTTGTTTTCAGAGGGGGTTAGGGATTTTTTTGTTTTTTGAGTGGATTTTTTTTGCTGCCTCCACCAAAATAGCAATGATAATTTAATGGTTGATACGGCATACATAAGCCTGAAGCCTGGATCAGGTGACATTCACATGAAATCTTAGCCCCAAAACTAGGTCTCTAAATCCCTGTGTAATTATAGCTATCAATATGCTACTTAGTGCGTAATGTATCCACCATCTCTTATGTAACAGCTAAAAGTGTTCAGCCTGATCCTCAGCATGTGGACTTGAAGCTGGTGTATGGTAAAAAGAGATTTCCAGCACTCATTATTTAAGGTTGTCTTTACAATGCTGGTTGTAAGATAATGGACTGTGCTTTTTCCAATTTAATGTTCCACTATATATTGTACTGACACTGTCTCGGTTTAAAATATGAATCTTATCATTAGTTATTTTGATAGCCTTAAATTTCTTGCAGATGAACTCCAGTTATTTCTAGTTATGTTTCTCTTTGTTATCCTTGCCAGCTATACCAGTTAATACATTACAGCATTGCAGACTTATAGTTTGTGGATCAAGAACAGATTGTGATGCTTCCTTTTGAGATTAAGTTCTACTAGGTCAGTAACTAGCAAGCTGAAGCCAGTAAACCATTAGCAGACCCAAAGGAAATCATTCTAGAGAAACGTTCAGTTGTAATATCACTAATTGATTAGATTGTTAGTATCACTTTCGGTCCCTGCGTGGTATATGCTCATGAAGGCCACTTCCTAAAAAGCGGTGTGATATTTTCATTCTGAATCTGGGTGCTCATATATAATAAACTGGATTTTAAAATGAAATAATGCAATCTTTTCTCATGTGTTGTGTTGTCTCTGTTTACTGTACCTGAAGACGCTGGGTTTGCTGCACAAACTAAAGACCCACAGTGTCTAAACTTTTCTGGTGAGACAGGAATACAAACCATCTGTTTTTTGGAGAGGACTGATAGGGGGCTGCCTCATATCACTTCCAAATGGACAAATAGGTTAGTGCCAATTTTTTTTCGGGGGGGTGGATTGAGGGAAACCTCTTTTCCTGAGGTAAGCCCACATATGCCAAGTTGCAGCCTTGGAATTTTTACAGCTGAATTCTGAACTCCTGACAATAAGGGTTTACAATGGAAATGTTGCCAGACCCTTAACTGTAGCGACGCCACTATAATATTTATAAGTACATTATACTCTTTCCAAACATATGTGCTTATTACTTATGTCTCCGCTTCTGCCTCTCTTCTAGGGGACCTTTCTGTATAAACAAAACAGATTAGCTTACTTATACTCAGAAATGCTAATTGCTCTATGTCTCTATCTGCTATGCAAAAGTCTGTCCAAATAGCCAAAAGAAGATTCCTTCCCTGCATTTTACGCAGCAGCAACTCTTTACAATGCATAAACTTCCTTTTCCACTTTGCTCTTCTCTGCATTAGTAAATCTGTCCATCTTGCTAGTGTTTTTAAAAGATTCTTGTTTTAGAAAATGTACTTCTAAGGTGGACGGGCCACTGACTTAGAGACAACCTGCGCAGCCCATCTTTACAAGATCTGACAATTTGGTCCTCCCTAAGTAAACAGAGAGAAAAAAATGGATACATAAACAAAAAGATACTTGCAGCACTGACAGTTTGTCCAGTCCAGCAAAAGCAGGTTCCCAGGGAAAGTGATTGCTTAATAGTGATGGGGAATGACAGGGATTTCCTAGCTCTTCCGTGAAAGACTCAAAGCAATTTGATTCTTGGCACAAATACATCCAAAGCTGTTGATCAATTAGACAGATGTGGTCTGGTGAGAAAGTGCTTGAAAGTAAACAAACAAAACAAAAAACAAACCCACTCTCCTGTGCCAGATTTTTGGTGGATTCAAACTCATACATTTCCCCAGGTAATCTGCAAATGACACTGCTATTATGTTGAAAGTACCATATAGATGGGCTGAGAAATTGGTGCTGAGATTAGGTTTTGGCTAGGGTTTGGGTTTAGGTCCAAGCCCATACTGATGAACAATATGAGTAGATTTGGAGCCAAATGTACTGTGATCATCTGAGATCCAACTTTTCTGGCGAGATTTTAGTCACATACCAATCAGCTTTTAAAAATATACTCCTTTCAACTTTGAAACCAAATATGTATGGATTAGAATCTGAAACCTGTCAAAATTGAAAGAGGTTCAGGTTAAAGGTTTGATTATGGTTTGTTTTCGTGGGTTAAGAAATATTTCATCTGCTTTTTTATGTGCTTGGATAGCTCAGAAATAAAATTGTTTGGAACCAATACATGTATGTAGCCTTAGTGAGGAAAATGGCTTTGAAGTAACAAAGTGATTGCTAGAGCACTATGCATTCTGTCACTTGGCTCATGTAAAGCACTTTATGGAAAACAACCTCTCTGGTCTGTCCGATGTTGATTTGGCTTCTCATTTGAGGAGTCAGATCAGAACTCTGCTGATCAGCACTTTTCCATCAAGAGCTAGCATGGAATCAACAGCAGGTCATACCACAGGGAAAATGGCCTTTTAAAAGATACTACTTATTACGGAACAAAGGGATACAGGGTGCTTTCTGCACTTTCTTATCTTTGCCATGCTTTTAAAACTTTCTAATAAGGGACTCCAATTTCTGATCAACGAAGTGAGATTTCTTTCCAGAAGATGTAACACATTTTATTGCCATAGACAGATCTGGGGCTACCAAGATTAGGCCATTTCAAAATTGTATGACGAGTTGTTTGTAAGAGCTATATGATTATAATGGAGAATGATGGAGTGCTAGATGAAAGTATGTTCCTTATAATTATAATTCTGGGGACAGTGATAACATATTACCTGTGCGACATGTAAGCCACTGTTGAGTTACCTTCCATAAAATTACAAAAGCCCTATCATAACACATATATGCAAGAAAACAGAATTGAGATTGCTCTGGAAACCTTAAGGTGTGGTTCTACTCTGAAAGGTGACTATAGGTAACATTTTTAAAAAGCACCTAAGAGTACATCTACACTGCAATAAAAGCCCCATGGCATGGCCACAGCATAGGTCAGCTGACTCAGGCTCTCAGGGCTCAGGCTGGGAGGCTATATAATTGCAATGTAGACTTTCAGACTTGGGCTGGAGCCTGGGCTCTGAGACCCCATGAGTGTGGAGGGTCTCAGAACCTGGGCCCCAGCCTGAGCCCGAACATCTACACTGCAATTTTATACCCCTGCATCCCAAGCCCTTCAAGCCCAAATCAGCCTACCTGGACTCAGAGTCGGCAGCACAATTTTTTTAGTGTCTTAGGAGTCTAAATTCTATTGATTTTCCATGAAACTTCAGCTCCTAATAGTCTAAATCACTAGTGAAACTGAGACTTAGACTTCTAAGTTATTTAGATGCTTTTGAAAATTTGACCCTGTGTAAAAATGACACCTTCCTTCTCACCAGAGCTGCTGCTGGTGTCTATTGAGTTGTATCTCCTGACTTTAGTAATAAAAACAAGGATTTTTTTCAATTATTTTTAGCCCTTTCAATACTGCTGAACCAACAGACTTTTCAGGAAGGAAGCTGGACTCTATTCTTCCTTGTTCACCATCAACAGAATTGATAAGTACTAAGTAGAAGGCCTAACTAGAGACATAATTTGAAGATGACAGGATTCCATAGGTGAAAATGAGGGGTGAGTTTGGCCTGCAGAGCCTTTACTACTGGTGGTGTTATGTGAGAAGAAAAGAATCCACGTTGACTCTTAAGAGCCCAGAGAAAGTTTGCTGAGATGGCAGTTATTGTAAACTGAGTGAATTTGCTCTGAAAATCCTTGAGACACAGCAAACAAGGAATTCTATAAAGTCCTTTTGCAAAGCAGAACTGCACATTAACCCTGAGTTTCATTCAACCTTAATTTTGTAATGGCATCTTCTTGTATTTTATAAAGAATTTAATGTCTTCTTTCAGATTTGTGTACCATATAAAAAAAGTATTCTTGGGGATCAGTGGTGGCAGTTCTCATTCTTTATAGTTACATGCCACCTCATTGCCTATGGTCAATCTCCCAAGCAGTGCTTATAGGAAAGGGGTTCCACTGATATGTCCAGCTTTTGGGGGGAATCTGGTGCAACTACATGGACCACAACATATCCCAATTCAAGCACTGCCCTTGGGCCATTCTGCCTCCATATCTAATCTAAAGCCTTCAAAATATTTGCACAATACATTAAATTCCAGTGTTTGGAATCTTGATACAAAACACTCCCACATTTTTGGGCAGTGATTCTGAAATCTGCCATCAACCACAGGTCTGAATTTCATGATTAGAACTTCTCTCTCTAATGAGCCAAACCAGGGTCCTGACTCCCTTTAAACTCTGGAGGCCTGAATTAGAACCCCGGAGGTGGATCTGAATGGTGCAACTTGGACCCATCTCAAATTAATTCTGCAATTCTTTCAAAAATGACTGATGACATACATTCTGTCAGGCCATACTAGCTATGGACACACTGTACTCTGACAGCTGCAATAGGGAAAGTCAGAAATTCAAAGACTTTTAAGCAAATAGAAGGCTGAGGGGGAAAAAATGCCTTCAAATAGGTTTGATGACAAGGAAAATCACATTAAAAAGAAACCCACATGAGGAAAACCAATTTTACTTTGCTGTTTTAATTGACAAAGTCAGCAGTATAAAACAACCAGGTCATCCATCTATTCCTGCAGGAAAACCACTGGAGCCTTCAATATCATAGTGTCAGCTGCTTTTCTATAGTCTGATGGTCTGACCTCATGAGCTCAGAAATATGAACTCTGCTAAAAAAGATTTCTTTGGGTTCACTAAGACGGCCTCCTGTTTTCTGTCTGTGCGCACTGTGACACCTGCAGTCCGATAGAGCTGTTTTTGCTCTAACTATGCAGACTAATTTAGGACCTCTGGTTTCTAGGTCTATGTTTGAGTGGCTGATTTTGAAAACAGGAAGCAAGTGCTGAAATATTAAAGAAATAATCTGGCAATCAATCCATTAAGAACAAGAATTCCAGCTTTTTTTTTTAATCAGAAATTGGACAAACAAACTTTCCTTAACTAACCCCTGACTGTACTTAGTGCCGTAGGGAAGTGAGGGAGGAACATGATTTAAATGGTCTGAACTAGAAAATAATCAAGAAAAACAATGCTATTCTCTGGTGGGAGGGGGGATTGTTTTTAAAATTACAATAAATTTTCAAAGAAAAAACAGAAGATCATTTTGGCAAAACAATTACCCTCCCAAAAGTTAATACATTCATCATGCTGAATATTATTTTTAAAAAAATAATGGAGGCAAACATTATCCCCTTTCCCAGAAACTTTGCTGCAAAATTACAACTTAATAATCAAGTGGAAAGGTTTAAAAGAGGATAGTCAGATTCAGCTGAATGTAAGCTACTAAGTAAGATTGATTTTTGTTCCACTGAGGTGTATGTTTACCACATCTGGGGGTGTTCATTTGTTTTGACGAATGACCATTATGCACTTCAGTCATAAGACTGTCTAAAATATTAAGTCAAATGAAGCAATTTATAGAAGCTTGCTGGAAAACAAACAACCTAAAGCAGAAACCAGTGAACATTCCCCATGGCTAGCATTAAATCCATTTGAAGACAGTGGGCCAGATTCTGACCTCAGATATGCCTACATAATTCCACTGGCTAACTCAATGGGAATTCTATATGTATATCTGGGGGAGGATTTTTGCCCTGCTGAACTGAGCCCAAACTTTGAAGAGTGTGGGCTTGGCAGACTTATTGAACCAGATTCTTAGCTGATGTAACTCCACGACCTGGTGTCTTGATAATGAAATGTGACAGCACGCACATGTGATATCTTGTCACAAACTTCAACACTTTCTGACTCAGGCCCGGAAAAGTCCTATTTTCTAGACTCCATCCTTGCTTCAGTGATGGAAGTGTGGGTTTGGCTTAGAGCTTGCCAAATTTGGTGGTCAGAACCCAACTCCAAAAATTCTAATTTGGTGGGGGGGATTGTTCACCCAATAATATGTTTTCCGAGTTACATAAAGAGTCTTCTCAGCAGCACATGAGGCATTTCCTACCGCACCAATGCTATGAGAACAACTTGCATGAAAATGGAATTAATTTTAAGAACAATGAACATTTCCCCTTCCTTTCCCTGCTGTTTATAAGCCATCTTTGCTGTCAAAACAATATTCAATGGCCTGCTACACTGAAATATTTCTGTTTAAGCATGTGGCTGGATAGAGAGAGAGACACTCGGAAAACAACTTTCTTAAACAAATAAATAGCCTAGCTCTTGAACTTTATGCTCCTAATAATCTCTGCCATCATTAGTCACACTCAGTGTTTGACTTAAAAGCCTAAACAAGAAAAAAAAGGGGGGGGACAGATGTGGAGGAGATGGAGGGTTGAAACAACCCCCTCTGTTCAGAACAGTTGAGATATGTTTACTGAAATTTAAATACACCTGTTCATCCCAGAGTAGGAGCCCAATCTCATGGAAAGACTTTCATTGATTTCAGTATCAGAGGGGTAGCCATGTTAGTCTGTATCCAGAAAAACAACAAGGAGTCTGGTGGCATTTTAAAGACTAACAGATTTATTTGGGCATAAGCTTTTGTGGGTAAAAAACCCACTTCTTCAGATGCATGGAGTGAAAATTAGAGATACAGGCAAAAATATATATTGGTAAAAATATATATATTTACCCACAAAAGCTTATGCCCAAATAAATCAGTTAGTCTTTAAGGTGCCACTGGACTCCTTGTTGTTTTTATTGATTTCAGTGAGAGTTGAATCAGGTCCCTAAGGCTGGTGTGTGAATTAGTTTATGAAAAGGAAAGATGTGACAGCATGGAGATCATGTAAAAACACCACCGTGTTTTACAAAATAACTCCCCACAACAGCATGACAACGCTTACAGCTGCATCCTAATATTACTGTCCACAGACCCTTCCATTCCATCACAGCTTTAACTCACGATAATATTAACAGTCAAGCATGCACATCAAGACAGTCTCTGCTCAGGAGATCTTACAGACTAGAGGGTAGACACAGAAAGGGAAGATGCATTGAAAGGTCAGGGGATGAGGTCACTTTAGATTATGATATTTTATGATTTGTTTTCATTTATTGTTTCTCTGGGCCTGACGGAAGAAGTGGGTCTTAAGGAGGAGAAACTAATTAATTACTCTTTCAAGGAATTTCATGTCAGTGCACACACAGCTCCTATAATAAGCCTCAAATCTATTGTCATTCTTTCTTCACAGACAGAGCAGATTTAAATCCACTTGGAGAAACAGTCATGGTCCTCACCATACACCGATATATTTTGTGCCCTGTCATGACACCATAATGGCCCTGATTTACAGATATGAGATACTAGAATCATAGAGATAGCTCCATAGATTTTTTTCAAGGTGTTTTTTCAGGGGGGAGGGTAAGGAAAATTGATTATTTCTGCTAGCAAAAATTGTTTTTTTTACTGGTTGTCAAACAGCGCTGTTTCATTGATAAAAGCCTGCTGTGCTGTTGTATGTTTGATGAGGCAATAAGGTCCACATGCTCAGGGCTAACATGAAGCAAAAGTGTTAATCACCAACTTGTGCGTATTATCGAGTTATAAAAAGAAGGATCCACCTGCACACTATAACTTCTGAAACTTCCCTTTCCACAGAACTTGAAAACCATAATTTAATCAATCTGTCCCATTCAATGTTCTTTTATGAGGGAAAATTTGAGGGCTGATCTAAACTGGGATCTCACGTCAGCATAGCTATGTTGCTCATTGGTGCGAAAAACCACACCCCTGAACACCATAGTTAAGCCGACCTAACCCCTCGTGTAGACAGAGCTAGGTTGATAGGAAAATTCTTCTGTTAACCTAACTACTACCTCTTGGGGAGGTGGAATACCTATGCTGACAGGAGAACCCCTTCTGTCAGTGTAGGTAGTGTCTACACTGAAGCACTACAGCAGTGAGACTGTGCCGCTATCGCGTTTCAAGTGTAGACAAGACATGAATGACCAAAGGAGCTATGCAAACTGGTCAATGGAGATATAATATAGAACTGGTCCTCTCCATCATTTTGAGCATCATTTTGGACTAATTGAGGTTCTGAAATCACTAGCAACATCTAAACAAATTCCCCACCCCATGATGATGACTCTATGGGCCTGATCCTCTACTGGTGTAAATCAGCAATGGAGCTATGCCAATTTACCCCAGTGGAGGATATGGCCCTTTGTGACCATCAACTGCTGGTGCTGTCTACACTGTTGCTGATACTGGGGATAGTCAGTCACATTTTCCTTCCATCACAGCATAGGACACTGATGATACCTGCCTATTGCATTGGGAAAACCTGAGAGAATCCACCAGCCACCCTCCTTAACCCTTCCTGTATCTTCTCGCCTTTCATTCCCAATGCTGCCCGTATAGCATGACTATGGCATGTGTGACACAACAGGATATCAGCGCTTACATGTTTTTGGCAGCAAAGAGTCTTGTGGCACCTTATAGACTAACAGACGTTTTGGAGCATGAGCTTTCATGCTTTGCTGCTTTTACAGACTAACACGGCTACCCCTCTGATACTTGACTACATGTTTTCACTTATGTTGGCCTCTGCATTTGGAATAGTTTCTTGATTCCTTTTCTCCAACCACCTTCTATTTCCCTTCTCAAATCCTACCTTAATACCCAACTCCTCCAGGAATCCTTCATACCTTGTGCTCTTGATAAGTAACCTCTATACCCTCCCTTATCTGATTTGTACCTTGTCTTGTGCATCCACAGTTTCTCTCCCTGTATCTTGCTTACCTGCCTGCAAGCCCTTCCGTCCAAAGAAAATGTTACTATATATTTGTAAAGCACTGTGTAAATCTGTGATACTGTATATGTGATGTTGTAGTAAACCACAAGGGTTTCTCTTCCATATTGTCACGGGGTACACTAATCACTAGGTGTAGCTGGGTAGTCTTCCTGCTCTGGCCCTGGAAGGGTTAAAAGCCAGCCCTTGGAGAGGGCTGGGGCTGAGAGCCAATAAGGAGAGGCTGGGAGGCAGCCAATCAGGGCCAGGCTGGGCCCTATAAAAGAGCTGCCAGGCCAGAATGCAAACAGACTCTCTGGAGAGAGAAGGGCCCAGCTGCCTGGGGGCAGAGTACTGGACAGAGCAGTGCTGGGGAAAAGGACAAGAGGAGCTGGGAAGCTCCAGCCTGGCAACTCCCCAAGCTGAGGCCTTGGTCAAGGTCTAAACAGGTACTGAGGCTGCAGGGGTGTAGCCCGGGAATAGGCAAAGACAGCAGGTCCTACCCCCTTGCCAGTGATGAGTGGCCATTATAGACTGCAGTGTACCCCAGGGAAAGGGGGCTAGATGATGACTGGCAGTAGCCACTGGGGCAAGGTGGGTTTAGAGGGCTGGGGGTTCCCCTGGGAGGGGGGACCCAGATTAAGGGGGTACTGCTGGGGCACAACCCTGAGGGAAGGGGCACCGGGGCTCGGGAGGGACACAGGGCTTAAGGCAGGTCAGACACCAGCCTGAAGGAGGTGCTCTGGAGTTCAGCTAATTCCCAAGACGACCAGCAGGAGGTGCCACGCCAGTGAGTCATTACCTCGCTACACTAGGGTCACCTCCTCCTGGCTACTCTGGGGATTAGCTCTACTCACATCCAACAACCCCTTCTGCTGCTCATTCATGCACCTTGTCACCACTCACTCTCTCTGCAACTCTGGGTGCTCTCTCTTTGTGATTTGGTTCTCCAGCCAGGTTATCATAGTCCTCCCCTTCCAAGGTGCTAAAGTCTCACAGGATGAATTGTTCCAGGCAGTCTTCAGTTCCCCTGCCCTGACTCTGCCACTTCCCCAGTGGCTGCTAGGGGAACTTGGGCCCATGCACTTCTCCAGGTTCCAGCCCAAGGACCCTACAACCAGCAGCCAAGATCTGCACAGTCCCAAACCTCACTACTGTTTTCTTGGGTCGCTCCTACTTTGCCTCTATCAGGCTCTGGGCATACCCTTCCATCAGGGCCAGGGCTTCTATTCCCCCACTGGTTTCCTCCTTTCCCTCTCTACAGCTGGCATGTGGCTGCAGGCCTCTACACTGCAACCCTCCTCTGCTGCCAACTCTTTGGCTTTATCATAGCCCCATCTTTTCCTTCTCAGCTGGGCCCTCGTTCCAATCAAAGGTTGCTTGTCCAGCCTAATTCCTCTCAGGTGTGGCCTACCAAGCTAACTGACCCTCTTCTCAGGCTCATTAACCCTTTCAAGGCTGGTATGTGTTGAATACCCCATCACATACATCCATCACAGCACTAATGGGCTGCCTGTTGTTTCTTCTTTTGCCCCTTCCCATGAAGCTCCAACACCCTGCTGCTGCTCCTCCTCCTCCCACCACCTTTGTGGATTTAAATCAGGTCAGAGCACCACAGACATGATTTTCATTGAAAGACAGATTCAGGAAAAATGCATTGAACAAAATATGGAAATGTATGCTGTCTTCATTGATCTAATAAAAGCATATGACACTGTGACTAGAAATAGTATTTTGAAAATTCAAGACAATTTTGGCTGCTCTATCAAATTAGTTAACATCACATATCAATTATATGAAGAAATGACTGGTCAAATACTCTCAAATGGTGGCCTCTCTGAACCATTCCCCATATCTAATTGGATCAAACAAGGCTTTGTTCTGACACTAGTCCTCTTTGTTTTCTTCTTCTCAGCTGTTCTAAATTATGAAACTCACAACCTTCAAAAGGGCACAACATAAGAATCATAGAATATCAGGGTTGGAAGTGACCTCAGGAGGTCATCTAGTCCTCCCCCTGCTCAAAGCAGGGCCGATCCCCAACTAAATCATCCCAGCCAGGGCTTTGTCAAGCCTGACCGTAAAAACCTCTAAGGATGGAGATTCCACCACCTCCCTAAGTAACCCATTCCAGTGCTTCACCAACCTCCTAGTGAAAAAGTTTTTCCTAATAACCAACCTAAACCTCCCACACTACAACTTGAGACCACTACTCCTTGTTCTGTCATCTGGAACCACTGAGAACAGTCTAGATCCATTCTCTTTGGAACCCCCTTTCAGGTAGTTGAAAGCAGCTATCAAATCCCCCCCATTCTTCTCTTCTGCAGACTAAATAATCCCAGTTCCCTTAGCCTCTCCTCATAAATCATGTGCTCCGGCCCCCTAATCATTTTTGTTGACCTCCGCTGGACTCTTTCCAATTTTTCCACATCCTTCTTGTAGGGTGGGGGCCAAAACTGGACACAGTACTCCAGATGAGGCCTCACCAATGCCGAATAGAGGGGAATGATCATGTCCCTCAATCTGCTGGCAATGCTCCTACTTACACAGCCCAAAATGCCGTTAGCCTTCTTGGCAACAAGGGCACACTGTTGACTCATATCTAGCTTCTCATCCACTGTAACCCCTAGGTCTTTTTCTGCAGAACTGCTGCCTAGCCATTCAGTCCCTAGTCTGTAGCAGTGCATAGGATTCTTCGTCCTAAGTGCAGGACTCTGCACTTGTCCTTGTTGAACCTCATCAGATTTATTTTGGCCCAATCCTCTATTTTGTGTAGGTCCCTCTGTATCCTATCCCTACCCTCCAACCTATCTACCACTCCTCTCAGTTTAGTGTCATCTGCAAACTTGCTGAGGGTGCAATCCAAGCCATCCTCCAGATCATTAATGAAGATATTGAACAAAACCAGCCCCCGGACCAACCCTTGGGGCACTCCGCTTGATACCCGCTGCCAACTAGACATGGAGCCATTGATCACTACCCATTGAGCTTGATGATCTAGCCAGCTTTCTATCCACCTTATAGTCCATTCATCCAGCCCATACTTCTTTAACTTGCTGCAAGGATACTGTGGGAGACCATATCAAAAGCTTTGCTAAAGTCAAGGAATAACACGTCTACTGCTTTCCCCTCATTTACAGAGCCAGTTATCTCATCATAGAAAGCAATTAGGTTGGTCAGGCTTGACTTGCCCTTGGTGAATTTATGCTGACTGTTCCTGATCACTTTCCTCTCCTATAAGTGTTTCAGAATTGATTCCTTGAGGACCTGCTCCATGATTTTTCCAGGGACTAAGGTGAGGCTGACTGACCTGTAATTCTCCAGATCCTCCTTCTTCCCTTTTTTAAAGATGGTCACTACATTAGCCTTTTTCCAATTATCCGGGACATGTATAAGGTATAGAACTGATGGAAAATTCTTCAGTCTCTATGGGCTTACAGCCAAGACAAAAATCCTTGAGGAACTCCTATGTGAAGCCCTTTTTTGCAGATAACTGTGCTCTACTTAGTCATAGAGAAAGTGACTAAAGCTTAACTTTGGCAAGTTCATAGAGGCAACTAAACAGCTTGGACTCACCTGGAAAAAAATGAAGTCCTCTTCCAACCAGCCCTATCAACTACTACAACTGAGCCAAACATCACCTCCGATGATACAAAACTAAAGAATGTCCATCACTTCTTAAATAGTGTAGCATCTCAAGTGACAGTTCTGTGGATCAAGAAATATCAAACAGAACATGAAGGGTAAGCCATACTTTCAGAAGACTTCACCCTAGGATACTCATCCAGCATACTATCAAACTGTCAACAAGACTGGTGATATATAATGCAGCAGTAATAAGGTCCCTTTTATACGGGTGTGAAACATAGACAGTTTCCTGCAGATACTACAAGCAACTTGAAAAATTTCTTATGTGCTGTCTTCACTCTTCTGAAGGTCCTCTAGCAAGACAATATGTCAAACATTAACATCCTTGAAAAACCAAAAACAACCAGCATTGAGGCATTGATTATCAAAGCTCATTAGATGGACAGGTCATGTTATCAAAATAGGTGATGATAGGCTCTCCAAAAAAAGTCCTTTATGATGAGCTAAAACTCAGAAAGTGCAGAAAGGACAGTCAACATAAATGCTTCAAAGACACCCTTAAGCAGAATCTCAATTCATGCAACAAAAATATTGACAACTTCAAAGATACAGCCAAGGACACACGTGAATGGAGAGTAACTATCAATACAGGTTAATAAATGCTTTGAGAAAGACGGATGCCAAAAATGGTTTAAAAAAGGACCAAGTGTCAAGCCAAGTCTTCAGTGGGAGCCTACACATTCCTGTGTGACATCTTTTCATGACTTTGTCCCTTGTGGATCAGACTATACAACCACAAGAGAACACATGAGATGCCATGGTGTCATTATTGGCTATGACAGACAGCCATACCACCTTTATTCAGGAGTTCTTTGTCACGAGAAAATTGTAGAGAGGACATATTATTAGACTATTCCTCTCCAAAATCAGCAACAGACAGAATCCTTTGTCAGGTTGTACCCCAGCTTCTTGATCCAGATTGCATTCTCATAATTAACATTCTCTCACAGATCAGGCACAGTCATGTAATAATTCCTACTAGATAAAGGTCAACTGATGTGCTACTTGAATCTCCCCGAGACATTTCAGCATGGGCCATGTCCTGTAGACTATATTCATTTCTTATTCTTCCCTTATTCAGCCAGACTCCAACTGAAATATGGCAAAGATTCCTTTCCCCTCCCCCCTTTTTTAACACATGGAAACCAGGAAATTTTACCATTTTTGCCAGCGGTGCAAATTTTTTCACACAGCTAAGGTGGAGTAACTTTAACCACCCAAGAAGTATAATTATCACCCTGAAATACACTGCCTGGAATGTATTAGTGCTGTCATGAAATGGAATTTATACATAATACGGAAACAGTGAGCCCCATGGATTTACTGGACATTATTGGCATGGCTGTGACATCAAGGATAGCCAATCTCTAACTGAGCCCAGCATTCACAATAAGTCATTTCATAATTCTAACAAATAGCAAATGTTATTACTATGTATTTTTAGGTAGTCCCATTGATTTATCAGTGAATACTTTGTACACTGAAGAGTCCTGCACAGTATAATGAGGTTAATGTAGAGAATTTGAAGACAAGACATTTGTAGTGCAGCTTGGTTACTGCATTTCAGGGGGTGTTTTACAACAGCATTGCTGAAGCAAAACATCACAATAGAATAAAAACATTTCAAATGATTATTTCTGCTGAAGAGTAATGAATTCTTGGGCTACCTTGGCATCTCTGGGTGTCAAACTACAGCTGTATTCACTGAAGGGTAATAAACCACTGCATTCCTCAGCTAAAGAAAAAAGACCTCGCTCTGTGCTTACACCAAGTCACAATATGCATACTTAAGCACATTAGTCTTTTTAAAATATTTGTAGTGGTTCTGCATTGATACCAGAACAAAGGTGCAGAGCAATAAAAGCTTCCAGCCCACCATCACCAATCAGACCTCACCACAGATTAGGCCCAGCATAAGTGTTGGAACCATGATGAGTTCTGGCAGGTTGGCATCCAGCAGTTCAACCCCTTTTACAATTAGTTACAAGAAATTCCATACAAAAACATCTCATTGCCTGGGTCAAAGTACCTTGCTAGCATAGTTATAGTCTTAATCCTTTCAATATTTTAGCAATTACGTTGCTTGTTAGGCAACTGCAACTTTCCTTTCTGACCCTTCTTGACCTTTTCTTTTCTTTTTTTTCAACTCTACATAAGGTCCTGATGTAAAGCTCATTGAAGTCAATGGAAAGACTACCATTAACTTCAAAGGATCAGGCTCTAAATGAGATTTCTTTTGTCTGATCTAAAAACAATGTGTAGGACTTGAAAGCGCTCTATCATTCTGAGCAGATAACAGAGATGCTTCGTAACAATGATTTACTCTTCCAAATGAATTGAGCAATAACAAATTATTGTAATGCCTTGCTACTAATCAGGGCCGGCTCCAGGCACCAGCTTATCAAGCAGGTGCTTGGGGTGGCAACTCCAGAACGGGGTGGCACTTTCAGGTATTCAGGAGCAATTCGGCGGAGGGTCCCTCACTCCCACTTGGAGCGAAGGACCTCCCACTGAATTGCCGCAGATCGCGATCGTGGCTTTTTTTTTTTTTTTTGGCTGCTTGGGGCGGCAAAACCCCTGGAGCTGGCCCTGCTACTAATTATGACACGAGACTATTCACCTGGATATTGGGAACATCTAAACATCAGAAAACAATTCAATCATTTGAGTGCCATGTATCATCTCTAGAATATGGGGCAAAATGCACATTCACTGTTGCTTCATATACATTTACACTTCGGAGAAGTTTAGCTGCAGCAATGAACCACCATGAAGAAGCTATTTTTACAAACAAGGTTAATGCATATAGTCCACAATGTGGGCTTAACGGAAGACAGACTGCCTTGTGCTTGTGATTTTGTGGGAGATGCCTGGATGCTAGACTAATACAGAGAAATTTTACAGTGACCTAATACAATATCCTACCAAACAGATATGTGCTCTAACACAGCGGTTCTCAGACAGTGGGTCAGGACCACAAAGTGTGTCACAACCCCATTTTCATGGGGTTGCTAGGGCTGGTGTTAGACTGGCTGGGACCTGCGGTTGGGGCCGAAGCCTGAGCCCCGCTATAACCAGATTGTCCCAATATTTAACCCTTTGTCCTGTGTCCCGATCAATGTACGATCGGGACGCCATTTGTCCTGATATCAGGTAAGGAGGCAAGTGGGAGGGAGGCGCTGACCCCGTGGGTGCTCTGGGGCTGAAGCACCCATGGGGAAAAATTGCAACCAAGCTCCCCCCTCCTCACCTCCTTCTCCCCCTCTCCACCAAGCGCGCCACGTCCCCACTCCTCCCCTACTCCAGCACTTCCCTCCGCCTAACAGCTGTTTGGCAGTGCTTAGCGCTTTCCAGGAGGGAGAGGGGAGGAGCAGGGAATGTGGCGCGCTCAGGGGAGGAGGCAGAGAAGAGGCAGGGCAGGGGCAGGGACTTAGGGGAAGGGGATGGAATGAGGGCAGTGCAGGGACAGGAAGAGGCGGGGGGGTGAGCACCCACCTGGCAGAGGGGAAGTCGGTGCCGTAGGGGTGAGTGGCGGGTGGGGGGGTGAAGAGGCGAGTGGTGGGTGGGCAAGTGTATGGGGAGGCAAGCGGAGGGTGGAGAACTGAGGAGGGATGCAGCAAGCCAGCAGCAGGCCGGGAGATGAGGAAGGGTGCAGGATGGGCGGGGTGAGTGAGAAGGGAAGGGGCGGGACCTGGGGAAGAGTGGGGGCGTAGCCTGGGAGGAGCGGGGGTGGACTGTGGGTGGGGCTGATGGCACTCCAATGTGTCCCAATATTTTAGGGTGGTGATCTGGTCACCCTACCCATTGCCCAGGGCCAAAGCCTGAGCCCCACCACCTGGGGCTCAGGCTTTGGCTTCAGGCCTCCTGCCCAGGGATGAAGCGCTTGGTCTTTGGTTCCCCTGCCCGGGATGGTGGGGTTCAAGCTTTAGCTTTGGCCCTGCCACCCAGGGCAGCAGGGCTCAGGTGTACTTAGGCTTTGGTCCCCCCTCCTGGAGTCGTACAGTAATTTTTGTTGCCAGAAGGGGGTCACAGTGCAATGAAGTTTGAGAACCCCTGCAACAGATATGTGCTGGCAAGTTTTGATAAAACCTTGTTAGCCACAAATGCTGAAGCGCACAACCATTTTTTTTTTCAGAATTAGAGATAGATTCAAATGAAATACAGAGGAAGTTTGGACCCAAACTCTGTGGTTGGCCCCTCTCTCTACAATAGGTCAAACCAAAAGTCTGGATCACAAACACAAACCTCCTCTGAATGTTGGGGAAGTTCTGATCTGGGAGACAGACCTAAAGTCTAATGGACTCTGGCACATCTCCAGACCAAATCTAGCCTTTGTTCATCATACCCCAGGGATCAGATTCCAAGGCACTTCCATAGACCCCTTTTTTCCCCCTGAATAAAAACTTATGCTCAGGACAGCACATCTGCATAGTCAACCATTGCAATTTTGGAGGGCTTGCAGAGGCAGGGAGTTGGTGAAATTCAGTTGTCCTCCTCACCATCAGCTTCTTTGTTTCTTTCTAACAATATTAGTCTCCTTCCCCAATTTCATCATTCCCCAGGAATGGGAACAGAATAATATACACGAATTCAGCAGCCCATTTAAGGGAATATTCTGAGCAGAGGGGATGCTGTTCCATACTACTGAGCTATGGAGGGGTTCCCTTAGAGGAATCAAGAAGTAAAATGTAAATGAGATTTAAATTAAAGGCGTACATTATTGGTGGCAACCTGAAAAGGGTCTTCATGCCTACCACAAGTGGACTAGGTGACCCTGCTTAAGCCTCATTATTATGAAAGTCTCAAGTTTTTGAACGATTTGTTGAGAACTTTAGCTAACAACAGAAATATCAAATTAAACTAAATGGATAAAAAGTGCAACATATTGACAACAATATTGACCTTTTCTTGTAAAACTGCTGGATAAAGCCCATAATGTATTGCATCCATCATTAGTTTTTTAGAAGCATTAGGGCTAAAATAATGTGTCTTGTTTATCCTCCTCTTCTCTAGCTGGCAGCTTTCCTACTTCCTTTCTCCAGATGGAGGGGAAGGTGAGCGGCTGCTTTGCATTGTCTGGCAGGGCATGCCTGTCCCCTTGGATATAAAATGCCTTCCTACAGACAGGAAAAAAAGCCTTTCGGCAGACAGGATATACAGTAAACCCCACATAAAGTTTATTTTGATGTCATTAATTGAGGAGACTCATGAAGGACATAACTTTATGCTTGCTGAGCCTGCTGTGGCATACTTCAGTTCTGAGGGTGGATGCAAGCCCAGTACGGGCAAGAAACAAGGAACAGACAGAAGAATCCTTCCTAAGTGAGTAAAGAATGCTGATGTACGAATGCAAACCTCATTTGGTACATGTTGGGTGCTTAGAGCTAATGCTCCCATATATAGGGGAAGAGGTTGCTTTATGTGGTGTGGTCCAGTTGGCATTAGTTATACAGCAGCTGGCTGATATAATCAAGCAAGCAATGACATTTCAATGTCCTCTCCACAAAAGGTTGGACTGTTTTATCAGGCCAAATTGTCTTTTCACATATCGGCTCCACAAGCCAAATTGACCCTGGGACACAGAGTTGTAACTTTCATTGAAGTCAATAGGGGCTGTACGACCTCGTGTCAAGGCTGAAGTCTTCTTGTCTGAAGTATTTTAACTGTTGATAACAAAGGAAGTGTCATCTCTTATTCTCTTTGAATTCTTTTCTGCCTCCCATTCAATATTCAGGTAAAGCACTATGAAGTGAGGTTTTGTTAAAAGCCTGAAAATAAGGCCAGGTTTACCATAGTGTTCTACCAGTCACATGCCAAGTTACCAGCTGCTGTAGAAACCAAAGCCTGGTGTCATGAGCAGAGTTTTGGGGATTCAGGGCTAACCTGTGTACAGCCTCTGAGTCAAGGGCTTTTCTGATAGTTCTCTCTTAATGTGGAGATTTTCCTGTCTGAGGGTATGTCTACACTACAAGACTATTTCGAATCAACTTAAGTCGAATTTGTGGAATCGACCTTATGAAGTTGAATTTGTGTATCCACACTAAATACACTAATTTGACTGTGTGAGCCCACAGTAACGGGGCCAGCGTCGAATTTGGAAGCGGTGCACTGTGGGAAGTTATCCCACAGTTCCCGCACTCTCCGCTGCCCATTGGAATTCTGGGATTTCCCCCCAATGCATGCTGGGGGAAAAAATGTGTCGAGGGTGGTTTTGGGTAACTGTCATCATTGAACCGTCAATCACGCCCTCCCTCCCTCCCCAAAAGCGCCTGCGGGCAATCTGTTCGTGCACTTTTCTGCTCAGTGACAGCGCGGGTGCCACAGCACTGTGAGCACGGAGCCCGCTGCAGTTATGGCCGTTGTCAACTCCTCACACCTTATCATCCACCTTTTCCACAGTCAGCTGCTGAGAAATCGGGCTACTTTTCAATGGTGCTGCGAGCACTGGTGGACCATGGGGGATGTTTTACCAACATCAACGTCGGGTGGCCGGACAAGGTTCATGACGCGCATGTTTTCAGGAACTCTGGTCTGTTTAGATGCCTGCAGGAAGGTAGTTTCTTCCCGGAACACAAAATAAGTCTTGGGGATGTGCAGATGCCTATAGTGATCCTCGGGGACCCAGCCTACCCGCTAATGCCCTGGCTTGTGAAGCTCTGTGCAGGCGCCTTGCACAGCGACAAGGAACTCTTCAAGTACCAGCGAGCAGCGTGACCTGTGACTGTTCAGTTTCTTTACAGAGAAGCTGAACCTGCCCCTGTTTCTTTACCAAGTTACTGTTGACCAGCATCTGCAGTTACATACCCCATCCACTCCGCTTCCCCCACTTCCAACACACGTTTAAAAATAAAACACATGTTCCACTGTGACTTTACAAAGGTTTCTTTATTGATGACTTTGCGTTAAAGGGTTGAAACTGGGACGCAGACTGTGCTGGGTAGGGTGTAAAGACCGCCTCTAAACTCGAGGAATGACAGGCTCCTGCTCCCAGAGCGGTCCGCAGTGCCGGACTGGTTGTTTCAACGGAGCCTGCCATCCCTCCTTTTTGGGACTCTGTGTGCGGGGGCTATGTGGCCTTGCGGCGGGGGACGACGGATACAGATTCCTCTGCTGCGTGGCTCTGTGGTCCAGGACACGGACCGTTGAATGAGATCTGTAACCCCCCCTCCCCCGCTACAAAGTCACGTACCCCCCGACCCACACAGAACCTGCAAACCACCTCCCCTACCGACCAGGGTGCCTACTGACTGCACTGTGTGTGTGACCTGCTGCTGATCCTGCCCCCGTCTCTGTACCCGGCTAAAGGTGACTGTCCTATGCAATACCCTACCCCCTTCCCCACCCACCCACCCACCCACCCCTTCAAACACAGCGTTGTGTAAAAAAGCATGACGGAAACAGTAATTAACAGCAAAGTATTTTTAATAATTAACCAGACAGTCAGGGGATGAAACTGGGATTGGGGCCTGGGTGAGTCAGGAAGGGAAGGAATTCTCAAAAATTAGGGTATGAGAGCTTTTGGGTACTTGAGCACTCTGCTGGGGTGCAGTGACAGTTTTCACGGCCCCTGGCACCACTCCTGGTTACTTTGGGTGACGGGAGGTATGGGACTTTGTGGCGGGGGAGGGCGGTTGCTGCGGGGGGGCTCTGTCCTCCTGGCTGCGGTCCTGCAGAACATCCACAAGGCGCCGGAGCGTGTCCGTTTGCTCCCTCATTAGTCCAAGCAGCATTTGAGTCGCCTGCTTGTCTTCCTCACGCCACCTCTCCTCCCGTTCGTTGTGTGAGCGCTGGTACAGAGAGAGGGTCTCCCTCCACTGGCTCTGCTGGTCCGCCTTGGCTCGGGAACACCCCATAACTTCAGCAATCATCTCGTCCCGTGTCTTTTTCTTTCGCCGCCTAATCTTTGCCAGCCTCTGTGAGGGGGATGCTGTGGCAGGTCTGGAGACAGTCGAAGCTGTGTGATGGGAGAAAGGGAGTGAATTCCTTGCAAAGATACATTTTTGCAAACAATGAACACAGTCTAGTCTGTGTCTGTGAACAACACCATGCACAGCACCTATCTCGTCCGCACTCCTGCAGCAGGCAATCCTGAAAGCATAAACTCTGCCCCTGTTCTACCCCATCGCAGTGTCCCCCGACCCTTGCACTTCTGGGTTGAGATCCCAGTGCCTGATGGTGCAAATTTCATTGTCGCGGGTGGTTCTGGGTAAATGTAGTCAGTCATTCCTTACTCCGGGAAAGCAACGCCAGACAATCATTTCGAGCCCGTTTTCCCTGGATTGCCCTGGCATACGCCATAGCATGGCAGCCATGGAGCATGTTTTGCCTTTTGTCACTGTCACCATATGTGTACTAGATGCCGCGGACAGAGGCGATTCAGCAGCGCTACACAGCAGCATTCATTTGCTTTTGCATGACAGCAGAGATGGTTATCAGCCATACTGTACCATCTACCATGCCATTGTAAATTGGCAAGGTGATGATGGTTACCAGTCGTATTGCATTATACCTTCTGCTGCTGTCATAGGTGCTCCTGGCCGAGATCAGCCAGGGGCGCAAAAGACAAAACTGGGAATGACTCCCCGAGTCAATCCCTCCTTTATGGTATCTAAAAATAGAATAATTCCTGCATAGAATATGTGGCTAGTGTAGTAGAGATCCAGTGTTTCAGAGAACCAGAGAGCACAGCCGCTCCGTGTCAGATTATTCAGGAATGATGAGCTGCATGGCATTCACAGGGGGTGCTCCTGCAACAACCCCACCTGTTGCTTCCCTCCTCCCCCAGCCTTCCCGGGCTACCGTTGCAGTGTCCCCTGATTTGTGTGCTGAAGTAATACAGAATGCAGGAATAAGAAACAGTGACTTGTTACTGAAATGAAATAAGGGGAAGGCAGCCTCCAGCTGCTATGATTGTCCAGACAGTACATTAAGCAGTGTGTGGGAGAGGAAAACAGCATCCTGCTGCTATGACAGTCCAGGCAGTACAGAATCTTTTCTTTACACATGAAGGGCGGGGGCAGATGGAGCTCAGCCCCCTGTTGCTATGATTAAGACAGTTAGCAGACCGTCTACTTATGGGCTGATGACGAGGACGGGTACCAGTCGTATTGCACTACACCATCTACAGCAAGGCTGATGATGATGACGACGGATACCAGTCATATTGCACCGTCAGCCACCCATAAGGGGGGGGGGTTGATACAGTACAGTGCCGCAGCATCGCGTCTACCAGCAGCATTCAGTACACATAGGGTGACATTTAAAAGAGTCAAGAGACCATTTTTTTTCCTTTTCCTTCTGGGGGTGGGGGAGGGGGGTACATTGACGAGCTATGCCCTGAACCGCCGCGGACAATGTGTTTGACCGTACAGGTATTGGGAGATCAGCCAAGAATGCAAATGCTTTTCGGAGACTGCAGGAACTGTGGGATACCTTGCGTCCTCAGTCCCCCCTCCCTCCATGAGCGTCCATTTGATTCTTTGGCTTTCCGTTACGCTCGTCACGCAGCAGCGTGCTGAGTCTCTGCTATGCCGTCTGTCCAGAGATTTTTTAAAAATACTTTGGACCAGGCGTAACATTACAGTAATTCCCCTAATTAGATGCAGGAGTCGCCGAGCGAGATCGCCCTGAGGAGGGTCACTGAAGGAGATAGAGAGCGCATGCTGCATGAAAGCCAGCACAAACCAGGGCCCTATGCAGCCGTGCTCGGGGAGGCAATGCTCCCTGAGTACCTCATGAAAGCCTGGCGCGGAAAAGTGTGCTACCACGGAGCACCCAATAAGGCAGCTCTCCCCAGGAACCTCCTGCGGAGGCTTTTCGATTACCTCCAGGAGAGCTTCGTGGAGATCTCCCAGGAGGATTTCTGTTCTATCCCCATATATGTAGACCTCCTTTTCACATACTTCAGCTTCCTGTTATATTAAGAATAAAAGTTTACATGTTTAAAGCACTTACCGACTGCTCCTTCCCCTGATTCAGGGTCCGGGTTAACGGCCGGGGAGGGTTGGTGGGGGATCTCTGTGAGGGTGCTGAAGAGATCCTGGCTGTCGGGGAAACCAGCGTTGTAAGCCCTGTTGCCTGCCTCGTCCTCCACAAACCCTTCCTCATCTTCCCTGTCCGTGAACATCGCCGAGGAACTGTCCGTCGACACTGTCCCATCGTCAGAGTCCATGGTCACTGGTGGGGCAGTGGTGGCAGGCTCCGTAGCGTCCGTTTGCCGCTTTGATTTTTTGGTAGCCTTGTCTGGGGTCCTTGATTTTCACGCGGCGCTGCGTTGCATCCCGCCTGTATCCTCTGTCTCTCATGGCTTTGGAGACCTTCTCGTAGGTCTTTGCATTCCGTTTTTTGGAGCGCAGCTCCGAAAGCACAGACTCCTCGCCCCACACACCGATCAGATCCAAGACTTCCCGGTCAGTCTATGCTGGGTCCCTCTTTCTATTCAGAGATTACAGGAACTCCTCTGCTGGAGAGCTCTGCATCGCTGCCGGTGCTGCTGAGCTCACCCCGATGTCCAACCACGAAATGAGATTCAAACTGTCCAGACAGGAAAAGGAATTCAAATTTTCCCGGGGCTTTTCCTGTGTGGCTGGTCAGAACATCGAAGCTCGGACTGCTGTCCAGAGCATCAACAGAGTGGTGCACTGTGGGATAGCTCCCGGAGCTACTAAGTTCGATTTGCATCCACACCTAGCCTAATTCGACATAGCCATGTCGAATTTAGCGCTACTCCCCTCATCGGGGAGGAGTACAGAATTCGAACTAAAGAGCCCTCTATGTCGAATTAAATGGCTTCCTGGTGTGGACGGGTGCACGGTTAATTCGAATTAACGCTGCTAAATTCGAATTAAAGTCCTAGTGTAGACCAGGCCTGAGTAGGTCACTTGTAGTGCAAGTGGGCTAGGTGACTCTAGCTAACCCTCATAATAAAAAGAGATTACTTCACCCACCTTCTCTCTCTCATAGCCTGGGTCCAACACAGCTACAACAACACTGCATACATATTGTTATTAAAACATTTGGGGTACTTGCTTCCCTGACAACTTTCTCTCAGCACAGAGCTTCCCCCTACCTGATCTTTCTAACACTACTCTCGCTCAATACAACACTTGCCCTATTTCAGGTCCTCAGTAAAGGATCATGACTCATTTTTACAGTCTTAGGAAGCATGGGCTCCCCAGCTGCATCCCATAAGATGGACAGCAATCAGCCTTTCAGAGCAGCCACACAGGACAAGCATTTCCGCAGGGTACCTCCACTCTAAGGCAACATTAGAGCAGTACTAGAGACAAGATGGAAATCAGCTTGGTTTCATGAGATGGGGCAGATGCTTGCTTACCTTTCCCATTTTGTGTCTGTGTTTGACTCTCTTCTAATTCCCGTCAGAGGCTGCACCATCCCAGTCCTCTGGATAGTTTGGTTCTGCCTTCCTATATGTTTTCAACCCCTTCCATTTGGGTGTCCTCTGTGAATATGATCCCTCCTAAAGGAATTCCCAAGAGAAAGACACATTCAGCAATACAGCATGTAGAGAGAGGCTTGCTTTTACAGTTTACATGTGGAGAAGCCCCAGAAAGCTCTAAAGCACTCCTGGACCAAGCCACAACTAGCAGGAGTGTCACAACTTGGATACTGGCACTTGCTTCACCATTGTGACAAGAGCAGCTTTGCAGAACACCTGCAAATACTTTATGGCCACTATTTGCTATCCCCCTGTTTTATTCTTTCTTCAAAAACTCCAGTGCCACAGCTTAATCAGTAGTTTTTAGCACCCTTCTGCTTTCTTAGTGATCCTTTAGACATGATTTCATGCATCTCAGCATGTTAGGATCAGTGTATGCCCACGTCCTATCAACCCTTGCATCACAAGCAGAAGATGTGGCGACTACAGTGTTTACAGTATTACAAATGGAAAGAGCTTCAGCATAAGCAAACTGTATTTAGGCAATTTCCCAGCTGGACTGCCAAACTAACCAACAGATCAAACACTGACAGAAGCTGAATCACTACTGTGAAAAGTGCATAGACAGTTCTACAGTGCAATCAAGAAAACAGGAATCTCTGCGGTTATATTTGAAATCAGGGCTTATGTGTCTGTTAGCTAAAAGGCAGAAAGTGAAGCAGCTGAAAGGAAAATGGAAGCAATGAAAGGAAAGAAAAAAGAAAAAGGAGAGGGAGCATGTAAGAACAGCTGGTAAAGTCAAAGGCCTCAATCCTGCCATTTACTAATGTGCTGGCTGCTTGTAGACTTCACTAGGACTCTGCACAGGTGCAGTGGTCCATTATTGTGGCTTTCAGGATCATGACCTAAATGGCATGATAAGGCCTCTATGTGGCAGTGAGTGTGAGAATGACTCTATAGCCTGATAGTTAAGTCATTCACCTGGCAGCAGGGTGGCATTCTGCTCCAATGAATATATACTTGGCTGAAACTGCAATTTTTCAGCGAATAAATTGTTTGCCTGGAAAAAAAATTTGCCCAGCTCTTGTTCAATAATCATTCTGGGCCCAAGGGGCTTGAAAGAGATCCTTTGTACTCAGTGATGCAGGTCTCAGCAGCCTCTATATAACAGAACATGGGCTTCTGCAGAGGCCCTTTCCCAGACTTCCTGTCTGGGAAACTAACATACTTAAAGTACAGTTACCAGTACCACAAACCCCCTTGGAGCCCCATTGAAGTGAATGGAGCTCTATGTGGGTGCAAGAAATGCAACAGTGTTAGAGTGGGAACTAAAAAAGGAGGTATAAAAGATATACTAAACTATATGTTTAACAATATATAAGTATTATATATTGAGCCAATATTTAAAATAATACCTATCGCTTGTATAGCACTTTTCATCTGTAGATCTCAAAGCACTTTACAAAAGATGTCAGTAGCCTTATTCCCCGGATGGGGAAACTCAGAGACAGAGCAGTGAAGTAACTTGCCTAAGGTCACCTAACAAACCACTGATAGAATCAGGACTTGAACCCAGCTCTCCTAGAATCAAAGCCACCCCTTGTCTACTGAACCATGATGCTGCACCAAACCTGTATTTACATGAGCCTCTTTTGATGTGAATTTACCTATTCTGGTCTCTCAAGTCAAGGAACACACATTTTCTAAGTAACCTTTCCTGACAAGATTTTTATGAATATTCCTCTTCAAATAATCATACCATGAAAACACAAGTGTATTCACAGACATACAACTCCATTTAAATAATGTTATACTGACAGAACCTGACACAAAGCCTGGAAATTCAGAGTTATGGTTGGCATCTCATGCTGAACTCTAGTCACTGTGTCTTTTATTTTCCACATGAGCATTAGTGACAGCCTTAAGTATGGATTTCCTCGCTCTTGCAGCTTGTGTCACAACCTTCACATTATTTAAAGATTTTTCCTATGAATAGCTACAGAACCGGGCTGTATCATTATGTTGTCATTAGAGCTTGTCATTTTGCTACTTCTAAAATAAGATCTGGCAAATAAAATATGAAATAGTCCAGAATTTGGGCCAAAAAGCTAATCAAATCCAAATTTTTCAGGATTTATGGAAAAGATAGGTTTGGGAGTGGGAGTTGTTATTCTTTTTATTTTTGTGCCTCCCTGAACTTTCTGCTTCTGGACAGAACTAGAAGGGTAAATTCTGAACTACACAAGAAAACTTTCTCACATTGCCTCTTTTACAGACACGGGTAGCTTAGATAACAGGCAGCAATTGGAATCAAGATGATGTACAATGTCTTTTCACTCGCAGTATCACACAGTACTTTATATAACTACTATCACCTCTTTGAAATAACCCTCATCTCCAAACAAACCCTGGTTTTACTTTGGGCCCTGATCCTGCAATTGCACCTGTGCAAAGCCTCAAACGTAATAGGGCTCTATGCAGCAGCATGGCTTCACCTGCCTGGAGGCAGCTGCAGGACTGGGGCCACGGTCAGAACAGGAAATCAAATGGAACGAGTGATTGCCTCATACCACTGAAATCGTTTCAGCTAAAACCACCTTTGTTTTAGAAAGGGAAGAAGTTTTACTGTTTTGAAGGAGCATTTGCCTAAGCCACTCCTCTAGAGCCAAATTCTGCTCTTAGTTACACCAGTGTAAAGCCAGAGTAAAATCAATGCGTTGGAGTTATTCTATATTTATACCAGAGTAACTGACCACAGAATTTGTCTCTTGGCTCTTTGCAAACATTTAACCATGTGTATAATTTTGTTTACGTAAAAATTCCCATTGACACTGTGGCCATGAATACTTGTGTGTACCAGACCTATGTATATGTATTTCTTAATGATAATTCTTTTAAATATATGGAGCTGTACCTATCTCATAGAGCAGGAAGGGACCCTGAAAGATCATCAAGTCCAGCCCGCTGCCTTCACTAGCAGGACCAAGTACTGATTTTGTCCCAGATCCCTAAGTGGCCCCCTCAAGGATTGAACTCACAACCCTGGGTTTAGCAGGCCAATGGCTTACTGGTACTCTTATGTATTTCTGTCTTCACTGATTGGGCTATAGACTGATTTCTGTCTAGAGCATAATTATGTCTATGTTATAATCCTTTCTTGTTACTATGGAATGGTGAATTGCTATTTCTAGGTTTTATTTCAATTTCCCACTATTTTGTCTTAAATCTTAATTGCCAGTATCTCTGAAAACATGACACCAGGAAGTAGCCCAACAGAGGAAAGCTTGGGAAGATATAATCCTTATTTCTCACAGACATGGCATGGTCTTATAAAACAAAATATGAGATAAAGGCAATTTAAATGACTCAACACAATGTATAAAGTCTGCATGAGAAACTACGTGATAGGCTTCAGTTCATGTAATCATCTTTGAGATGGAAAACAAGACAAGTCTTTATCACATACTTGAATTATAAGCTCACCACACATTGTGGCTCATTTTAGAGCTGCTACTGAAGCTGCAATGCTGTGGTGGAAGCTGTATCTGAAATCATTTAATGCAAGCATTACTAATTCTCTCCACTTAGGAAGAACTTTTAGATTATAGACAAAGTTTGCTGGGTATGTATAAATGACTAATAGCATGAAACCAGATCTGCTCAGTAGTTTAGGGACTATGCAACTTGCTTCTGATAAAACAGGCCTGTGATAATCTGGTTTCAAAGCAGAAAGCTAGACTAATGCATCTTAGGCGCTGTCTACACTGGCAAGTTTGTGCGCAGTAAAGCAGCTTTCTGCACTGTAACTCCCGAGGTGTACACACTGCCAAGCCACTTAGTGCGCAGAAACTGTACAGTTGCAGCGCTGTAAAAAAACCACCCTGACGAGAGGCGTACAGCTTTCTGCACCAGGGTTACAGTGCTGCAGTGCCAGTGTAGACGCCGTGGTCAATTACAGAGCTGTGATTGGCCTCCAGGAGGTGTCCCACAATGCCTGTTCTTGCCTCTCTGGTCATCATTTTGAACTCTACTGCCCTGCTCTCAGGTGACCAACCGTCATCCCCACCCTGTACATTCCTTTGGAATTTTGAAAGTCCCCTTCCTGTTTGCTCGGTGATGTGTGCAGTGGTCTTAGCACATCTTTCCAGGTGGCCATGCCTGTTCCATGCACCAGGCGATCCCTCACTTGGAGCAATGCTGAGCTGCTGGACCTCATCGGCATTTGGGGAAAAGAGGCTGTCCAGTCCCAGTTGCGCTCCAGACATAGGAATTATGATACATATAGACAGATTTCATATGTGCTTGTCTAGGGTCAGCCAATTAGTGACAGGTTTGTGCATACTGGCTGGGTTTTAAATCACTGAATCAGTGTTCTGTGTGTTGCAAACAATACTGCTTCTCTAAAATGCTGCGTTTAAACTTCACAGATATGACCTTGGGAGCCCAGCCTCCCTCTTTGTTATCGGTGGCTGAACAGCTGCACAGAATTAGAAAGCAGCCAAGAAGAACTAAGGAGGACTTTCTGCATGATGTTATGATGCACTCTGCGGCCGAGAAACAGGATGGTGGGACAACGAGAAGAGGGACAGAAAGGAGAACGCGACACACCAGAATGAAGCCACAGAATGGTTCTTAAATGTTATGGAGCGACAAGCAGACATGCTCCAGGCGATACTAGCTCTGCAAACTGAGCAGCTCTGTGCCCGCCCTTCCCTGCAGCCGCTGTCGTAAAACTCTTTCCCATGCTCCCCTCAGACACCGCCAACATATTCTTATCAATCTCCTGGCTCCAGTCTATACCCACAGCATTCCATTCCTCTCCCCTCACAGTCCAGCACTGCGGACTCCCAGCATGCACAGCACTCAACACCCATCCCTCTGCAGTTTGGTCCTGCTGAAGTACAGTACCTGATATGATCCCTGAACATACACAAATCTTTAGCCACCTCCTCCTGGGACCTTTCCTACCCCTATCCCCCTCACTGCTGATGGTTTTGTTTGTTTGTTTGTTTGACTCTCTCCTCCGGTTGTTGTTTTATAATAAAAGAATTGTGTTGGTTTGAAAGCAACCTTTTTTCTATTAATTGAAAGCAAACAGAGCCCTGCAAAGCAACAGACAATTATGTTAAACCTTCATATTGCATCATCTGCACCAATCACAATCACCTCCTAGCACTGCAAGCACTGCACTCCCGAGCATAGCAACAAATATTAATGTCTTTCAGCTTCAAATTGCTGCCTCAAGGCATCCCTGATCCTTATGGCCCCACGCTGCGCCCCTCTAATAGCCTTGGTCTCTGTCTGTTCAAACTCAGCCTCCATGTGCTGAGCCTCTGTGGTCCATCCCTGAGTGAAGCTTTCACTCTTCCCTTCACAAATATTATGGAGCGTACAGCAGGCGGCTATAAGCATAGGAATATTGTCATTGGCCAGGTACAACTTCCCATAGAGGCAGCGCCAGCAGGACTTTAAATGGCCAAAAGCACACTCAACAGTCATTCTGCACTTGCTTAGCCTGTTGTTGAACTGCTCCTTGCTGCTGTCAAGTTGCCCTGTGTATGACTTCATAATCCACTGCATTAAGGGGTAGGCGGGGTCTCCCAGGATCACAATGGGCATTTCGACTTCCCCTAAGGTGATCTTCTGGTCCAAGAAGAAAATCCCTGCTTGCAGCTTCCTGAACAGGCCAGTGTTCCGAAAGATGCGTGCATCATGCACCTTTCTGGACTAGCCTGCATTAATGTCTGTGAAATGCCCTCGGTGATCCATTGAGAAATACTCCTTGCAATTAATGTACTCAGTGGCTAGGTGGTCTGGTGCCAGAACTGAAATATGCATGCCATCTATCGCCCCTCTGCAGTTAGGGAAGCCCATTTGTGCAAAGCCATCCACAATGTCACGCACGTTGCCCAGAGTCACGGTCTTTCAGAGCAGGATGTGATTAATGGCCCTGCACACTTCCATCAACATGAGTCCAACGGTCGACTTTCCCACTCCAAACTGGTTGGCGACCAATCAGTAGCAGTCTGGAGTAGCCAGCTTCCACAGTTCAATTACCATGCGTTTCTCCAATGGCAGGGCAGCTCTCATTCTCGTGTCCTTGTGCCACAGGGCTGGAGTGAGCTTCTCACACAGTCCCATGAATGTGGCTTTCCTCATCCGAAAGTTCTGCAGCCACTGCTCGTCATCCCAATGTGCATCATAATGTGATCTCACCACTCAGAGCTTGTTTCCCGAGCCCAAAAGTGGCATTCCACTGTGGTCAGCACCTCCGTGAATGCCACAAGCAATCTCGTGTCGTAGCTAGCATGCGTGGCGAGATCAATGTCGCACTCCTATTGCCTTTGTAGTTTAAGGAATAACTCCACTGCCACTCGTGACGTGTTGGTCAGAGAGTGCAGCATACTGGTCAGCAGTTCGGAATCCATTCCTGCAGCCCGAAGAGGCAATATGCGCAGTACACAAACCATTGAAATATGGCACCAAATGTGGACGGAAGCATAGGGATTGTTGGGATGTGAAGCAATGCAACATGGGGCACTGGGATAGAACCCAGGGTGCCCCGCGACCCCTTCCACCTTCCCACAACTCCTAGCAGCAGAAGAGGAAAAAATGCTCTGTGGAATAGCTCCCCAGAGTGCAACGCTCCGAATACCACTGCAAGTGTGAACATGCTATTGCACAGACAGCTGACAGTGTGAACACACAACAGCGGTTTCCCTTCAATGCTCTCTGAGCGGTGCTGTAACTCCCGGCACTGTAACTCTGCCAGAGTAGACATGCCCTTAGTGCCTGATCTTGCAAACAGTGACTGCTGAACTTAGGGACAGATTCTAGCTCACACATATCACCCCGGCAGAGTGAAGGGGCGCGAACAGCCCCCTAGAATAAGAACAGCATAAGGCTGATTTATGTAATCCTGTATCTCCCCCACCCCACCGCCAGTATAGGGACATAGATGCGAGCATGACTAGGGGTATGACTGGAAGTAGAAGTGAGAGCAATCAGAGTACTCTTTGTTCCAGCCACTCCGGACTGTGGAGCAGCCCATAGACAATCATGCAAGGCTGCTGTAAAGCTACTGTATCTCCTGGAGCTTAGAGCCACATTTTGGGTATGTAATACATGTAGAGGTAGCTTTAATTTAGCCAGTTTGCATACCAGAGTAGCAAAGCTGCAGCAGCATGGGCTTCAGTGCAGGCCAGCTGCCTAAGTAATCACCCAGGTTTCTGGTGTGCTTGTACAGTCTGCACTGAAGCCTGTGCTGCCACAGCTGCTCTCGTACCTGAGCTGGCTAGATTCAAGTGGGTATGCAGGGACTGTAATGAAGATACATCCTCTGTCTCCTTTGTTTTCCTGAAAGGTGCAGCACAGAATCTTGGCCATAGTATTTATACTGTGAGAAGCCTGCTTGACTTCAATCAGACTAACAACAGTAGCAAGAATGATGCTTAGCAATAAGCATTTGCAGGATCAGGCCATTAGTCACCTTCTTTGGTCCAATTAAGACAGTTCAAATGAACATTATTAACGGCATGCTTCAGTCAGTGCTCTTTGAAGGCCAGTTGTATACTGCTGGGGGGTTGCCATGTCCACCTTTTCAAGCAGTTAAAAGCAACTATTTTCCTAAAGTTAGCTGCCAGGATTGTTTTAATAGAATTAAAAACAAATATGCTAAATGCAAATCTCACATATCCCTGCCAGGGGCGGCTCTAGGTATTTTGCCACCCCAAGCACGGCAGGCAGGCTGCCTTCGGTGGCTTGCCTGCGGGAGGTCCCCAGTCCCGCGGATTCAGCGGCATGCTTGCAGGAGGTCCGCCGAAGCCGCGGCACCAGCGGACCCTCCGCAGGCATGCCACCGAAGGCAACCTGCCTGCTGCCCTCGCGGCGACCGGCAGAGCGCCCCCCCGTGGCTTGCCGCCCCAGGCACGCGCTTGGCGTGCTGGTGCCTGGAGTCGCCCCTGATCCCTGCATTCTGAACTCCAGAGCAGATATGCCTGAACTCAGGCTGTCTTTTGAATGCCAAGACTCAGAATATTGAGCAAGCAAAAACAGAGAAGCCAAAATAAATCTAGTTATTCCACAGGCACAATGTGAGGAGCCGCGCTAGCACTTTTGGTATTGTGTAATTAAGGCCATAACTAGCATTACAGTGGGAATTAGCATACAGATTGTGACAGAAATTAATCTGCTTGGCTTTGAAATGTTTCCTTAAAAATAAATATTTTGGTTCCAGTGTTTGTGCAAGAGGTAGAAAGCCTGCTGTCCTTGACACAGGAAGTAGATAACACCTGTCAGTAGAATTCAAACCACCTGCTCAGGCTTCCTTGGGGAATAAGGCCTGCAGCTGGCAACACACTCACCAATTTATGGACTGCACATTCTTTGCTTTCGTCTTCTTTTTTAATTTAAACTCAGACAACTGTTTGGTCCTCAGCAGGGAAGACACCAAAAATTAGGCTGGAATCCAAAAGATACTGGTGGAGGGTTTTTGAAAGATGGGGAAACTGTTTCCCTCAATTTCTGATATTGTAAAACGCAGTGTTGCATTTTTGTGATTAGTGATCAATATGCAGTACTTGCTCCTAAAATAAAATCAGAAAGACTTAAGGACACAATGCACAAACATGAACACTAGAACACAGTTTCTGTTCTCAAAAAGATAAAAAATATAAAATCTGGGTTTTTTTAATCCAGAAACTTTGACATCAGCTGTATGCATAAGAGATTAAGTGAAATGCCAAAAGTAACAGTTTCAATTGGATGCCATTATTCCATGATGAGGTTGTTCTGTGTTATTTTTGGTATAGTCCTAAATGAGCTGAACAACCACACCAACCTTATAAGCATTTGCTTTAGGATTTCTTCTATTTAAAAATAAAAATCACAATTCATTCTGAAGAGGAGCTTACAGAAATGATTGGATTATAGAGCAGAATGTTTCCCTTTGCATGCACTTTTTTATGGATAACAGAGAACTATGTAAGTGACCTCCCTAGCACTCCCTCCTCCAGCCCCCCGCTTTGGATTTCTGTGAAGCATGAACTGTTCTTTTAATGATCTGGAACCGGAGGTTGGAGGGGTAGAGGGGAAGAAAATGGGAGAGAGGAAAAATAATTTCACACTTAATATCTGATAGGGTGGGCCAGTTCAGTAAAATAGAATACAACTTTTTTTCTTTCCTGGGTAGAATACATTTGTCCGGTGTTCTTTACGCATCATCCTGAACCAAATGTTTCCTTTCTTAACGTATGCTGGAAAAAGATGTCTAACTGGAAAAAGCTGAGTCAGACAAATAAAAAGAGAAGCTCCCAGCATGAAATTGCTCAACAAAAATGGTATATATCATAGCAAAAATTAAATAGAACTCTCCATGTCTGTACTTAAATTCTTTGTCTAAATGAGTGCCACATGTCAGGGCTGCTCATGGAGAAAGACAATTTTTTCCTTCTGAATCTCACATATGGTACACACTCCAACTCTGATGGAGGAACAAATGCAGAAACAATTCAATCAGCTTCATTGTTTGGGTCTGCTCTATAGCGTGCACTCCCTACCAGAGCTCCCCCTCATGTCAGTACTGCCAGCACTTTTCCTCTCTAGCACCCCCTTGTGTCCTGGTTCCACAATTGTCTGCTGCCTCTGTAGTCTCACCTTCTGGCCAGATCAGCTCTAAGTCCAATTCCCTTTTGGGGCTAACAGGAAACAAATTATATGTCAACTCAAAATAGCCACTTGGGGTGTTGAAGTCCATAATATAAACACTAGGCCTGCATGGAAAGCCAAGACCAATGTTGCCGAAGTTATGCCCCTCACTGAGCCAGGTTCCTTGTGTTAGGGCAGTGACAGCCTTCCTTCTCTGTCCTAACTTCACCCAGAACTGGCATGTAGTAGAAGCAGTCAGCCTTTTATCTGACTTGCTGGGCCCTGATTGGCCTTAGCCTGCTCTTGGCCCTTCTAGGTGCTAGAGATAAAACTCTCGCTGGTTCTGCCCACAGCTGATCATGGGAGGCGTCTGTAGGCATCCCCTGTAGATCTGAACCACTGCTCTTCCCTTCCACCAGGCTCCCTTCTTAGAGCAGGGTATGCAAAGCAAGTGCGTGGCTTGCGGCAGGGGGCAGCGAATGCTTGGTATTCCCGGACACAATAAGTGCTTACTGGCCAAGGGTGGCTTGTACAAAGTGCAACAAATATCAGACTTAGAGCCACCAGAGCTGGTATCTATCACCTGGAGGAGATTATCAAAGATACGGTAGCATGCATGATCTGTCACTAAAGGCCTAATCTAATTTCTCTTTAAGTCAATGGATATCTTTCCATGGACTTTAATGGAATATATATTAGAAACTAAATGACGGCACTCAAGAGGAAAGCCGTTTAAAACATGAGAACTCTGCAATGTATCAAAGGTCTGCAGTCCAATTCTGCAGCCCCAGGACTTCAGGGGGAGTTTTGATTGTCCCATCATTGTGCAATCAGGTCCCAAGCTTCCTTCCGGGACATATAAAAGCACTTATTTAAAATACATGAGATGCTGGTAAAGAGAAAGGATTTTCTGTTACGTACTAGTATTCAAGAAGCACCGACATGCATGTTATCTCAACACCTATGAATGAAATAACTTCAGCACGTAGCTCTCTAAGATGAAATCCATGGCAGTTTTTTTAAGAGGAGACAAAAGCAAACAGTATAGGTCACAGCACAATATCATGTTTAGTTCTTGTAATAAATTCTTTGTCCTAGTCTTTTACCTAGTCTTTAAAGAATAGTCTGGTGAATGCTTGGGTGTCTGTATATGGAGATTAAAACAACTTGTGTTTTAAAGGAGTTTAATGAAGTTCAGAACAAATTAACCAGAAGTAGCACAACAAAAAGCCTATTAATCATGCTTCACTGGGGACCTCTTAAAGGTTTACAGCTTTGGTGTATTCCAAGTTTCTTCTTGCACAGTATCTGGAACAGGATGTGGGTTGAGAAGGTTTCTCAATGTGTCTGGTTCTCAGTACAGTAGTTGTTAATTTCAATGAAAAACAACCCTAAAGTTATCAAATGATCATTGTTCCCCAGTTTGATTTCCTAGAAGATTTTCTTTCTTTATGAGGTGTATGTTTCAGAGCATAATATGACACATACCGGGTTTTGTTTTATCTGTCTCTCCAGAGTCAGTTAATAACTGTAATTGTTTTAAAAACAGACCACACAAATAGGAAATGTTTTTGTCCCATTGCACCTAGCTCTTCCCTCTTGGACCACCCCAAATAATTCCTCCTGCCATGTTTTTGAGGTTTTCACATACTTTATTACCAGGACCTACACAAAGTGTGGTGAATCAAGGATGGACTTACCTCTCAGTTTCCTTCCTTGCCTTGGCAGTGAGACTTCAATTGACTTACATTACTTTCATGTAGAACTTGAGGAGGCATTGCAAAGGGTTTGATCTAAAGTATGTTTCCAGTTCAGGAGGGATGAGAAGTGGAGTAACTCAACAATACTCATTTTAATACTTTATTAAAACTTAACAATACATAAGGGGACTTGGGAAAATAGACTATTTTTCCAAGTCCCCTTAGGCCAGTGCTTCTCAAAGTCGGGACACCGCTTGTTCAGGGAAAGCCCCTGGCAGTCTGGGCCAATTTGTTTACCTGCTGCATCCGCAGGTTCGGCTGATTGCGGGTCCCACTGGCCGCAGTTCATTGCTCCAGGCCAATGGGGGCTGTGGGAACGGCGACCAGCACATCCCTCAGCCCATGCCGCTTCCTGAAGCCCCCATTGGCCTGGAGCAGCGAACCACAGCCAGTGGGAGTCGCGATCAGACAAACCTGCGGACGCAGCAGGTAAACAAACCAGCCTGGACCACCATGGGCTTTCCCTGAACAAGCAGTGGCCCAACTTTGAGAAGCACTGCCTTAGGCTATCTTCTATGTAGTTTCAAAAATTCAACAAAAATCTCAGGCAGAGGTATTTTTAAATACAATAGCTCAATGTACACATATCCAAATGTTGAGGTATCTAGTTAGCAGCTTAGTTTGGGTTTCAGATACTGAGTATACTTTTAAAACTTAATTAAATTTAAAAAGAAGAAAAACATCCTCCACATTTCATTAATCATTCCAAATAGAAATAAATCATATAAACCAAACATCTGCCAAAAAATTCAGTTCATATTCAATTACTATCATATTGTTAATCTACCACATCTCAACAAAAAGGAGCATCATGTCTAATCAAACTGATTTGGCCAACATTAGTTAACTATGATGTTTAAATTTAGTTATCTAAATCAATATTTGGACAAATAAATTAGTGGCCTAATTTTCAAAGGTGCTGAGCAAATGCAGCTCCAGCTGATTTCAAGGACTTACATTGATTTCAAGGAATAAAGGCCCAGATCCTCAGAAACATTTATGTTCTCAGCTTCCCATTTCAAACAGTATTACATCAGCATGCACTAGGAAACTTTTAGTGCACACCAGCAGGGTCCACACAGGACAATTAGTGCACGGCATGCTGGTGTGCACTAGAATTTACACCCCAATGATGTGCATTAACACCCCATTAAAAAAGCTCTTAGATGCCAAACATGAATTTAGGTGTCTGATTTTAGGCACTGAGATTCATCATCTGATGCCATATGTGGTCTACAAGTTCACAAAAAAGAATAGCAATGAATATAGGTCCCTTCTGTTGGGATATGTAATGAGGTTCATTCATCACTCTGGTACCTTCTGCTGTTTGTCTTGGGAATTAGCTCTGCATGGTAGTGTGCCCTCTTCGGGTGGTGCCTCGCCACCATCACTCCTGCTCCAGGAGCCACATCTCTCCAAGGACATCCACTTCAGCAACACAGCCCTCCAGTCGTGCCACACACTGTGCTCCTCCCTTCTGAGGGACCTGCAGTCCGCTGTTCAGTCACTTCCCTTAGTTGCTACTGCAGAAAAGTGTTTGGCCACTTCCTCGTGGCCCCAGCATCCTTTTGCCCTTGCCTCAGGGCCTCAGCCTGCAAACTGCAGCAGTCCCCCGGTCCCTGCTAGCAGCACTGCTCTGTCCAGGGTGCTGGCAGTTCTCTCAGCCCTCCAGAGACACAGTGCTTCCTCCCTGGGCCCCCAGCAGAGAACTGCCTTCCTCTGCCCTGCAGCTCCCTTTTCATATGGGCCTGCTTGGCCCTGATTGGCTGCTCCCTTCAGCCCTTCTCTGTTAGCAGCCCTTCTCGCGAACAGGGGCTGCTAACAGGGAGTTTCGCAAGGGAGTTCTCCAGGTGAAGGAGGAGCAAATACACCATCTGTGGGGTAAGTGACTGTCTGTAGTGTGTGTTTGTTTGTGTTTGGGGGTTACTTGCTGTGTGCTGAGCTTGTGTTTGTCAGTCTGTTTGGTTGGTTGGTTGTTTGAAGGACCGTGTGCTGTGGCTGGCAGTTGGAGGCTGTGAGCTTCAAAGGAAGGTTTGAAAGCTAGAAGCCTCTGGTAATTGGCTGAGCCTTAATCAGTGGGCGGAGCATTCACTCAGGCCAGGGCTTTATAAAGCCGCGCACAAGTGACCAGGGAGCTTTGCAAACAGGGAGTTTCGCAAGGGAGTTCAGAAGGGGAGTGGGAAGGGAGCGGGGGTCCCTTGTCGGTCCTATCTGTGCCCTTTTAGTCCCCTTAAAACCTATAAACCAAACTACATTCAAAACCTTTTTCTTTAAACCACCCTTTCAGTAACTAGGAGACAATGCAGGCAGAAGCCCAGCAGCAGAGTGGAGGCTATCCAGTTTATTGCACTGAGTGTAACATGTATGATTACCAGCCCTGTGGGCAGGTGGCATATGTGTGCAGTCGGTGCAAGGAGCTCCTGGCCCTCAGAGACCACGTACGGACTTTGGAGGCCAGGGTGGCGGAACTGGAGGAGCTAAGAGAGGCAGAGAGGTATGTTGATGAGGCTTTCCAGGATACTCTAGAATTGTCCCACCTCATTGACTGCTCTGCTTTCCTGCGCTGTTGAGGAAGAAGAAAGGCCCAGGAAAGCAGAGCAGTCAATGAGAGCAGAGGGAAACCTTCCCATAGTTGGCACCCTCCTTCCAGATGGTGCTGGGGTTGCCTCTCGCACGGAGGTTACCTTCCCGGGGGAGGGAACTCCAGTTTCTAGGAAAAGGCAGGTGTTAGTAATGGGAGATTCGATCATTAGAAACGTAGATAGCTGGGTTTGTGATGACCAGGAGAACTGTATGGTGACTTGCCTGCCTGATGCGAAGGTTGCGGATCTCTCGAGGCATTTAGACAGACTTATGTGTAGTGCTGGGGAGGAGCCGGTGGTCGTGGTACATGTAGATACCAATGACATAGGGAAGGGTAGGAGAGATGTCCTGGAAGCCAAATTTAGGCTGCTAGGGAAGAGACTGAAATCCAGGACCTCTATGGTGGCATTCTCAGAAATGCTCTCAGTTCCATGTGCCGGGCCAGCTAGGCAGGCAGAACTTCAGAGTCTCAATGTGTGAATGATACGATGGTGTAGAGAGGAGGGGTTTACGTTCATTAGGAACTGGGGAAACTTTTGGGATGGGGGGAGCCTATATAGGGGAGATGGGCTACACCTAAACCAAAGTGGAACCAGACTGCTGGCACTAAACATTAAAAAGGTTGTAGAGCAGTTTTTAAACTAGGAGATGGGGGAAAGCCGACTGCTGCAGAGGAGCATGTGGATCGGACAGAGACTTCTCTTAGGGGAGAGTCTAATGATAGAGAATCTCCAGGTTATAGTCAAGAGTAGAGGATGGAAGAGGATAATGTAAGGGCCAGATCAGATGATAAACAGTCACATAAAAAAGAATCTGGCACATCAGAAAAGGGCAGACAAATAAACAGGGACAAGTTTTTAAAGTGCTTGTACACAAATGCCAGAAGTCTAAATAATAAGATGGGTGAACTAGAGTGCTTTGTGATAAAGGAGGATATTGATATAATAGGTATCACAGAAACCTGGTGGACTGAGAGCAATCAATGGGACACTATCATTCCGGGGTACAAAATATATCGGAAGGACAGAACAGGTCGTGCAGCGGGAGGAGTGGCACTATACGTGAAAGAAAATGTAGATTCAAATGAAGTAAAAATCTTAAGCGAATCCACATGTTCCATAGAATCTCTATGGATAGAAATGTCATGCTCTAATAAAAATATAACATTAGGGATCTATTATTGACCACCTGACCAGGACAGTAATAGTGATGATGAAATGCTAAGGGAAATTAGAGAGGCTATCAAAATTAAGAACCCAATAATAGTGGGGGATTTCAATTATCCCCATATTGACTGGGAACATTTCACTTCAGGACGAAATGCAGAGATAAAATTTCTCGATACTTTAAATGATTGCTTCATGGAGCAGCTGGTACGGGAACCCACAAGGGGAGAGGCAACTCTAGATTTAATCCTGAGTGGAGCACAGGAGCTGGTCCAAGAGGTAACTATAGCAGGACCACTTGCAAATAGTGACCATAATATAATAACATTTAACATCCCTGTGGTGGGAAGAACATCTCAACAGCCCAACACTGTGGCATTTAATTTCAAAAGGGGGAACTATGCAAAAATGAGGGGGTTAGTTAAACAAAAGTTAAAAGGTACAGTGACTAAAGTGAAATCCCTGCAAGCTGCATGGGCGCTTTTTAAAGACACCATAATAGAGGCCCAAGTTAAATGTATACCCCAAATTAAGAAACACAGTAAAAGAACTAAAAAAGAGCCACCATGGCTTAACAACCATGTAAAAGAAGCAGTGGGAGATAAAAAGACTTCCTTTAAAAAGTGGAAGTCAAATCCTAGTGAGGCAAATAGAAAGGAGCATAAACAATGCCAAATGAAGTGCAAGAGTGTAATAAGAAAAGCCAAAGAGGAGTTTGAAGAACGGCTAGCCAAAAACTCCAAAGGTAATAACAAAATGTTTTTTAAGTACATCAGAAGCAGGAAGCCTGCTAAACAACCAGTGGGGTCCCTTGACGATCGAAATACAAAAGGAGCGCTTAAAGACGATAAAGTAATTGCGGAGAAACTAAATGGATTCTTTGCTTCAGTCTTCACGGCTGAGGATGTTAGGGAGATTCCCAAACCTGAGCTGGCTTTTGTAGGTGACAAATCTGAAGAACTGGCACAGATTGAAGTGTCACTAGAGGAAGTTTTGGAATTAATTGATAAACTCAACATTAACAAGTCACCGGGACCCGATGGCATTCCCCCAAGAGTTCTGAAAGAACTCAAATGTGAAGTTGCGGAACTATTAACTAAGGTTTGTAACCTGTCCTTTAAATCGGCTTCGGTACCCAATGACTGGAAGTTAGCTAATGTAACGCCAATATTTAAAAAGGGCTCTAGAGGTGATCCCGGCAATTACAGACCGGTAAGTCTAATGTCGGTACCAGGCAAATTAGTCTAAACAATAGTTAAGAATAAAATTGTCAGACACATAGAAAAACATAAACTGTTGAGCAATAATCAACATGGCTTCTGTAAAGGGAAATAGTGTCTTACTAATCTATTAGAGTTCTTTGAAGGGGTCAACAAACATGTGGACAAGGGGGATCCAGTGACATAGTGTACTTATATTTCCAGAAAGCCTTTGACAAGGTCCCTCACCAAAGGCTCTTACGTAAATTAAGCTGCCATGGGATAAAAGGGAAGGTCCTTTCATGGATTGAGAACTGGTTAAAAGACAGGGAACAAAGGGTAGGAATTAATGGTAAATTCTCAGAATAGAGAGGGGTAACTAATAGTGTTCCCCAAGGGTCAGTCCTAGGACCAATCCTATTCAATTTATTCATAAATGATCTGGAGAAAGGGGTAAACAGTGAGGTGGCAAAGTTTGCAGATGATACTAAACTACTCAAGATAGTTAAGACCAAAGCAGATTGTGAAGAACTTCAAAAAGATCTCACAAAACTAAGTGATTGGGCAACAAAATGGCAAATGAAATTTAATGTGGATAAATGTAAAGTAATGCACATTGGAAAAAATAACCCCAATTATACATACAATATGATGGGGGCTAATTTAGCTACAACGAGTCAGGAAAAAGATCTTGGAGTCATCGTGGATAGTTCTCTGAAGATGTCCACCCACTGTGCAGAGGCGGTCAAAAAAGCAAACAGGATGTTAGGAATCATTAAAAAGGGGATAAAGAATAAGACTGAGAGTATATTATTGCCCTTATATAAATCGATGGTACGCCCACATCTTGAATACTGTGTACAGATGTGGTCTCCTCACCTCAAAAAAGATATTCTAGCACTAGAAAAGGTTCAGAAAAGGGCAACTAAAATGATTAGGGGTTTGAAACGGGTCCCATATGAGGAAAGATTGAAGAGGCTAGGTCTCTTCAGCTTGGAAAAGAGAAGACTAAGGGGGGATATGATAGAGGTCTATAAAATCATGAGTGATGTGGAGAAAGTGGATAAGGAAAAGTTATTTACTTATTCCCATAATACAAGAACTAGGGGTCACCAAATGAAATTAATAGGCAGCAGGTTTAAAACAAATAAAAGGAAGTTCTTCTTCATGCAGCGCACAGTCAACTTGTGGAACTCCTTACCTGAGGAGGTTGTGAAGGCTAGGACTATAACAGGGTTTAAAAGAGAACTGGATAAATTCATGGTGGTGAAGTCCATAAATGGCTATTAGCCAGGATGGGTAAAGAATGGTGTCCCTAGCCTCTGTTCATCAGAGGATGGATATGGATGGCAGGAGAGAGATCACTTGATCATTGCCTGTTAGGTTCACTCCCTCTGGGGCACCTGGCATTGGCCACTGTCGGTAGACAGATACTGGGCTAGATGGACCTTTGGTCTGACCCGGTACGGCCATTCTTATGTTCTTATTAATTGGCTGCCTCCTGCACAGCCTCCCTAGGGCTCTATTAATCCCTTAGATCCCAGTGTGGAGCAGGCACCCCATCACCACAAACACTGAACAGCATGATCCAGCCAACATTAGGCTAAGCAAATCAATAGTAGATGGAAAGAACTATACTCAATTTATTTTCTCCAGTAAAGAGAGACCTTCACCATTGTTTGAATGAATAATGTCACACTGATTTCTTGCCCATCAAGAACAACATATATTTGCTTTGTTTTAACCTTTATTTCTTCTCCAGGAGAACATAAGAACGGCCATACTGGGTCAGACCAAAGGTCCATCTAGCCAAGTATCTTGTCTTCCAACAGTGGCCAACGCCAGGTGCTACAGAGGGAATGAACAGAACAGGTAATTATCAAGTGGTCTATTCCATCACCAATTCCCAGCTTGTGGAAAACAGAGGCTAGGGACACCATTCCTGCCCATCCTGGCTAATAGCCATTGATGGACCTATTCTCCATGAACTTATCTAGTTCTTTTTTGAACCCTGTTATAGTCTTGGCCTTCACAACATCGTCTGGCAAAGAGTTCCACAGGTTGACTGTGCATTGTGTAAAGAGGAGGATCCTCTGAGCCCTTGTGGAGCTCTAAGAAGTCTTCCACCTTTTGGCAACCTTTGTCAAACAAAAGAGGTCTGTACCAAGCTCCCTTCAGACCATATAATTGCTGCTCTTTGACTCGGTCAGAAGAATCACTACAGGTCCAAGATGGGCATTAACACCTTCTCCTGTCAGGGCTGAGTGTACAACCTGCACAGCTCTCCAACGGCTTGCATGCATGGAAATGAGGTACTGAGGTCAGTGAGGTTCCAAACTCAGATCTTCTGCATGGCATCACGCTATGCCGTTTCCAGAACACATCTGGCTATGAACACTTGCAATTATCTTAGTTACTAATAATGCTCATCATATTTCTAGAGTCCTTGTCTTTATGGCCAAATATTTATCAAAATATATTATCTAACAAACAATATGTTCCTGGAAATTGTTCTTCATATGACATTAAGGGCCCTATTCTGCCAGATTTACTTACTTCTATTCAGCAGTAGTTTACTTCACAAGTAGTACCACTGAAAAGAACTAGACTACTTGCAGAATGAAGGTAAAGAATTAAGGGTAGGATTTTCAAAAGCACACAGCATTGGCCCAACTAAGCTCCCATTTAAGACAATGGCAATTGAACTCCATGGAAGGAGAGTTAGACCAATGCTGAGCAATTTTCTTTCAAATGTATATTAGCTGCCCCCTGCAGAATCAAGCTGACATTTTCAATGGCTATCATTGAATCTGTCTGCTTTGGCCAAGCTCTCATGTCTCCTCCTGTGGCTGATATTGCCAATCATCCAGTGCTGCCTTATAATTCAAGCTTGAGAGGTGAAATTCATCCTTGGTCCCACACAGGGCTCTGTACATACCTAAGTCCTATTGATACCTGACATTAAGGGGGACCATCTGCACTGAGATCAATTTTTCCCCAGTAGGAAGTCAAACAAAGGAAGGGGAAACAGAGGATATCTGGGGTTTCCCAGAAACTATGGAAAGTTTTGACTTCATGTATGTCTTTTAACCATAAGAAGTTCTCAACGGAAAATAATTCTGTCTTTGCCTTACACTTTCCAAAATGGAACAAAACTTTTAAATCCTCTAAAAGGTTTTTAGTACTAAAAAACCTTGGTATATTACAAGATTTTAAATTATAGGTTCTTGTTTCTTCCATCCCTAGACACTAGCCAAATATAATAATGAAGGGAACATAATGCCAGTTTAGCAGGTTTGGAAATAATGTTGTTATGTTTCTTAATACAGAGCACTTTCCCATGTTCTCTTCTGTCCCTCTCTGGAATGAAGATGTGGCAATGTCTGGCTGGCAAGGTGCAGTCGGTGACAACAGTGAATTAATGAGCAAATGACTCTGCCTATCTCCACTGAGTTCCTGTTGTAGTATTGCAATACAGAGTTAAGCTCCTGGGTGACTAAGCATAAAGTGTCACAAATGAAATGTTATTTTACTTTGATATATTCTCTCTTCCCACCACTATTGTACCTCTACATCCACCAGATCAAAATATGATTAATAATTTGTCAAGCTTCTGTAGGGAGGAGACTGTGTCTGTACATCTTCATACTATAGCCTAAAACAAGACAGACCCCAAAGCTGTGTGTTATGCCTCTACAATAGCTAACGAAACCAGCAAATAAGATAAAATAGCCTAGACCCTATCAAATTAGCTCCGAGCTGCTAAAGTCGTTTGTTAACATTGGCTATACTTTAGCTATTTTTATGGAAGAACAACAGAAAAGTCAGTCCATAATGTAGTTTGCTCTTCCTTTGACATCAGCTTCATCATATGTGTAAAAGAAGGACTTGAATACCTTTTCGGGGTGGGGAAACCTTATTTCTATTTTTTTTTTCAAATAATAGTTACAGCTCCCTCAACCAAACCTAGGAGAAACTGACAGAGCACCCTCCTAATTTATGGGTTATGAAAGTGATGTGTAATGGACATTGTGTCTACTGCTAAATTTATGGGACCAAATTCTCAGGTAGTATAGATCTCCATTACTTAATTGAAATCAATGGAGTTACACCAACTTATACCAGCTGAGACTCTTAAGAATGAAGAATGACCCAGCAGTTAGGTCCTAGACCTGGGAACTAGAAGACCCCATTCAATTCCCAGCTCCATCATAGACAAGTCACTTGGGTTTTCTGTGCCTTAGCTCCCCATCTGTAAAATAATAGTACAGTATTTCCCTGCCTTTCAGAGGTGTTGCAAGGACAAACACATTAGACTTTGTGAGGTATTCAGACTTGTGGCAATAGGACCACAAGTACTTATGATAGATAGAATTTTGTATCTCTCTCTGACAGAGGCAGATTACCGTTTTGTGGGGCCATGGGCCAGAGCAGGTGGGGCCTCATCCTACCCCTTCCACCTGCAGCCCCCCACCCCAGCACTCCTGCTGAGGAGCAGGGGAAGACCCCAGTGCCCCAACCCCACTCCCTGGCAGGAGTACCAGGCAGGCAGAGCGAGGGAAGCCCCCAGCGCCCCAACCCCACTCCCTGGCAGGAGCGCCAGGTAGGTAGAGTGGGTCAGGGTGTAGAGGCACCCATTTTTCCAGGACCCCCCAATTGGCCGGGACCCCTGGGTTCAGGCTCCATTGGCCCAGTGGCTAATCCCCCACTGCTCTTTGATTACAGGGGTTCTGTCTACAGGATTTTTATTTTTTTGCTTGCATGCTTCTTTGGGCCTGGTTTATGGCTTTTTCATAATTACATGTGATTTAAGCCTTTTATTTTATTAGCTTAAGCATGCAGGAAAATAAATGTAAATTGAAAAACCAAGGAGGTGCAGGGTTTAACCCTTTGTTGAAATGATAGGCACACTGAATATATTAAACTAAAACTTTTCTAGCACAATCACAGAGTTTTTAGTTTTGTCAAATCAGTTTTCCCCCAGCCAAATATAAACATACGTATAGATAAATACAGATAAAAGAAAAACACAGAAGAGAAAGAAAAAGAAAAATATAAAGAATAAGATCTTCTCCTTATACTCAGGTTATGAGGAGGTAAGGATTGTTCTCAGCTTCAGGCTGAAAGATAACTACTTTATCAAGTTGATGGAGTAACCCTTGTCCCTCTGGAAAGCTGGATCGGGAGTTGAAGGCCAATTCTTCCTGATTCTCAGATGCGATGGAGTTCCCCTCTTTCCAGGAACCCAGGAAATGGCAGCAGACATTCTGGCAAAACAAATCCAGGACCATCTAGGGTATATTGTTAAATCTGAGAAACACCATGGCCTGAGTTTGTCTAGACTTCACACCCATTACATGAAGCACAAAATAAAAATAAGCAAAGGACAGACAAAGAGCAAAGGAGAATGAAAGCAAAGACCTGGCCCCCTACTCTGGGTTATTTTGAAATGTATATATTGGGAAACTATTTAGGCTGTTGTGATAGGTTTTTTATTATAATTCATCTATTAATTTATGTATTATGATTATTTATATTGCAGAAGTGTCTACAAGCTCCCGTCAGGACTCCATTGTGCTACAAAGCTGCACAAACACATAATAGACAAGTGAAGCCAATTAAGTGTGCCAGTTTTCACCAGAAGAGATTATAGCCAACTAAAATATTATCCTTCTCTTTTAGTTACTCTTAGATGTTCACCTTGACTCTAGTCCATTTATGCCAAGTTAAAAGGCCAGAGTGGTGTAAAGGGAAACAAAGTGGACCCATGGAATTATGGACAAGTCAGCCTAACTTCAATGTCTGGAAAGATACTTGAACAAATTATTAAACAATCAATTTCTAAGCACCTTGAGGATAATAGGGTTACAAGGAATACCCAGCATGGATTTGTCAAGAACATATCATGCCAAACCAACCTTCTTTTCTTCTTTGACAGGGTTGCTGGCCTATGGATGAGGGAAGCTGTAGATGTGATATATCTTGATTTTTAGTAAGGCTTTTGACACAGTCCCACATGACATTCTCATAAGCAAACTAGGAAAATGTGGTCTAGATGAAATTACTCTAAGTGGGATGCACAACTAGTTGGAAGACCATACTCAAAGAGTAGTTATCAATGGTTTGCTGTCAAACTAGGGGGATGTATCTAGTGGGGTCCTGCAAGGGTCACTCATAGGTCTGGAACTATTCAGTATTTTTATTAATAATTTGGATAATGGAGTGGAGAGTATGGTTATAAAGCTGTGAGGTGTTGCAAGCATTTTGGTGGGCAGGATAAGAATTCAAAATTTGACGAATTGTAGAATTGTTCTGAAATCAACAAGGAAGAGAGATTTAGGTTAGATATTAGGAAAAACTTCCTAGCTAAAAGGGTAGTTAGGCTCTGGAACAGGCTTCCAAGGGAAGTTGTGGAATCACTGTCATTGGAGGATTTTAAGAACAAGTTGGACAAACATCAGTCGGGTATAGTCTAGGTTTACTTGGCCCTGCCTCAGCATAGGGGGGCTAGACTTGATGACTTCTTGAGGTCCCTTCCAGCTCTACATTTCTATTGAGTCTATGGTTCTAAAATCCATGAGAGGTTTTTCCCAGTGCAAGAACTGAGGCAGACGTAACTCCTGGTGTCAGGGGTGTGCCAGGGTTGGGTTGAGGGATGGAGAGGTATATTGGGGTAGCACTGCTGCACACAATGCAGTGCAATTTCTGGGCAGCACAGGAGGTGATAGGTATCTAGGGACAAAGTACCATTACTTAGACACACACCTCAAAGCCGTCTACATTACGCTGGGGTCTGTGGAGCAGGCCAGGATTGGGAGGGCACAATGGTGGCTGAAAAGCACTATAACTCCAGGTCCACCCCCTGGACTGTGAGTTCTGTGCTGAGCCTCCTATCTGTGCCATCCAGAGTCTCAGCCTTAGTTTTTCAATGGCCATATTTACTTAAAAATGACTTTGAGCATAAGTACTACACAATCTTGAACAGTCTGGAACTGTTTCAACAGAGATTCATTTTTAATACAAAAGAACCCAGGAAGCTTGAGTAGCACATCCCACCTCCTTAGCCGCCCTGGAACCTTCATGGGGCATAATAATAAGCAAAAACTTCCCGTGCAAACCCCACAACCAGCAGCCACAGCTACACTGGGGAGGCTTAACCTGCCCTGGCCTACTATACCCACTGCCTATGCTCTTCTTTCTGTTACAACCATCCTTTACATTACAGAACATTCAATAATAACAGAAGGGCACATTCTCCCCTGGGGTAAATAGGAAAACTTGCAGAACTCAGTGTAGCTTCATCCAGTCATGCCAGATGAGATTTTGGCTCAAATATGTATTTTTTAAGCCATGTGCAGGCTTAAAAGTTTTGTTCAATAATAAGGCTACCTACACTTATGCACAGTACTCCTATTGATGCCAATGTGAATTCTACACATAGATCTAGGGTAATGTATATGTTGTACATACACACACATCCATATATCCTATGTTTGTAGAAACATGTTTATTATAATTTAAAATAAATAAATGCAATGGACCAAATCCCCAGCTTGTGTAAATCAGTGTCGTTCCAATGACTTCTCTACCAGTGTAATAGTTCTGCACAGAATCAGGTAATCTTCTGACTCTAAAAATACTGCACAAATGTTATTATGCAATGAAGTTTGCATAAAATGGGGCAAACTTTCATAATATGTCATCTTTTTTTCTGTTGATATCTATAATAACCATTACTATAGAATATTAGAAAGACTTACAACTCAAGTAAATAACTTATAATTCATGTTCTCAAGAAATAATTTATCAAACTGGGGGTGGAGGAAGGAGGTCTTTTTTGCCATTGACAATTCACATATTTCCACAATATGCTTAACTTAACATGAACCAGAAGATAGTGACCACATATGCCTATAGTCACGTTCTTATATTTCTCTGGAGAGGGTTTTTTACATGTTCAATAAATGTTTCCCAGACAAAATTGAGTTCACACTATAAGTCTTGTCTTCTGAATGCTGCTTAGTTCATTTTGTGACTCTTCTTGTCAGTTATTAGCTCTCTGGAAACTGCAGAAAATCAATTCACTGCTGCAATTTTTCCCACTATTCCTACCAATTGCTGAATGTTTTGATCTACGCCTATTGTTATGGAATTGCTTTCCCCCAGCATTAAGTTTAGTTGTGCAATGGGATCCAGAACCTAGTACTCAGTGACCTAGAGCACAGTTTTGTCATTTTCAGGACACTATAATACATTAAGAGGATTTCAAGCCATAGTTTGAAACAAATGAGCATCAAAAGGTACAAATGCTTGTTCAAACTTCTCTAAACCCCATTCGGTCTCCAGTTGCATGAGATCAGGTTTTCCTCTGATATCTCCAATAGTTCCTGCTCGTGGGTTGGCCACAAATAATACATGAATGGTAGTTTGTTGCAGTGCTGCGGCTTCCACTCTTGGTCAAAAGCAAGCACTGCTGAGGTGGAAACTAAAGAAATGTCAATTAAATAAAAACAAATGTCATACTTCAAATACATTTTGGGACAAAGATTTGGACCAGTGGTTATTTTAGCTGAGCCAGTTCACGCGTCCCTATTGCAAAGGGAGAGCAAGAGTAGTGGAATTCCTGAGCTGTTACAGGTAGAAGAAACTAATAAAAGCAATAAATAACTTTATAGTAGAGGCATGAAACGTAAGTCATTGGAGTGATGGACGGCTCAGGAGATTGGTACTGCTCTACAGTCTTTTCCCCTATAGACTGCTGGGTTCAAACCCAATTCAGGTTAGTATTGACTGAAATGTGAAACCTGGACTGTGTAATTGCTATGCGATGGCCCATTGTAGAATGCCTTTGACATTTTCAGTCTGGTTCCCGGTGGACAAATAACCACACCACAAAAACCAACTGGCACAAAGAAAAAAACCTTGTTATCAATTCTCACCAAGCAGGCAAAGGATTGGTTGGGCACAGAAACTGAAACAACCCTATCAGTTTCTGGAGACAATCTATCCAGGATGGGGCTGGGGAACACTGGCTGGACAGTGTGAAGAAGTTGCTTCCTGTGCCATATCTGGGCACAGGACTAACCTAGGCCTTTCTGCCATAGCCTGAAGTAAGGCCGTGCAGAAGTGCACCACCACAAGTGGAGCTCCTGGAGGCATTCTTTCTCAGGCAGGCTTAATAGCTCCTGAATGACGAAGGGACCTCTGAGGTACAATCCCTCCCTAAGTTCTCATGGGAAAATGCAATTTTACACTGCTCCTTCCTCTATCCTTCATTCCCTCCACAACACACACACACATGCACTCAGGCCTATGACTAAATATCTCAGTTTTGGCCCCATGTGAGAATACAATTATAGCTGAGTCATTCTTTGAAAGCTAAATTGCTGAAATTTGCTTCAGTGGTTGCCTAGGAATTGTAGTTAACTCAGATTCAAGTCACCATATTGGGCCACTGTTGTGCCCTGCTATTGACTGAAGCACAGTAACAACATGGAGAGGAAGGATAGTAAAATGGCACACTAGAGGTGAATCTCCAAGTCTCCTTTGGGAGTGATGAGGGTAATCAGTGTTCCCTGAAAGTATGGGAAATAATTTAAACTGGGATTGTAATGACAAAGTTTAAAATCCATTTTAAAGACTCCATGGTCCTCTGATGGCAAATGGGATTTGTGGACTGAAAACAGACCATCCTCTTGGATAAGGTGGGCAACATCCAGTCCTCCTGAGCCTTACTGAAAGCAATGGCATAGCTAGGGTTGATTACAAGTTCTGAAAATCAGGGTTGAGGAATCAAAATATACCAGAGGTGGAACAAATGAATTTCAAAGATAGGTTTCTCTGAAATAAAACTGGCACCATGTAATGGGCCAGGTACACCGTGGCAGATTAAGAATATAAATACGTAACTAATAATTTGGTGCAGGTTTATGGGCCGTGAGTGCTCTCTGTAGAGCATACAGTATGGAGCCTCTACGGATGGAATGGAGGTATGAAGAGAAGGAACATTGATATACTGCTGAGATGAGGAATGGAGCTGTGAGAGAAAATGTATAATACTGAAGTTCAGGGAGGTCTGAAAATAAACAAGCAGAAAAGAAAAAACATCTAAGATAAACACAAGAGGAAGTGAAGGCTGTGGGGTACAATTCAAAGAGCTCTCTCTGTTTAAAAGAAATCAGGGAAAATGGAAAGGAGAACAATTGGTTCCTAAGTGAATAGGAAACTTTGAAGGGCCTACAGTATATGACACAGAATCAGAAAGACAACGAAAGGAGTGAGTTAGCAACTCTAGCAATTTAGCAAACTACTAAATTGGAATAAATCCAAGACTATCGTCTGAAAATCTTTGCTACTTGCATTGGCAACTGATTTGCAAATGAAGGAACGGGCAAAGCAATGGGCAAAACAGAAAGCATAGCCACAGCCATACTCACCCTAAATAGTACATTAATATGTGTCACATTTTGCCATCCTTACTCATGGAGAGTATTGCCTGTCTCCTCAACTAGTCCCATTTAAATCCTTGTGGAATAAGGAGTACATCACATGAGTAACTGTGGCACAATCCAGTGCTATGTTAGTATCCCATTGAAATAAATTTGACAACTCATGTAGTTCTACCCAGCATAACGGTGGCAGAAGTGGGGCCTTGGTAAAAAAGATAAGACCCATCATCTGAGTAGACAAGATATACTGTGTGAGCAAGGTATCATTACAGAACATTTTTTTATTCCAGATCTTGTATCTATTCAGGTTATTGGAGATTCTCAGAACTCCAGAGAGATTAGGATATAAAAATAATAGCATGACGGAAGACAAGTTGGAAGAAAAGTAGTCTTGGTCCTTATCCAAGCAATGTGGAAGTAATTGAAACTTACCAAGATAATTCCCATAATAGTTTTGGGTGATACACAATAGCAGAAGACAGTGCCATAGTATCCCATTTATTGGAGTCCTGGGGTTACAACTCTTTCAGAGTGGAGGATGTTTCTCCTCTTTTAGACTTTTACTGAGTGTTTATTAGAGAGCTAATTGATTCTATGGTGTCTGAAATCAGCATTATAGTGATATCAAAATATTTTAAAACATTTTTTTTTCATTTCATCCCCACTTTTAGCAACTGTGGGACAGATCCTGGGGAGTGGCTGCTTTGCACTGTACTGCCAGAAGATTTTGCCCACAATTCCATCTTAAAGAGGATTGCCCCAGTGATGGTGAATTGGCTCCTATGTAACTCCCTTCCTTTGTGCCAGAGTAGGGGACATGACCAGAGAAAGGAGGCATGGACTAAGCTTCACTGTGCACTGCCATCTTGGCCGTTTGTGGACTCTAGTACCCTGCATAAGTTAGAGCAGCCTTGGAGCAGGGGAGCGACTCAGCACAAAATGGGCTCAGACCTGAAAGAGCTCAAAGGTGAGTTTTACACCCTCTTTGCTCCTCTTTCCCCTGAATAGTATCACATGCAGTTAAGCCAACCCCAGGATCCAACCTTCTATGCTAATTTATGCACTCTCCTATTCACGTCTTCTCTTCCTCTCTATCCAGTGAGAAATGGCTTTACCAAGATGTATGGTGACTATAAGGTGCCAAATCCTTACAGTGATCCAGTTAGTTTGCTGCAGCACCCTGAGCTCTATACAACAGAACACACACAAAAATCATGTTATTTCAAAATCTATACTCGCAACATTTGAAATGAAAAAAAAAACTAAGTGAGAAAGTCTAGTAAAAGTGAAATGGGATGGGCGAGCAAGTTAAAAATACTGTACTGAGCCAACAGTTGCTGTGTGAAACATCTGTGGATAGATGGAGAGAGGTCCTATCTACCAGAGCAAATGCCCAGTCATCTAGGCCCTACTGCCTAAGGCAGATAGTGTATGGAGTACAAATTCCTGTGAGGATGAGGCTCAAGGAGGAGGAATTACTTTGTGTTTCAAACTAGGGTTTTTCAGAGTAAAACCCATAATTGGAAGCAGTATGCAACCATGTTTATGCCTGATCAAATTCATCAGCCGAGGATACACTGATCGCCCTTAATATGCCTGCCATACTATTATATTAAACAATATATGATGTGCATACAGCAGGTGTACATCCCACAGTGCTATGTTTCTTCACTGTGATGTATAGTATATCTATCCTCTTATGGAGCATCTATTTAGCATAATGCAGCTGTACCATTGTCTTACTGAAAAATCACTCTTATGTTAGCACAGAAATAGCCGTTACATAACTGTACTGATGATATGACCAGAACATAAAGTTCTGAGCATAAGCGTTAATTAAGTCATTACTTGAGCAACTGTAAAGAGCAGGGGAGAGAGAGAGGAATCAATCTTGCATTCCAATCCATCCAACTGTGTCTTAAATTTGAAATCACCCATATCACTCACAGTAACACAAAAGAGCCTGTTTTTTAAATGCATGACTTCTGGCTGCATGGTAGCACCTACAAGTGAAGTTAAACTGCAACTAGAAACTTAAACTCTGCCACTTCAAGTAGGTATAATTGACTGAAAATAAATTTCCCACATCTCGGGGTCCATGTATTTCATATACAATTGTTAGTATTGAAGTTAGGATCAGTGAAAAGCAAAGTCTGCTCTTCCCAGCTCTTCAAGTAATTTTGGATCAGCTGAATCTGACACAAAGCTTCCCACTTAACAAGAGAAATGAATATGTAACAAAATGGTGACTCGGGTATTAGTTTTACAAACCAGAAATTAATTCCATTTATCATTCCATAAGAGTCTAAAGAGTGCATTCTCTAGACACATAAAATAATAGAGGCACCCCTCAGAAGATAAATGTATGTTAATAACTCAGGAACCAAACAAAGAAAAGCAAGCACTGATCAAATCTTTCTAAGCAAACTTGCTTTCCCTGAACTCTTCAAAAATTGTCTGTACCAAATGATCATTGCACTTACTTTGGGTTAGATCATGGGTGATCCCGGGAGGGTTCATAAAGGTGAGAACCACTAGTCTTTCCATCCCACTTTTTCACAGGAGCCAGGCACAATTGCAGTCCCAACACTTCCAAAATGCACAGACCAGCTCTCTGTTCAGGTTTGTCTACACTGCAAAAAAAGAGGTGTTCTTAACTCGGGTTAGCTAACACCCACTAGTCACCTTGGGTTAAAAAAAAGCAATGAAGACAAAGCAACTCAGCTTCTAACTTGGGTTGACAGCTGCCAAGTTCAACTCCAGGCTCCCCTACAGGCTTTAACTCATGCCACTAACCCCAATTAAAGGCTGAGTTGTCATGTCTTCACTGCTATTTTAATCCAAGTTTGCTAACACCGCTTTGCTAACCCACGCTGAGAATGCACTTTTTTTCTGTAGTGTAGACATATCCTTAGGGTGCGTCTACACTGCAGGTGGGAATGAGCATCCCAGCCTGGGTAGACAGATTTGCACTAGCAGGGCTCAAGTTAGCACTAGAGGGGCTCAAGCTAACTGGCTAAAATAGCAATGTGGATGTTCTTGCTCTGGCTGGACTTCAGGCACTGAAGCCTAGGGGGTCAGGTAGGCTTGAGAGCCCAAGCTTCTGCTCTAGTGGGCACATCCACGTTGCTATTTTTAGTGCTCTAACTCAAATCCTGCTAGTGCGTGTCTGTCTACCCAGGCTGGGACACTTGCTCCCAGCTGCAGTGTAGACACACCCTAACAATACAAACATGGGAGAGGCTATGTTCTCTGAAGCTCCCCGCAAGAGTTGGGCAGCTCTGCAGTTCCTCTTACTCAGGCCTGAGCCTGTCAGGCACAACTGAGCCCTTTGTTAGCCAGAAGGAACCATTCAGATGTATTTGTTACTGGTTTATTCACTTTTTCTTGTAACCATATTTTTCAATGAGAGCTCAATGGTATCACTAATTAACCATTGTTTTTATAAGGAGCAGATGCTTTTTCACATTTGGCACACAATTAAATTCAACAATTATGAACAAGCACAATTTCTAAACCCCAGTATATTTTATGCTGGGAGAGCATGGTACAATTACCCTCTAATTACATGCAATAGAGATCACAGCAAGGGCATGTGATAGTTTGATTAAAGTGAACACCACAGCCAACAAACTGAATCCTAAAACTGTAACTATTACCTAAGCTAAATACATGAAGAAAAAAATGCAGAAAACAGAGCTGACAAGTCCTTGAACAACGTTTCAGCTTCTCATGCCTTGAAATCATTTTCTCATGTTGGAACTGTTATTTGCTCTAAAGTAAGGGCAAATTCAGTGTAACCTTTCCCACACGCCTGCTTTGCAGCATGTGCATGTCTTAAAGAGGAACGTCCATGTTCTGGACAGCTACCCAGTTTATCAGACTTAAATACAAATCCATTTACCTTTCACATGTTTTTCTTCATGATTCTCACTAGAATTTTTTAACTACCCAAGCTAAACGTATTTAAAAACAAGTTGTTGATCCATGAAAGTCTGTTTTCTCCTCCTGTCCGATCTTTCACTGAAGGTTTGGAGATCGGGGGCTATATTGACTTGGAGATTGGGGCCCATTTCACACAATGATGAGTAGGGGGTAGTGTAAAGATTTCCTCTCAATCCCTGATTTATAGGGCTGCACCTGCTGCACTATCCTTTAGCATGATGAGTCTTTTGTCCCCTTGAGTGCTGAGCCTACTGAGTGGGCTGGCATGGGGTTTTGGCAGGGCCCTCTGACAGGAATAGGCTGCACTATGCTCACCCACCCATTCCTACCCCCTTTGGGGCATTTTGCAGTTGCTGCAAAGGAGCATACACTGCACCATCCTGAGTGCAGGGAATGCTACTTTCCTTTACCCTAGTATGAATCATGCAACGGGAGGAATCATAGAGTCACAGAAGATTAGGGTTGGAAGTGATCTCAGGAGATCATCTAGTCCAACCGCCTGCTCAAAGCAGGACCAACACCAACTAAATCATCCTAGCCAGGGCTTTGTCAAGTCGGGCCTTAAAAACCTCTAAGGATGGAGATTCCACCACCTCCCTATGTAACCCATTCCAATGCTTCACCACGCTCCAGTGAAACAGTGTTTCCTAATATCCAACCTAGACCTCCCCCACTGCAACTTGAGACAATTGCTCCTTGTTCTGTCATCTGCCACCACTGAGAACAGCCAAGCTCCATCCTCTTTGGAATCCCCCTCCAGGTTGTTGAAGACTGCTATCAAATCCCCCCTCACTCTTCTCTTCTGCAGGCTAAACAAGCCCAGTTCCCTCAGCCTCTCCTCGTAATTCATGTGCCTCAGCCCCCTGATCATTTTTGTTGCTCTCCACTGGACTCTCTTCAATTTGTCCACATCCTTTCTGTAGTGGGGGGACCAAAACTGGACACAATACTCCAGATGTGACCGAATAGAGGGGAATAATCACTTCTCTCAATCTGCTGGCAATGCTTCTACTAATGCAGCCCAATATGCTGTTAGCCTTCTTGGCAACAAGGGCACACTGCTGACTCATATCCAGCTTCTCATCCACTGTAATCCCCAGGCCTTTTTCTGCAGAACTGCTGCTTAGCCAGTCAGTCCTCAACCTATAATGGAGATATATCCTGTTCCCTCTCACTTCCAGGCACTCACACATAGTCCAATGACAATCTGTCCCAACGTTCAGAGAAGTCCTTCTTATAGTTCCAATGCTTGGATAATATTTTTGAGGTCTCCTTTCTCACTCCTGCTCTATTTTTCAGTATTCATTCACCTTCCAAATCCAACCAGATTATTCCTGTTCCTCCACCCAAGGTTTCCTTTTTCCTGCTCCCCAAGTTTTCCTGTCCAAGCTATATTTTATCAGGGGATCTCAATTTTGGCACACTTTCTCCTGGGCTCAGTTGGCTGATGTATTCAAATCCCATGCATTCCTTGGGTCAAAGGTACCATAGATAGAATGTACTGACTCCCTCTAACCCCAGGGAAGCCTTGGAACTCGTGAGATTTGAGGACAGCAGCTGGTTCAGCAGAGACAGCCAAGACTTTGGAGTCTACAAGATTGATTTCAGGGAGGTACTTATCTGAACTCATCTTAGCAACAACAAAGTTCAAAATTTGGGCTGAGGTTCATGGCAGTTGCTATTTTTACTAAAGTGGTTTGCCCATCCCTAGTGGATTTGTGATATCACAATCGTTTCCATGCTGGCAAGAAGCTGTAATGTCATAAACCCAGAATTATGACTTCACTGCAGCACCAAGCCAAAGGAGAAGCTGGGCTGTAAAGGAGCAAACTCTTAGTAAAACACAAATAGTAACAGTAAGGAGAACTCAGCAGTATGTTTCTGGCCAAGTACATTTCTTTTTGCATCTATTTTCTATCTTGTCAAGCTTACTCTAGTAGGAGAATCCCCCCTCTCAGCCTTTAATCCTGACCTGCCTTACCAAAACCGAGGGGGAATTCAGTTTAGGATAATATGGTCAAGGTGTGGAATTACATTCATCCTCATTCTTGAGAATATAAGAACATAGTCCTTTTTTGTTCATTTGTTTGTTTGTTAGTTTGCTTAAACAGTGAAATAAAAGGCAACCTCCCATGCCACACACTTCATCTGAGACTCCTGCCCTGGAACCTGGGCCTTTTGTTGTCTGTGTCCAAAGAACAAACAAATGGCAAAGAATTGTGTATGAAACCAGCATAAGGGAGCAGAAAGTGCAAGGAAAATGTGCATTTCTTGCAATACGTTTTCCATGAAAATAGCCTCTTTTAGGTAGGAGGATTTTCTGATGCAGTATATGTAAAATTGCTAGAAAGGAGAATTTAATGTCAGTATTCAAGAAATTGGTTTGCACTCAGAACAAAACTCCTATGTAACCTGATGATGATGCATAAATTATCCGTGCCCTACAGACCCTTTAAAAAACCAAACCTTACTTTTTTGGTTGATTTCACTCTTTCTGGCGTTGCATGCATCAGTAAAGTGTCGCCTTACATGAAGCGGAAAAGGTTTTTAGTGGTCAGGAAACATGTTCTTTCTCCCGCACAGGGAATGCAACATTTATGCAGAAGTAGCCCACCAAAAAAGCTTCATGATTTATTATTCTGATGTTCAAGCATGACAACCTGTAGCTTTTTACTTTTTTTTTTTTTTTAAGAAAATTATCACTCAGACTATTGCAGGAACAGTTACTAGACAGGAGACCATAATACTGTGTCCTATAGACTTTATGCAAAGCTTGCTCTTACTCTTGGGTGAAGATGCTGCATGAGTGCACTTGTTTCTGTTTTCTTAAAAGGTGTAGGAATGTGCCAGGCAAGGATTATGGCCTGATAAGCTGGGGAAACAATAAACTTTCAAAATATTTTTACCATTGATAACATCAGTTCTGCTCCATTGGTGTAGGCAGTATTGTGAGCAGTGATTTAGACAGGCTGCTGGCTGCTGCCACCACAAGCAGTGTGTCATGTAAACACTGCTCGGATAAGTTTTAATTAACAGAGTACTTAAAATGTTGATAGCAACTGGAAGCCAACTAGGGCTCCCAGTGGAACTGAATCCATGTTAATGATGAGAAATGTTCAAACTGTCTCTTGCTTACCCGTGAGTGGAATTTTCAGACGAGTAGCAACGAAATAAAAGTGTGCAAAATCCAGTGGGTTCTCCCCAAATCACCCCAACAGTTTTAGTATATCTCTTTGTACAGGAAAAGTCCCTTGTCATACATCATAAATATTATTGTCATGTGATCATCTTTTTCAAATCAAAGCCCAAGACAAAGTTGTGGTAACATTTTTAGGATTATGAAATAGTGATACAAAAGTACACCTTTGAAAAAATGGGTATGATGTCACTTCTGCCAGCATCTGACTCAACAGCAACAGGTGTACCTTTCTCAGAGTGAAGCATATTTCCCAGTAACTGAATGAGTTTATCAGGAAACACTGAGTGACTGTAATTAATATTCACTTTGAGGAAAAGACAGCTTTGATAGTGTCTTCATTCTAAACATTGTTCTTCACACAGACCACAGGTTCCAATGAATGTTTGTTCCTGTTCAACATAGAGGAAATTTTACTTGGTATAGACATATGACTGGAACAATTTTTTTTCAGAACATATATTCTGACAGATGAAATATAAAAACAGGACATTTCTTGTGATAAAAAGAGATTTCCAGGACTTTGGAGCATGATATAAAAACTCAGACTGTCCAAGTAAAACCAGGATGTATCCTCACTTTAATTTATTGAGACACATTCCATTCCATGGATTAATGTCAGTGCTCTTAAAACAGCTGCTGAGCATACAAGCATGGTACTGCAGCAGAGAAAGGTTTAGTGTCTGAGACGGCTGAATGGAAAGAAACCTCTTTATGTAGGTCAGGTTTGGATTACATTGATAATGTTCATCGAACCCTAGTTAATGAATTTGGAAGCATGTAGCCGAGAGCATAAAATGTGGTACAGTCTTTTAGACTGCAGCAGGAGTGAGCTAAATGTACAGCATGCCATGACCAGTAAAAAAGAGTCCATCCTGATGGGTTTATTAAAACTAATGAGGAATAATAAACTGAAAATGGAGTAAAAAGTCTGATTAAAGAACTCCACTGCAAAGACACAAGTAATAGAAAATCCCACCATAGACTCTTCCCTCCACTGAATGGACCCCCCTCACACCAGGGCTAACTCTCACTGCACATTATGGGTTACCTAGAACTACAGACTGCCCAGTTACAAAAAATTCAGGCTTCAGCTCACAAACATTGGCTGACTTGTAAAAAGCAAGGAGTATTGCTGCAGATAAGGGGCATGCCCACTCACTTTTTAACATGGGCAGTAGTCTCCGGCAGGCATGGAGCAGCAGTGGCAGGGGCTATGCTTCGCAGCAGGGGAGTTGATAAGGTGATCAGCTCCCTTGCCATGAAGCTCAGCCCCTGTTAGCATTGTCAGCATCTTCCCAGTGGGGGGCTGAGGCGGGCCTTAGCCCCCCGTTGCCATGGGGCCCCGCCCCTTGCTCCTCCTTTTCCCCCCAAGACCCCACCCCCTGGCCAGGCTGGAAGCCAGAGCCAGGCCATGGTAAGAGCCACCCAGGGAGCCTGGGCCACTATGGGAAGCCCTGGATCTCCACCTGCCCTGGGTGGCATGCCCCGGGCGGTGGGGACATGAGCCGGGCTGCTCTCAGGCCCCCTGCCCAGGGCAGGTGGAGAGTCTGCGGCTCCCCACAGCATCCTGGGCTCCCTGGGCAGCTCTTACCACAGCCTGGCTCCAACTTCTGGCCTGGCCAGGGGGCAGAGCCCCAGGACAAAGAGGAGGAGCAAGGATGGGGCACTGGGAGGGAAGAGGCGGAGCAGGGACGGGGCTACTATTCTGGCATTGGTGCCCCCCCCACACACACTTCTACACAGGTTCCAGTGTTCCTGCGGGGGTCCCCAAATTTGCCAGGGCCTCGTGCATTAATCCACCACTGCCTAGCATAGAATTTTCCCTGAAATCCTCACAACACTGCAAAGTATTGTGAGTCCCTCATGTCAGCAGCAGATATTGAAACCTACAGTGGAGGAATGGAGAGCTCTAGCTAAGTCCTCAGTTCTGATTGGAGCTCCCTATCTGACTCTCCTGGACTCCCATGCTGCTTCCCTGTAGCTTTTCACTCCACTTCCCCAGGAGGGGAGACACTGAGCTGTTGAAAAGATCTCTGGTAGCCTTTCCCAGCCTCTACTGGCTGCTGTCTAAAGATGTGACTCTCGTTGTTATGGCAATTAGAGAAAGAAACCCAGTGCACCAATCAGAAGGCAGTTTTTGTCCTGGAGTTACTGTTGTAGTTATTAATCCTGCAGGGCTCTGCAGGATAAAACTAGTAGGATTCACAAACAAATGGTTAAACCCCACAGGAGTTGCAATAATATCACTAATAAAGCTGAGTTCTGTATAAAAAAAACCCTACACTTGTATGAGATGTAGCAAACAATGTGAATGGGTGGCCCCCAAAAGCATCAGAAGTTCCGTTTGTTTCGGGTATGAAAGTTTAGCCAAAGCTAAATCTAATTTTTCTATCTTTGCTGTGCGGTAGTGTCACAGGGTGACTTGCCCCTGTAAATGAAGCAGGTCCTGCACCCCTTTGCCACAGCAAGTGCTCCCATTTAGCCAATAAAGAGAGCAGGCAGCACCTGGGGGTTATGAAAGCTCAGGAAGTGAGTTGGGGGCAGGTGAGTGATGGCAGAGACTAGGGGGTCTGGGGTTGAGGCTGAGGCTAAGGCTGGGGGAGGTGGAGATCCTGCTCCTAGTCCTGGTCCCGCTTCCAGAAAGAAGCAGAAGGTGTTTTCTGGGAGAAGGCTGAAGGCCAGGGGAGCAGCAAAAGGGGTTTGCTGGCTGATGTCCCCAAGCCAAGACCGGAGAGTGCTGAAGGCAGGGGACCAGTGGAGGGGCTTACCTGCTGACATTCAGCAATGGAGAGTTGGACCCAGAGGAACTCTGAGAGGTCCAGAGGGAGTCAGGGATGCTCCAGTGGCAAGAACCTGCTCCAAGCGGGGGAGGAGGAGGGGGTGTTCCACTGGGAAGAGTGGGGTTGCACTACAGCTGGAAGAGTTGTGAAGCTGATCTGATACAAGAACAGGAGAGGGCTGTGCTTACGAACCTGGGTGGCAAGTCAGGGCGTGATGAGGAATGTCAGGGCTGTGCTGGTGACCGGGGGCATGGTGAAGGATGCCAGGGCAGTATTTCGCATGTACTGTTTGGCCTATGCTGGGGAAAATCTGTACTATGGTGTTGAGACATGTTTTGTTCTGATTTATGTGAATAGGACTTCTGTAATAAACAAACCTCACAAGGGCCATTTGCACTAAGAAAGACTGTTAGGCTGTTTCTGAGAACTCAGAAGGAGGGAAATTGAGGCTATCATGCAGTGGCCTGCTGGGGAGTGTGCTCCAGGCAGTGCTGCCCCTATGACAGGGTGCTTCCCTCTTCCTCTGTCAGCAGCAGATGTCTGCAGGGAAGGCCCTGCATCCCTCCTTCCACTTGTAGGAAACTATGGGGCCATGCATTGCTTCATTCACAGAGAGAAGCTCCCAAGTGGGGTAAAACCAGAGTAGTTTGACTGGTTCTAATTTTCACCTGTGCCAGCGAGAGCAGTACCTGGCCCAAACAGCAAAACAGGTGGGAAAGAGTTTGGAGAGACTTCAAAGATATGAAATGTGTATGTGGAAACACTTTAGTCATGAAATAAACAGTTGCCTCTAGATTTTTTTAACCACAATGGTTTTATTCAAGAATTCTTGCAGACTCTGTAACCTAGCTATATTATGCAATCATGTCTCCAGCAACTTTTTAAAGACAGGTGTATTCAGAGTTGAGAATACAGTGATTATTCACAGGATCTGAATCACTATGGTGTTTCTGGTGCACAGTTGGCTCTTTCCTCTGCCACCTGTACACTCATCATTTAGTCAGATAACAGACTGGCTGACGATAGTACAAGTTCAGAAAATCAAAGCCAGGCAGACGATGGCGTGGGAGGCTGAACATGAATTGTAACAGGCCTTCTGACTAACATTCCAGCAGGGAAGCATACAGGAAGCTATGCAGAGCCAGGAAGGACACTGCCCCGGTGCTTCCTTTCTGCCACTTCAAAAATATCGACTAACAGACCTCTTAAAAAAAATGCTTTGGACAGATTCTGAAATTAACTCTTGGCCTTTGCCTCATATTATGTTGCTGAAAAATAGAAGGAAAGTACTGCAAGTGGTTAATACTGGCTCTTAAACAGGATGCTGAGAATAATTATTGCAAGGCGCTGTGTGTACAAGGTTTTCTGCAATATACAGGCTGTGTAGTCAAAAATCAAGACATGAATGTAGTTCAAAGTGTTACTGTTCTCTGCAAAAGAATGCTTTCTTATATTGCTTCCTTTAACCACCTATCTCCATGTATTGTGTGCATTTAAAGTTGAACCTCAGGTGACCACATGTTGTCATATCAGTTACAGTATATATGGTAATTTTACATTGCATTTTAATTCTGAAGTTTGGAGAGGCTGAGCTATCTGCTAGTCAGAACCACTTTTAAATGCAGGTTTGACTGCAGTCCAAGTCACCAATTTGCTGTGTGACCGTGGGCAAGGCGCTTGACCTCTTGGTGCTTCAATTAGCCCAGCCATAAAACTGGCTAAAGAGCAGCACGCCGATGAAAAACAGATGCTACCTTTGAGGTGAGGTATTCTGCATAAATAAATTACACACACACACACACACCATTTCTGCACTCTGCCCCTTCCACTTCTATACTAATATTTTGGTAGCCATTCAGCCATAACCTTGAATAGCCACATAATTGTCCCAACGGGGGCAATTGTTCAAGTTTCTACAGTGCAGATACATATTATTTATACGAAAGCACATCAGATTCACAACGGACAAACCAATCTGAATAAAATTCACACCTGTGCAACATCTATATGCTCCTTAAGCGCTCAAATTAGTGGCGGGTAGGATTTGTGCTGTCTTCGCATAGGGGTGAATTTTACCTTTACATGCATGACCAGCTGAAATCAAATTCTTATTTAAAAACAGCTCTGAAATGTCAGTTGCATGAAGAACACTGATCAATATAAGAGATGGCAAACTTAAAGTAGCATGGAGAGCTAAACTGTGGTGTTTGGAGACTTTACACTTATCTGCTGTAATCATTATTCATTTCCGAGGAGAAGGCTGAAATTACAGTACACTATGTCCATGCACAGCTCATTTTTGGTTAAAATAAAAGTCTTGCACATAATTTCACATTCCATTGCAAGGGGGATTTGGAGGTGGCGGGGGAGTAGTTAAAGGATCTTGAAAATCCATGCATAACAAATGAAGTGTGAAGCATGCATTGTTAAATTAATTAGCAAAAAACTACACCGCTAACTATAATATATTCTAAGGCTGGATATGGATTCCACCTCTAAAATCAGGCCTCATTTAGGAAAACTTTAACAGATTTAAACTCTACCCCCAATAACTTGGTTCCTTACAAACATTCAGACTGGAAGTTTGAAAAGCATTCTCCAAAAATACAGGAATTTGGTGATGTCTGATGGACACCAACTACGCCTTCAGTGTCTTGAGACACACAATGCCTATGTATGAAAGGGGCCACCTAACTGGCCATATGGAATATGGTACATAGCTTATCCTTGCCCACTTGCAAGTAACAATGGAAATGCCTGCAAAATAGATGACTCCTGGGGGCACTGCACCAAACAGATGAAAATTCAGGAAAGGGATAGAGGGAGAAGTAGAATGTTCTCCCTTCGCTTTGAACGTGGAACTGCCATTTATATCAGTGGAGCTTTTGCTCAAAAAATGAGGACAGAAATGGATTGGCACCTCTGACAAATTCTGAAAACTCTGAGATGATTTAAACCTTGCATCATGGGTACAATCAGGCCCCTGTCAATGTATTCCTGTATTATCTGTAGGCCTGGGAATAGAAAAACTGTAAGCAGGCTTATAGAAACCTTAATAGAACAGAGAGCCTTAATACATGTTCTTAATCAAAAGGTTTTTTTTTTAAAAAGAACAGAGTTTACAAAAGAGTTTGATGTAGATGAACCAGGTCTGAGTGTAATTAAATTTATGAATACAGAGAAAAATACAACGTTTTATTAACTGTGGAAGGAATGTGGGTCTTTAACTGCCCAGCAAGTTCACAAAGACAAAGGAGATCAGTTTACAAGGGTTAAGTAAACACAGTATTTTATATTATAATTCAAATGAATCCAATTTCAACAAGACTATGTAAGAGTCCAAAAATTGGTTTACCAGACTGAACATTTTTATGAATGTTAAAACCCATTACCATGCTCTGAAGTATGGCTACTGAACAGCTAGAGCCACATAAAGAAACCGTTTGTTTCTTAGCCCCATGGTCAAATTGCTTCTAGCCTCTTTGCTGTTCACACATCTGGTAGGCACACTATATTTATCTGTAAGCTAGTATACATTGTACATTTTGTATTCCTTTAAGTTTCTAGGATTGTAGCCAATCATCATGCATTCCTGAATCGGTCAGCGTGGCGAGGGCATAGGAATAGCAACAGCAAACATCAACATGACAAGTCAATGCTTACAGCAAATCTGAGAAAATGAACCAGCTATTTATGAAACACAAATTGCTGGTAAGGGAGGGAGGCAATATGTGAATTTAGTGCTTAAGAAAGGTGCTAGATTAATTGCAGTGGAACCTGAAGTCCTTTACTTGTCTACAAAACAGATACAGCCCTAGAAGAGGCAATGCTAGCTTCCCCTCACCACCCCTCTCCTGGGTGAAATTTGCCTCTGTGCAGAAGGCCAATACAAGGCCTATGCACCACTTACTTCCCCCTTAGTTTAGTCATAAAACACGCTGGATCAAATTCTGCCCTGACTTACACTCCATTCAACCCCACTGATATCCTCATCGCTGAATTTGGTCTATTCTTTCTAATTCAATGAGGATGAATGCAACAAAGTACATGGTTTATCCTTGCCTGCTTGCAAGAAACTTCAAGGCTTAAGTGAGTCAGAAGAGAGATGTAGGCACATTGCTGGCCCTCTGCACATGGGTGAATTTCATGCTAATGAACCTAAACTTTGACCTAGAGAGACTCTCTCAGGAGTGAGAGGGCAGTTCAGTCTCCATTAGAGTTACTCAAAACTATTTCATTTTTTGCAAAAAAAAAGGCTTTCATTGAAATTTTTCACTGAATTTTTCAGGCTTTCATCAAAAAAGCCCAATCCAAAACATTTTCAGGTTTTGGTTTTTCACCATAAACCTGACAAAATTTTGATAAAACCAGAAATTGTCTTGTGAAAATTTGCATTCAGTCAAAAAGCCATTTTTTGGCAGAATAAATTTTGAAACTTTTTTTTTTTTAAAACCAGCTCCAGGCTCCATGCCTATTCAATCTCTGCTGAGGCTGGAAAAAAGCTACCGCCTAGTGTCAGCTGTGGTAGCAACATTTCATTCCATAGGTGCTGGAACTAGGAGTGATCGGGGTGCTGCTACACCCCCTGACTTAAAGTGGCTTCCACCATAGACAGGGTTTACAGTTTGGTTCAATTGCTCTCAGCACCTACACTACACAAATTGTTCCAGCATCCCTGTTTCATTCCTACAGATTGAGTCTTCTTCTAGGAAGTGTTGGGCTCCCACTGAGAGCTGCCAAGTGCCTATTCCCATTGAATACCTCTGAGAGAGTCTTCAGCACCTCATAGGCCTTATATATTGAATTTATATCTCAACAGTGATGGCTGACCACTTGAGAGACTGTAAGGACTAGATTCCATAACCTGATAGCAGATTCCTTCCTTCGTGACATATCTAATATTCAAGACACTTACTATCCAAACCAATCTCTGGCCATAACACATCTCTCTGTAAAATATCTGTATGCTCCTCTAGGATTTCTCAAACAGCTGTAATTTTGTAGTTGAGATTTCATCTTTTACATGACTACTGGTACTGATACATTATCCATTATCATGGTCTCATATTGACCATGCCAGTATCACAGTCAGCTCAAACTGACTCGGAACTACAGCATTCACTTAAATTTAATTAGACATTTACTTTATACAACCCCCATTGAGCTCAACAGGGTTGCATGATGCATAGGTCAAGGTAGAATTTTACCTACAGTATTTTGAATTAGTTTTATCTCTAAATTACGTACAAGGGCAGATAAAGGAACATCCTTCATGTGCTTCATAAGCATGGTCCCATTTTTCTGTTCCTGTGGAAGGTGGGCAAAGAAGACCAGTACAACTAATGGCTTAAGGCCATACTGTGCTGTCAGATACACCTACTTAAGGCTTTCTTTCTGCAGTGGAAGTTGCCTATGTGTCCATCTGAGGGCAGAATTTGGTCTGGTATGTGTATGTATATTCAGCCTCACTTTGAGGGAAAACTGAATTTTGCCATGTGGCTGAATACTAACTTAACCAATTAGCTATGACCGGCACTTTATTGCAGCTGACACACAATGCCTGGACTTTTGACAATGTGTGGGCAGCAACTCTATCAGGTGAGCCAAAAGGGAACCTCCCTTTAGTCAAGCCAATAGAAGTCGTGTTAAGCTTGTCTCATCTGGGAGTCGTTCTTGCATATCTTAAAACTGAAAGGATACATTGTGAGAAATGAAGTAACCCCCTGGCATCTGCATTAGCTATGATAAAATTACCCAGAGTAAGAAAGAACAGGATTGCCTGTCCAATGTCTCTAGAAGGGGAAATGCATGGCTTTCTTCTTTAATGTGCTGTTGATCTTCCTCCTCCTTTTCATAAGGCTCCACTGAAGCAAGTTCAGGACTGGCAGGCTGCCTATGTGTTCAGTGAGAGCAGGAACAGAACCAGGTCCATGACTGATGGAGGAGCTGGGGGATCAGCTGGTGACTGAAGGTCTGGTTTGATTGGGAAAGGCACAGTAAAGATGATGGTGTGTTGCAGTGAGAGTTGGGGGAGGGGAAGGTGCAAAGGAAGGACTGGGAGATTCCTACACTGTGAAAAAACTAGAAGCTGAAAGCCATACACTCTGGGTGCTGGGGTGTGTGGGTGGCAGAGAAAGACATTACTTGCAGCAAAGATGGGTGGGAGCAGCAATATTTGGATTCAGCCTTTGAACACCACTAAAGCTTGGATGTGTGTGGATCTAGTGTTGTGGTTTGGGCCCATCTTTATTTCCTAGGTATAATAAAAGATAACTTTTGTGGCGGTAAATAAGAAATACGATTGGAAAAGCTGTGTTACAGCAGGAGGTGAAGAGGCAGCGTTATCCTTAACTCACAAGGTGCCTTTTTGGCAGCAATGATAATTAATAAGACAGCAGTGGTCTTAGGGTGCATAAATATTTGTATCTCAAAAACATTTGCAATCTTCTCTGAGTTCCCCTGCTTTCTGTCTATCTGTTCTTTCCTCCTCTGCAGTTTCCTCTCTCTCTCTCTCTCCTCTCGCCTTGCCTGCCTATCATCTTGCTCTAATTGTTTCCAGATTTGTGTGGGAGGTCAGGGCCCGGGAGTGCTGCTTCATGCCAAGTTTATAAACAGAGCAGTGTTTCCAGATGGCCACTGGCTCCAGCCTGGCTAGCAGGTTGATTGGGACCAGAATAACAACAGGTGGAGAACAGACAATGAATTCCTTGACACTTATTTTACTCCCCTCCGCTTTCCCTCCAATCCCTCCTCCCTACAGCCACCACAGCTACTACCAGCACCACCAGCAGCCCTCTACAATATTTAAACCAGGGGAGAAAGGGAGGGGGAGAGAGAGAATAGTGAAAGAAAACAAGTGACTTCCTCACGGAAGAAACAGTGGATCATGAAAGGTGATGCACGTCACTGTATCACTGCCTTCAATTATTGTGGTAGTTAATTAAGGTGTCCTACCTCACTGCATGGGTGGAAGAGCTCCTTGATGATGAAATATGAAGAATAAACATGATAGTTAGTATAAGTAAAGAAAATAGTAAGATTGATTTAACTGTGTTCCAAGTGCAGCTGTGAGCTTCTGATTTAGGAAGGCAGCCTGGGCCACCAAGATAATTGGCAGCAATGATGTCCTTTCCCAGCCACAGTGAGTTTTATATAAAGGGTCCCAAAGGCTCTCTTTAATTTTCCAGGGTTATTCTTTCTTAGATTCCAGTTCATTCACTCTCCTCCCAAGCTATTGCACAATCTGATGTTCTTCACCTCCTCCAGCTCTGTGTTTCTTCCCAGATCTCCACATAGAATACCCACTTTTCTAATTTAAAGCTGTTTATAGAAATTCGGGGGGCAAGGGGAGTATTTTGGGAAAATTGCTTTGCACAACAGCATTGCTCCAAACGATCAGCTTTTAAAACAGGTTAAAATGTGTAAATAAACATCTCTCACAAAACTGTACTAGGTCCTACCAGACCTGACCCTCACTGGAAGAGAAATAATTGCAAACTAAAGCAGATAGAGGCTCCAATTCTGGGCTTCGGGCCAGCCCCTCTAGTGGCAGAGAGGGACTGGAATGTAGGTAGTTCCCCCTACCACACACCTGCTGAGAATTCCCCCATGCACCCCTGCTGTGAATTCCCCTTTACACTCAAACTATTTTGGACTTTGGAAAGACTCCACAGGCAGCCATGGGCAACAGCCATAAATTAGAGCAGTTCCCGAGGAATATGCAATACTTACATAGCCTCCATCTCCTGGGTTGCAGACTCTGCCATCCATGAAAAGAATTATAGGGACAGTTGTGATTCAGGGAGCCCCTAGAAGCATGGGCCCTGTATCAGCTATGCTGTCATGGTCTTCAGGCAGGCTAAAACATGGCTGCCCATTGTCTTCAGTGGATCCCCAAGATTAGCCCCAAAACTCCTGGATAGTCTGAAATTTGGGCATAAGCCCCTGCTACTTCCATGGGGCAGGGGCAGGGAGAAGGTAAGGAGAAACAAACCACCCATCAGTCCCTCCGAAGAATTTGTAGGAAACTACCTAACTGCAGATCTGTAGTGTTCCCGCTCCTCAGCTTGGGTGAGTCCTACATGGGGGGAGTACCACACTCTAATTTAGAATTAGAATAGCAAGAAAAATCATTTCAATACTTGTTACAGTGCTCAAGAAACTTCTTCGTTTTCAGTGAATTGATGAGTAATGAGAACAAGTAAATAAAACTGTGAGACACGCATAACCATAATGGATACTACAGACTCACTATGGTGGGGAGTGGGAGATGGTGTGAAAATTCACTTCTGTGCACCACTTGTCCCTTGTGCTAATCCTCTCTGCACAGGACTGAATTTAACCCATACTGAACACACCATAAATAAATCCATAATGAATGGTTAAGTTTACGAAGTAAAAACTGCTGATCTAAAGAAATTACTCCATAAAAATGCAATAGCTGCCCTAAAACAGTATGATATCCAAAAGAATATTTGGTAATTACCCAAGAGCCCAAAGGAAATTTATTGTTATTCCATTTTCTGAGTCACACGTGCAAATACAGAAATTCAAAAGCTACTTCTACGGTAATCAGAACTAAGGGGAAAGGGCAAAATCCCTGGGAAACCAATGGCATTACTCACATGAGTAAGCACACAGGATTTGGCCAACGAATTATTAACTATATATTTTCTTACTCATATGTTTATTGTTTTCAAGTCAGTACTGGTAAAATATACTGTTGGTTTTGGGCTATAAATTTCATTTTTGGCACAACCACTTAAAGAGAAGGTGAAATGAAATTTAATAGGATTAGAATTTGCTGCTACTTGGAAAGCTCTTCTATAAATGGTGTGTGAAAAGCGAGCATCACTTAAAATATATTTGCTAATATTTGCAATGCGAAAGACTTCAAATTCTTGCATATGCATACCTGGAAGCGGATTTGGAAGCGTTTAGTGATTTTGGTGAATTTCAGCAAATTGTTAACAGGTTTTTATTTTCCTGGAAAAACTTCATGACTAGCTTAAGGTGTCAAATTTTTATATTGCAAACTTCCACATTTGCAAATAAATGCAAAAATATATTAAGCATTTCTACAGTTCCTTACATCTCAAGATCTTAAAATGCTTTAACCAAACATTGAGCTAGGGGTGACCAGATAGCAAGTGTGAAAAATCGGGATGGAGGTGTGTGTGGGGGGGTGGTAATAGGAGCCCATATAAAAAAAAAGCCCCAAATATCGGGACTGTCCCTATAAAATCGGGACATCTGGTCACCCTACATTGGGCCTAGTCCTAAGCGTTGGCTTCAAAGAGAAATGAGGGCACTCAGCGCCTTCTAAGTAGATGCTCAGCATTTTCACAACATTAGGTTCTCATAGAGATCATCTGGGGACTGGACTAGAAGACCTCTCGAGTCCTGTGATTCTAGGATTCTCTGATCTTATTATAGTAATGGGAGAATCTCCAAAGGTTTGGAAGCTTTGGAACCTGAAAAGGTAAGTTCTTTGGAGCGTGGAGTGTCTCTTACTGTATTGCTTGTACAATAGTGCCCCAACCCTGATTGGGAACTCTGGGCACTAATGTAATACAATAATAAGGGGGGAAAGGACAAGAACTGTAATAATTATATACAGTCAGAGAGTTTCTAAATATTGAATTATTTCCACTGCTTTTTAAAAACTCCTTTAGTTCTTATTCTACTATTTTTACATTGAAATATATTATTCCACACTGAAATTACAATGGTTCTTAACGTTAACATGGATGTCACCAACACTGGCTAACAGAATAGGCAAACAATTATAGAATACATTTACTCTGGGTCCTTTAGTCTTGCAGCCATTTTAGCTGACTATTATTCATACTGACTGGTTTTACAAAGTACCTTATGTCAATAAAGCCATGCAAGTATTACTCTTAATTTCATTGGGCCCATTCCTGGATTCCTTATGGAACTCCAGTGGGAGTTTTGCCCAAATAAGGACTTCATATGGACTTCAAGGTCAGGCCTTTTGAAAATAAGGGCAGTTTATATTTAAGGATTAGAAGTGTTGGTCCACAGAAGACACTGATTTTCCAATGTACAAACAACAAATTGAATCAAAACCTAAAACTTTGTAGCACAAGCTGTGATATGTAGATACATATAATCAGTTTTGATTTTTTTTCACCAACATAACACTCAGTGTGATGTACAGTGGCACTGAGACTTACTGGTTCAAGAGCATTTTAAAGTATGGATTTTCTTAACTTTCCTGTTCCAGAAAGATAGCATAAATGTTTCCTGGGATGTAGCTTATTTAGAAATGATCTGCATAGCTGAGCTAACATTCCTACAAAAAACCAGCTAGGCTTCTCCTTAAATAACTTTTAAAACACCTCAAATCAGAATGAAGTTATTTTTCCTTTCAAGAACTTGGCAGGAGGGTGAAAAGACTAGTGTGGAGGAGGTGAGAAATACCATTTCCAAATACTGAAAACACTAAGTAAACTGTCCATGGTGACAACCCAAATTCAGTGACAACAGATTATTTATCATGCCAGTTTAAGACATCTCCTGTTCAAAACTGATGATATAGAGAGTGCCAACAACTAGAAATGGGAAAACACTGCAAAAAATTTCCACGAATGTTCATTTGAATTTTTAAATTAAATCACGTGACCTGTCTTCATATCCTTGTACAGTTCACTTTGCACCAACATTCAGATAATTGGGTTTAGTATCACATGCACATAGGGTGACATTTGCCCCTGTGAAGAGGAACAAGCCAAGGCCCCTGGATCCATAAGATATACAGACCTTATGCTAGCCTTCTGCACAGGGGGGTTATTTAACCCAGAAAGCAAATTTCAAACTCCCATAGACCAACACACAATGATATACTGACCTAATGAGATAAGCTAGCTTTACTTCACAATGTCTGATTTCGGCGGCCAGTTCCATTCGTATAGTCCTAAATACTCTACTAATCAATAAGTCCCTGATTCAAAAAAGATTGTCCCTTGCTGAACTTTCTACTTGTAAGCAGTTTGGGATTGCCCTCCTACTGCCTTGTCTACCTATTGATTGCTCCTTTAGAGACAGGAGAACAAACAAAGGACTACAATTGCAAGCCAAGGTGAAGAATATCTTGAAGACCGAGAAGGTGGTAATGGAACAGGTTGGTCATGTCACATGAAATATGGATTGAAGGGGCCTGGGAAGATAGATTACAGTTATAACCACATGGAGATCAATTAACAGTAGGTGCAACAAGAACTATTAATGGAAAAGATGGAGGTGAACTGAAGAATTTTCTGGACCTACTTGGTGACACTAAAGTATAGCCTTAGTCTTGTAGTGAATGACATAAGGATGGATAGAACTTACTGATGTGTGTAAAAGAGAGAGGGAAAGAGACAGAGAAGTCCTGGTTGTATCATAGTCATTGGAACTAGAGTCAGAGGGACCATGCCCCCTAGAGGGGCTGTTACTGAGGTGACAACAATAGAACAGGGAATGGGTGAAGTTAGGCTGGAAGCAGCTCAGCCACGTGGACAGAGCAGTGCAAAGGGCTTAATAAAGTTTCACTAGTTCAGCTTAATTTTCATTCAGCTTCACTCTTTGCTAATGAAACACTAATTACCCCAGCATGTATGTGTCATTAGATATTAATTGAAAAATATGTATTAAAAATATATAAGATAAGGACCAAGTGGTGCTTTATTCAACCCTAATACAAATACCAGTATTCTTAGCAATAGATCCAAAAACTTTAATTTGCATTGCAATAACTAGAGTGTTTTGTTTCATTACTGAAGAATACTGCAGTATTTTTAACAGCTTGCAACTGTCTTACTGCCACAGCTGTTCCAGAGCTCATAACAGTACCAATTCAGAATAACTTAGTGTCAACAGATTTTGGCAGCACATACCATATGTGCAGTGGTTGCAAATAAAAAGCAAAATTTCCCAACAGGTACCTGAGAAGTTTATCTCTGATCAGATGCTTATTTCCTGGTCTAATTACTAGCACACAATTGTTCCATAACTATGTGGTAGCTATTGGCAAATGTTGACTGTATAATGACAACCACTATGGCTCTACTTGCATAGGTCATATTGGCATCCATAGTAGTTTACCTGAAGATCTTCAGGGCAGATGCTGCATCTGCATATATGGTTGTACAGAGCCAAGCTCAGAGAACCCCCAATCCTGTTAGAGCTCCTGGTTACTCCTGTCATACAAATATGAAATAGTAACAATGGAGGAGGAAATAAATCCTTTAGTGATACCCTTGCCCATTCTGTCTTTGGACGCTAAGCTAACATTGCAGCACAAGGGTGCCAATTTGTGTCAAATGTCAGTGTGGGGATTTTATGATGTGGACACAAGGAACTTTGCATTTTGAGTGGAATCTTACGGTGACATGAAAGTAGCCTCCAAAAATCTAGACACTAGGACAAAGACCCTGTGTATAAGAATGTTGTATGGGGGGTTAAAAGAACCATTAGATCAACCAGTCCCTCTCTCTGCCAATGAAGGATTATTTACTATAATAAAGCCATTCTGCCCACGTTACTCAAACACACCAGGTGCGGCTGCTCACCACTATACTAAGGAGGAAACTGTCTAGTGAACCACAAAAAAAAGACACTCTTATTGCATTGGGGTTTGAGCTCCAAAACCATAAGCGGCAGCAGAATAATCAGAATTCAGTAGCTAAGTAAGTGCCATGAACTATTCCTTTATTACTACTTTGGTGCAAGCAGCAGCAAGAAAACTTAAATGGGTTCATTGTGTAAAAATTTTCTAATTCAATCCAGCTCTTCTAAATCAATCTGTGGTTTATTTTTTTAAGGTTTTTGGCTGACAGCCTAAAGATAGAATTATTGATGGAATTAAGAACAACAGGAAAATATGACAAGGAAAGATCAGCCATTTAACAATGAAGCAACAGCTTGACCCTAAAGGACAACAAAATTGAGTAAGCATCCAAGAAAGAGCTTAATTTCTTCACCAGTTTAAAAATCTCCTTTCACTCCTCCTTTCCTACTCCACCCCTTGAAATCTGAGAATTTTAACACAGTATATACTGGACTGTATTAAAAAAATATACTTCTTATGCAAAGGTTGCTTCACTCTTATCACTCTGTGACTTACAAATATATTGTATATACATATAGTCTATAGAGTCTCATGGCTTCTCTTGTCAATTATTTGAAGTAATAGCACTAGAGGTTTAAAAAACTCTAAAATGTAAAATATAACAATTTATAGTGTCCTTGTATACTCTTAAGTTGACACCATGTTTTGAAAATGCTGTTCACAGCATGGTTTTCCAAGCAGTATAGCCAGATCATGCTGTAAATTGCCCACTATGGAATATTTGACTACATAGTTATCGGGAAAAATATCCCTGCCTACAGGGCACAAGGAAACCATGCTGTAATCACGCTAGCACCAAGCATTTTTTTTAAGTAGCATGGCTCCTACCATCCTGTGGATTAGGACTTAAAGACTCCTTGCTGTGGTTTTTGATCACATGCACCAAGACTATGGTTACTATCTACTCCACTTGACATACATAAGGATGAAGCAATGCTTTAATTGGATTTAGTGCAACATGTCAATAAAGGAGGGAGTGAACTATTGAAGATTTGGATTGTTTATTTAAAGGGATATATAAAGTAACACGTTTGCAATACAGCATGTGAAATTTGTGTTACCCTTTTAGCTAATTTCCTGCTCCTTTTATTATAAACTTAGTTACCTCTCCTCTCTTTGCAGTGGTAAGTGGCAGTTCAGCAGTTCACTGGGCCAAAAAGTAATGTAATATTTTGAACATATTGTTGGAAGAATAATGTGTTGGTGTTATTACTAATGGAAAACACATTATTTCTTCAACTGGGTTTGACTTTAATAAAATTAACTAGAAACAATGGGTAAAACTCTGTCCTCAGTTGCATTCATGCATCCTCACTCTGATTTATAGGCACTGTGCCTGCATATCTAAGAGAAGACCCGAGCCCAATGGCTATTCATTTGTTTGGTTTGTTTCAATTGCAAAATATTGATTTGGTCTTCCATTGTTATATCTGACCTAATTCACTTCTATGAAAAATTAAAATCAATGCACTATAGCAGTGGTGAGCAACCTGCGGCCAGGCCGTCAGGGTAATCCGCTGGTGGGCCGCAAGACAGTTTGTTTACATTGCATGGCCGCCCACAGCTCCCAGTGGCCATGGTTCGCTGTTCCCAGCCAATAATGCTGTAGGGTTTTTTTTTCTTTTTTTCGTCCTTCCCTAATTGTACTTTTTAACCTTCTTTTCATATGTTACACTACTTTATGCCTGCATTTTTATTCTTGTGGTTTTCTTTCCCATATTTTATTTTATCCTTCTTTCCTCTTGATTCTTTCTTTTGCCTTTCTTTAGTTTTTGCTTATTCTAACATTTATTGTGGTTTGTTTTTAGGGTACATATACATTTGGGGAAGAATTATATTCTGAACATTTATACAATGAATATATATTTTTGTTGGAGAAATATAAAATGGATGACCATTCTTGTTCTTCTGAGAAATGCCAATATATAAATGGCAGACACCAGTTCAATGAATCTTCCATTGCTAAAAAGAAAAAACCCACTATAAGCAGAAAAAGGAAATACAATATGATTCTGGGTAGAATTTATTTGAAAAGTGTAACAGTTTATCTTGGGGTCCAAAACATTTTAAATGTAGGTGTGTAACCATATTGCAGATGGTATACTCTTACCCTGAAATATCATTCAAATGGCACTGATGTATATTTTATCTAGAACAGAAATATTTGATATAGAAATTTTGACAGGGAAAAAATTTGAACACTGAAATACCTTCTATTTTCAGGCAGATTCCAGTTCATCTAGATGCAAAAAAAAATATTAATAGGTCTTTAAAGCAATGTATTAACTTTGTTAACATGATTTAAGTGATTTCATTCTGTGCACACACATTTTGCACACTAACACCTGCATGCACACTTTTCAAGAACCAACATCTGCATTCATAATTGAAAATTCTAACCTCTGCACCTTTGGGTGATGAAATTTATTCACATAAAACTCACTTGCACAAATGTGATTTGTGCATGTATGTTCCATAATTTGTGTGCACAATTATTAGTTGTGACGTTGTACAAGCACAAAAGGAGAGATCAAGTGAAGGTTCCTTTAAAAATGAAATCCAATTTACCTTATTCTACTGTCTTTTACCCTGGTATAAATCCAAAATAGCTGCATTAGAGTAAAGAGAATCATTACAGATTGATTTGCTGAATAGGGATGAATGTAGGTATGTACTTAAAGTTAGGCACATGCTTACATGCTATGCTGAATTGAGGCCTTAAGCCAACTCCATACAATGTCCACTATTAAAAAGTGGTCATTACCAACAACTCTGCAGAATCTGAGATACCACTACTTTTAGAACAGGAAATAACTATAGCATCCCCAATGGGGTGGAGCAGTAACTGTTGGTACATATGGTTCTGTGCTTTGGGGACACAATTGTTCCAGTGAAATTCTACTATAACTTTTTTCTTATATCTCTGCCATATTTTTCTACAATTTTTTTCGTGATTGTTCTTTTGTATTACATGTAGCATATCTGTTCTAAACTCCAAGAAATAAAGAGTTTCTACACATGGCAGAACTCCAGAAACCATTCTCCAGAAATTTCACAAGAATCATCCATATGGACAGGAAATCTACTGGCAAGAAATTGCAGGTAAAAGAACTATTGGCTGCTGAAAAGTGGTTTTGCAAAACCTTCATTGTTCAAGTTTGAGGATATGTTATTAATCTGACTTTAATAGAGCAACGGACTAAATGGGCAGTAATTTACCAAGAGTGTGTTCCTATTTTGGTTTAGACTCCACTGTGCTAGCCATACTGTGAAGCCTGAACTTGAAATCATATCAAATGGGCACTAAATAAAAGGAACATGAAATCTATGAATCAATTAAAACCATGAAATCATGCCAGAAATGAAGATGAGCGCCATATAACCCCAACTCAAACTAATATACCCCCGTCTCCATGAGGTGAGAACACCTACTCCCAACTATATCATATTGTTTTGAGTGACCAGTTGGTGGGACTGGAGACACCATGCTCACTCTCAAGGCGGTTTTTGTTTTATTTTATTTTTGAAGAAACAATTATTTCTCTAAGGGTCAAATCCAGTTTGCCTTACTCCTGAGTAGAGCTGATCAAAAAAATTCCAACAAAACTTTTTTTTTGTTGGTCAGAATTTGCCAATTAATTGAAAACTAAATGTTTCACAGACATGGTTCGATTTCGACAAAATGTCTACAGTAGCATGCCAGGCAGGTTTCAAAATCTTGAAGACCTAAAGTCACTGACTCAGAGGGAGTCTACATGGCAGGCTGCCCTGCAGCCTCAGAATCTGGAAGCCTTGATTCAGAGGTGGGCAGGCGAGTGGGCAGGAAACCAGGCCCTTGCCTCAGTTCCATCGGAATGCCATCAAAATCAAACATTCTCCGTGAAAAGTTTAGATTTAGATGAATCAGCAAATTCCACAGCAAAAATGTTTCATCTGCATTTTTCTGACCAGCTCGACTCATGAAACTGGTTCCATTGGCTTTTCTATACAGGGAAGACTTTTCCTTCCAGAGAATTTGACCAGAAACAAACCCTTGCCACTGTCATAACCATCCCTGAACTCAACTGGGCCATGCAGGCACAGCCCATAGTAAAGGATGCACAACCCAAGGATAGGGTGACCAGATGTCCCAATTTTATAGGGACAGTCCTGATATTTGGGGCTTTGTCTTATATAAGCTTCTATTACCCCCCATTCCCTGTCCCGATTTTTCACACTTGCTGTCTGGTGACCTTCCCCAAGAACAGCACCTGGGGACATTCTGTCTCCAGGAGCTCCAGGCGCACAGATGTTACTACACCATTTTGTAGAGTGCAGCTTACTCCTCTCTTCCCCGTCTGCCAATGCGTAGGTGGGATAGCCACTTTTTCACCACTCCTCATCCCCTTTGGGGGCCTACGCACCCCCAAAGAAGCAAGGAGGAACTGCAATCCTACCTTGAGCAAGGGCTGAGCAAGAGAGAAAGCTCCATACACTCTCCCCCACCCCTCCCATCACCACTGTGCAACTCATGTAAGAGCCAAGCAGACTGTGGTCCTCTGTTACTAGGACGTCAATTCCCAGAAAAGCAAGACAAAAACCATTCCTGTAAGGAAATTATTAAACTCCACCTAAATATTTTCTGTGGGGGGCAAGGGGGACCCCTATGCAGACTAGCCTGATAGCTATTCTACAAATATTATTTCATATCAGCCCAGTCTCATAAAAAAACAGTAATTACAGAAACTCCATTTGGGCTGCCCTATGGATTTGTTGCATCACTGGCTTACAAGAATTGCTGCCTAGCCTGCTTTGTGAGTTACTGTACATATCAAATTCTGCCCTCTGATACACAGACAGGGCTTCATTACCATGCAATGGGAGCCACATGCTCATATCTGAGGTCACAGTTTGGCACATTTAAATATTTAAACATACAACTTAGTTGGGGATATTTGAGAGTCGATGAAGCTCTGACATTCAACAAAGATTTTGCAGTCACTGGAAGATTTTCTCAGTCTGTGAATGTAATTGTTTGGGGGCTGATATATGCTCTTGTATGAAGACAAGTTGTATATATTTATTGAGTGGGATTTGCAAATATCCTCAGCATTGGTCTAACTCTGCTTCCACTATTGTCAATGGAAATGTTACTATTGATTTCAATGAAAGCAGAATTAAATCGACATTGTGCGCCTTCAACTACACTACATTTTAATGATCATCAGTGGTAACACAGAAATCTACGAAAAGTAATTGGGGCTTTCTCTTGTCTATCCACTGAAAACCAACATATTTTTAAATGGAAAATGCTGTTTTTATTCATATGTTTTCTATTTTAATTGCTTCTGAAAAACTAACTTAATTTCTTAAATATTGTTATAAAATATTATAAAATAACTATGATATTAAACAGAAAAGAGATCAAATCCCCTTCAAGATTTCTGACATTTGACAACTGACAAGAAAAGAAAAGTCTCCCATTCCTTTATAAATAATGTAATTCAAAGATCCAGCTGACTTGATTAGAAAATCAGCTCATCTGTACCAAAATAAGCATGTCTTCTCTTTGTAGCAATGAAGGCACAGCATTCACTGGGCTGCAAGTTGGCGCTGGGCCGTAAAAAGTATTCACCATTTTTTAAAACAAGTCAGCGATCCATAATCTTTTTCATTTCCAGATAATAAAAGAAGAGTCACATTTTGCAAATATAAAAAAAGTCATCCAGTTAAAGCGGTACAGCTGTAACCAGAAATTCAGTCCACTTGTGGTTTGAAGTACTCCACGCCTACTGTACATAAATAATGCATTGGTATCATTAGCATAGACAACAGCTTGTTTCCAATTTGGCTGCAGATAATGAAATTATCCCCCAAATTACCATAAAGTGGAACAAATAACACAAAAGCGAGCCTTTTTTTCTTAACAGTAATGTGTACGGCTTTTAGCTATTTTGATTAAAAGCAAAGCTTCTGTTTTACTAACGCACTATTTTGACCTTAAGTAGATAAAGAACATTAAATGACAAACATTCAGCAAAGAGTTACTGTGTTCTTCCCCCACCAACTCTGTTTACATTAGGAAATCTACCCAGGGACTGAGGGGAAGGGGAAGGGGGAGGCGGGAGGGCTGCCTTTCATCGACTGTTCTCAGTTCCACTGGCTCCAGCTAAAGCTGGCCCCTGTTTCTTAGTAAGCTTACTCCACTCCAGATGTGCCTCGGCTCCAGCGTGGCTGCCATGTACAGTAAAGCGGCATCTGAGGGCTCGTCAATCTGTGGGGTAGAGCAATTGTGGTCTCGCCAGGCCGCCCCACTGGCACAAACAGAAATTTGTGCTGCTAAACTGGAAAGGGAGGGAGAGAACAGGGGAGGGGGAAAGGGAAAAACGGGGAAGCAGTGTGTGAAAGGTGAGAGGCCAGTAGGTGTTAGTTCCCAAAAGAAAGGGGGAGAAACACTAATAGCCAACCAGGGAAATGTTCTTAATACATTTGTAAATTTACTTGTAAATGTTTTACACTTTAAAAGAAAGGGGAATGCTGCATATCACTTAAAAATGCTGACTGTCTATAGGTCCCTGAGGATATACTGGTTTAGTACAACTTGTAACTGGAGCAAAAGCAACATAAAATCGCCTGGAAAACACAGCCAATTAGTCATTACACATAGATTTCAAAAACCAGAGAGAAGTACCCTATGAAAATTGAATCCCTCTTGTTTGAGTCACTGGAATAAGAGTGTGAAAAAGCAGAGGCCATGACGTCTTCTCATCGAAGTATGACGTACAACCCAGCCGGCGCTCTGATTCAAAAGCATGTAGGATTTCCTGATTTTCAGATTTACCATTTGCTGTCATTGTAAAATACAAATTGCTTCATTGAGCAGGCAGTTTGCTTTGGAGCTGAACCCAGTTGTGCTAAATCCAAGTTGGAGATTTATTTCTGATCTCCTGCCGCCTACACAGTCATTTCTAACTGAGTTATCAGAGAATAAGAAAGGAGAAAGGGATCTTTTTATTTATTTATTTTTATAATAAGTTCACATGAGCTACCCAGCCTCAAGTTGACTGTAGCTGCATTTGCTAATTGCTTATTGAGGGTTTGTTTGTTTTTTAATACCAATTCCATTGACCAAAACATTTGAGGGGGGGGGTGTTCTCCTGGTGCCAATTTTAAGAATGTAAATAAATGTTAAATTGAAACAGTAAATTAAGACTAACTTTTATTTGCAAATAAGGACTTTAATGGCAGCCATATCTGGGTATCTAAGAGTAGAATTTCACCTTCATAATTTATTTTTATTAGTGCCAATTGCGCTAGGCACTGTACAGACAAGTAACAAAGAAGACAGTCCCTGCCCAAGGACTTCACACTCTGTCAGCATCATTGGTGAACAGCACAGTTGCAGAATTGCCAACTCCAAACATTCAAGGATCATGAATCAGGCTCCAAAAAAATCATGAGGTTGCCTCAAAAATCAAGAGATTTTTTTAAAAATAAATGTAGGGTTTGGGTTTGGTTTTTGAGCTTTTAGTGTTCATGTTTTTAAGCTTTTCTCTACAATCACCAGAGCTAGAGACTTGCCTTTAAAAAAAAAAAGAATGCTCAGATTCTCATAATTATATGATTCCTGGAACTAAGGCTTTAAGAAAAACACCAAATATCACAAGACTCTCAATAAAATTGTGAGAGTTGGCAATCAATGATGATACAGGAACTGATTCACCCTTTGTCCAGCACCATCATTGGTAGCATTTTAAGCTCACTTTGTATGAGAGTAAACTACTGATCCTGCAACTTCATAGAACATCAGAGTTAGAAGGGATCTTAGGAGATCATCTAGTCTAACCCCCTGCTCAAAGCAGGACCCATCCCCAGACAGATTTTTGCCCCAGATCCCTAAATGGCTCCCTCAAGGATTAAACTCCCAACCCTGGGTTTAAGCAGGATCATGCACAAACCCCTGAGCTATCCCTCCCCTGCATAGCAAAACACTTAAGCAAGTGCTTAAAGTCAATGAGACTATTCATGTGCTCAAAGTTAATCACAACCTTCGTTCTTTTTTTGAATGAGGCTCAGAGTGCTCAAACCTTGCAAAACTGGGCCCTAGATGATTACGTAAGGTGCTGGGCAATAGAGACTCAGATCCACAGTACCTGCAAAAGGGTGGAGATGACTCATTAAAAGCTATTTGCAGAAAGAGTGTAGTACAGCTCACTCTTACTTATTGACCAGAGAGAGGCACACTTTTTGTCTCAGTTGTTAGAGAAGTTGCCTATGCTGATTCTGTAGGATCTCAATCCCCCTTGCTTTACACTTCATGTAGTTATTTACATTTGCCATGTAAGTGCAAAGTGGGGATATCTCATCACCACGGTGAGACTGGTTTTTGCCTGCAAAATTTAAAATTAAACTGGGCCAAAGCACTAGTAAATGTACAACAAGGATCAATCTTATATTGGCAGGAACATGAACTGGGTACTCTATCAGGTGTTTTCAACCACTAACATTTATCTGAAGAGAGGCTACACAGACACATTGCATTAGCTTAGTTGCTCGATTCTTTTAGGAATCTGTCTTGTCCCACCTGATCATGAATCATCAATTCTGGAGAAAGATGATATGTAGGAAGAGACAGGGAGCTTCATGTTCTTAAGCCATCCATGGAAATAATGGCACCAGTTTGAGAATAAGTGAGCATAAAGCTGATAATGACTGTCTACAGAGAACATTATGTGATGGTAAGATGAGAGGAGACAGTGCTAAGTGACCGTGGAAGAACGTATCTAGTAGCCAAGAGACAGAGAGTGCGAAGCATGAAGAGGGTGTTGAAAATGAATCATTGAGACAGAGCTGAGCATAAGAGCAATAGGTCCAGCATCTGCTCTGTCTGGTATGGTTATAATCTAACTTTTCATTTTGGAGGTTAGAGATCCCACCCTACTATTACACTCTTACCTAACTACAAAGGGTTTTCTTCCACCTTGGTTTTATTCATATTTTTAAATTTTTAAAAGGCACACATCATAAAAAAATCAAGACTTTGTTGTACTTGTTTAGCACAAGTGTGTATTTCAGCCTGTCAAGTGTACATTCACAATCAGAACAATTAGCACACCAAACCTGGAACCCCCACATCCCCAAAGGCAGTGATCAACTGAAGATCTTCCTGAAAATATTATCCGATAGTACCTTACTCCTCAAGTAGTTGCACTTAAAGTAATGGGACTACTCGAGGTGTACGGTACTACTGAGACTGAGTAAGGGTATCAGGATCTGGACTTTAGAGAACAGGACACTTCACATCTCCAACAATAAGATTCACAAAGGTAATTAGGGAATGTGATACTCAACATCACAACTTCTAAGTTTTAGGAACAACAATGGGATTCACAAAGCCTGCGTTAGGAACTTTGGCTCCCTATAAAATCAATGAAGAGAGATAGGTCCCTTAAACTGCGATTCCCAAAAGCCAACATGCTAGGTGGGGAAGTGCCTAAACTAGCCAATGGGAGATGCCAACCACAGCATGTCTGCTAAGTCCTGCCCCTCTGTGATGAAATGGGAGGTTTTTTCTTAATGTTTTGCATAAATACTGTGTGTGCCTCAGTTTCCCCTGCATGTTACACAAATACCTAGGTGGCAGGACAAGGGTGTGTGATTTTTGCTGAGACCCTAGTGGGCAGGTGTGGCTGCCTCTAGCTGCTTGCACATAGAGAATGGCCAAAGCTCTCCATAACCTGGCAATAGGTGGTCGGGGGCATCTCACTAGGAGCCAGCCAGCTGTGACAAGTGGGAGCAAGGGGAGGGGTGGAGACCAGGTGACCCTTTTGCCTGGAAAATGAGATACAGGCTGGAGGAGGGGCAACAGGTGTGTCTGATGCTGGGCTGCAGGAAGCTGGTCAGTGTGCTGGCTGGGGACTCAGGGGTGAGGGCTCCGGGCACCCCCAAGATGGACTTTACAGAATGTTCCTGGTTTCTGTTCTATGGTGTATTCCCAAATGACTAATAAGCTCTTCTGTTTTAAAACACTGCCTGAGAGTCTCTTCTTTGGGAGTGTGCAAGTCTTCCCCGGGTATCCCAACAAGGCGGACTTGCTGCGAGGAGCTCATGGTGTGAACAGGGGTGCTGAACACTCCAAAGTTGGACCCAGGAAGTGCTGGAGCCAAGCAGGCTTCTTGCCCTAGTGAGTGTGCCCTGAAGGGAGACACACTGCACCAGAGTCCTGGCGGAGCTTCATTCAAAGCACCGAGATTGTGACTCTGTGACCCTCTCTCACAGAGCTAGGCCCCTAAATCCTGGCTGCAGGGGGATACCTAGCTCTGCTAGTGATTCTCAGCTGTGACCCTTTTTGTAGATAGGTGCCTAAGGGGGTTGTTTTGCAAGAAGCTGTGGGGGAGGACCAGGACATCCTTCAGAACCCAGTGCTTAATGTACTCACCACAGCTGTGGAAGCCCCCCAGTTCAAGTCTCCCATCCTGAAGAGGAGCAGGTATTTGAACAAGGATCCACAATTTCTCAGGAATCTAACAGCTCTAACCACTGAGCTGTGGGATAATCTGATGTGGGGCTCCCTCAGTCTTTCCTGTTGAAGCTGTTCCACTGTGGATAAATAATTAAACATCCATTAGGGGAGGGGACTGGCCTCTGGATCTCCCACATTTTGGGTGAGTGCTCTAACCACCAGGCTACAGAGTCATTCTCATGTTCTCTCGCTCTCTCTCTCCTCCCCCCATTTTCTCCCCCACCCCCGGCACACATCCGCCAGATCAGGTCCTGCATACAAGTTAGGCAGGTGAACACGTATTGTTCCCAGTTCATGAATTGCTCTGGGGCTTAGTTGAGAGACAGGCATCTGGATGCCTTTAGTGAGGCAGAAGTGTGCGTGCTCACAGGCAAAAACGTAGGCATCAAGGGAACATTTTACTGCAAAAACTTATTTGACAAGTGAGTTAGGGAGCCTTGTTCAACGAGAGTTTTGTGAACTACAGTGGAGCCAAAAACTAGGATTTAGGCACCTAAAAACAGACTTGGGCACCTGGCATTTAGGCATCTAAGTACCATTGTGAATCTAGGCCTAACCCCTTTTTAACCAGGCATCACTAACATGGGCCTACTATTTACCTGATTTTTATATTATGTACATTTCATTGCTCTTGAAAATAAAAGGAAGAACAGCATTGACCAAGCATTGTGCAGGCAGATGCTGTTCAAATTTCCCCTTACAATTCTGCTAAAGCTCCTTGCTACTGACCCCAACACCTAGATTAGTTGGAAGGGTTATTTTTGTACCAATGACTTTCCACTCAGGAATAGGACAAGATGAGCAAATTTGGGGCCAAACTGCAGAACAGATCTGCAAAAGACTGAGGGGCACATGGATCCTTCCCCACCCAATACCTTTATGCAAAGGTCTCACACAATAGTGGATACCTAGAAATACAAGGACTGCTCACTCCTGATATCCCCAAAGAAGTGTGGAGGAGTAAAAATTCCCAATGCATCATTCCTCCAGCTGTTTGAACAATAATGTTTTAATCTAAAGTGGCTTGCTCGGATATTCAGACTGTATTTGATTGAAATATTAGCGTGTTACAGTACTAGTTTAAAATTTTTGACTGCTATGGCAGTTTACAAATGAGTTATGAATGTGTGTGTCAGTATTAAACAGATTAAATGATGTCTAACATGCTCTTTGTGATGCTCCTGACACCTGCTGATAAATTACATGAAATCTGCAGCAACAGTATTAGGTTCAATGTTCAAAACATCCTGTTCTTTACTTAGTCGCTCTCTTTGTGATCTAACACAAAAGCAGATAAAAATAATAGAGACTGTTCAAGTGCCAGACTTACATGGTTATGTTTATTGAAATAGAATTTGTAAGCCTCTTCTTGCAAGACGTTTTTTGTTATATCTAACAAAAAAGGGAAAATGTTGTGGACTCATCTTTGCAATACAACAAAGTCTGAGTCTTCACTTCTACTATAGTCTGCATTTCTGAGAATTTTGCTGGAAAATAAAAATTTTGCTGGCGACACAAAAATAGCATTCTCCAGTTTGATGGGGATGGGTTTAAGCCACACTGCTAATTTTAGCACACTAGTTAGTGTATGTAAGTTTAGCCAAGATGGGAATTACACCTTCTAGCTTCTGTGTAAACATACCTCAAATGTAGATGGGGAGTAGTTTGAGAACCAGAATTTTGGTTCAGCACCTTATTAAGACAGAGGCCCTTAGCAAAATATTGAATGCAGGTCTAGATTTAGATTTTGAGCCCCTTCAAAGTTTGGAAGTGTTCATAACAGAGGTGGTTTGGCTCCCGTCTCTAAATATAACATTTTAAGATTCTAGCTGGATTCTGTTCTGAGGAACAAAATTTCAAAACTTCTCTGTGGCCTTATATAGACATCCAGGACCTTATTACTTAACATTTGTATTATAATAAACCCTAAAGGCCTCAAACAGCTTGAGCCTCTTTGTGCTAGGTTATAGACAAACATGACTGTAACTGCCCCTAAAAGCTTCACTGGGAAAGAAGTCCCTGAGCCCCAATCCGGCACTGAGATCCATTTATGCAGACCTTTATGTCCATGTGAAGTAGTACTGTCACAGACCCCTTTGTGTCAGGGCCCATAATTGTAATTAGCCTCCTCATACACATCCTCAGAAAGCAGGGCCATATTGTACACTCACTCTATGTAGGACATTAGCATTTACATTGGAAAGCAGCATGTTCATAGCACATTGGATTTGAAGTCAAGAGGCCTGACTCAGACAGCATGTCAGTGGGTTGTATTACCAGCTCAGCTACTCATTTGCTGTATGACTTCTCTGTGCCTCTGCTTTCCAAGCTGTAAAAAGTGGATAAAGGTATTTACCACTGCTTTGTCAAGTGCTTGGCAATCTACAGATTAAAAGCACCAGTAAGGAGTAATTATCATCACTGGTGGAAGATCTTCTCCAAGATAAAGCATCAGATTGTCAGCTGGCCTACATCAGCACAGCTTCTTTTGACTATATCAGTTTGGCTCCAAAAATACAATACAGATGCTTATATAGATACAATCTATATACTCCACATAAAGTCCTTATTATTTCCTGTGAACACCCCTGTCACAGAAGTGCACATCATGGGAAGTGGGAATTCTAATGCTTTGCAGATAGCAGATGGAAAATGTGATGGGAAACCAAAGATATTATTCTTCCATATGTTTTAATTGCTCTTAACAAAGATTAATTGATTTGACAATAAAACACACATCAAAATCTCCATTCATTCATGTCTTTTTTCTTTTTTAATCTTTGGCTGTCTTCAGGGACAGAATCTTTCTTTCTTATACAATTGGTTTTCTTCTCAACCCCAACCAAAGAACAGATTCTGGTAACTGTCTTTTTACCAAAGACAGCAAAAAAATCTCATTTTACTGCAAGGAAGTGAACCATAATTGGTACAGGAAAAAAACCACCTTGGTTTCTCACAAGGTAAGTCACTAAGGTATTTATAATATTGTCTGTTTCTGCTTTGGAAGCTTAATGTAAAAAATGAGCATCTAGTTAAGCTCTGAAATTCTTATTTAGCCCCCCAAATAAGTGGCTTGATTTTCAAATTCTTAGCATCCATGAGCACTTTTGAAAATCAGGCTATTTATTAGGGATCCCAAATATGGATTTTTGACAGAGAAAACATAGGCCTAAATCCCTCTAAATACCAAATTATTCTCAGGGTCTTGTCACCTGCAGTTTTTATTGGCCACAAAAGATTGATGTTGCCCTGTAACTGTTTGCTGATTAACACATTCCTGTGGATGCCTAATTAATGAGGGGACTGCATTGTGAAAACACTGTTTACACAGAGCATTTGATCCTCTCTAAATCAATTAGATGTGCCTTCCTGACTGCATTCTCCAGCCAGGACAGCACTTTACTTTTCACCTGGGACTAGAATTCCAAAGCCATGTCACCTCTCAGAAGCCACAGGGTGTCTTGTAAATAGCATGGCCCTACCAATGGAGCCTAATCTATAACAGAAATGCAATTCAAGGGATCTTCTGAGGAATTTCTCCAGCTCTAGAGGAGGTTGACCAGTAATGTGACCTCCTGCAAAGACAACAGAAGGAAGCTCCATTTGACGGATAGAAGAAACTTCTTTATTTGAAATGCATTCTTAGCTGCTGTCTGCTCTCTATTGGTTGATGTAGTGCAGACCTATCGACTGAGGTCCAGACAAGTCTGTGTTACTGATTATGAGAATATACCTCATGCCGTTCACAATGCCTTATCTAAGAAAGGGAAAAGTCAAGGGAGAGCAAGTGAAAATCAAAGAGCCAGAGACCTACCTAAAGGACAACTTTATAATCAGAAATGTCCTAAATGTATTCAAAGCAATTGCCCTGTACATACTTTATATTTTATCATTTTACTGCTTTATTGTCCCTCTGAAATCAAACAGGCCCACATTTTCAACCACAGGCAACTAAATTGTGCCGATAAGCTAGGTGGATACACATGCAAACAAGTAATTGCATTTGCAAAATATACATTGTGCATGCAAAATAAATAGTTGCACATAAATACAAGCATTAGTGTGGAGAGGTTCACGTGCCATCAACCTCTTTTCCACTTTGCATTTGTGAATACAGTATTTGCTTTGCATGGAAAGGTAACCATTGGGGAACAAAAAGTTACCTGTTGCGTCAGCAGGTTATGACTAAATAGGAGGCTGGATTCAAGCCAATCAACAGCTCTCCTACAAACCGACGGGACTCAAACAACTAATCAAGCCCATCCACACCCTGGAAAGGTTCTCATAACACTATTGACTCACACTCTGCCACTCCTACCTCTGTCTCCACAGCCCTATAGTGGTCTAAACCACTATCTAGGAGAGACCCTTGGATCTGAAGTCTCTGGTGTTGTGGCCCCCTCTAAGCCCAAGGCCCAGATCCATGAGTCTGCCTTAATCTACTGCTGAGTATGTGTGTTTTCTTAGCAGAATTTAGGTTGTCTATATTGGGAAAGTTTCACCCAGAGTGTTTAGCTGATCAAAGGAAGCCCAAGAAAATGTAAAATTTAGTGGATACCAAAGCTGGAAATATCCCTAAATATTGTCATTACTTATGCATTTATGGCCTGCATGTGCATCTCTCAGACCTTTAAAACTTAGTCTCCTCCCTGTGTCCAAGGCATTAGCATTTTTATTTATACTTTTAGAGGAAAGGGTTGAGAAACAATTAATCTCTGTGGAGTTCTCCAGATATAGTCCAATGCGGTATGCATTAATTAAAGGATTTTTTATTTTTACCTTTTATTATAAATTATTATTATTTTATTATTTATGTATTTATTTAATGCTGCTAGTCAGTTGTATCTTTCTGGGGTGCATCAACCACATGCAGAGAACTTTTTATAATCTAATCTTTTCTTTTCAGTTTGTACTATACTACATGTGGGGGAAACCACTATGTCTTTATAATACTGCAAAGAAATGTATACAACCCAAACACAAATAAGAAATACAGAGTGATCAGAATTGAGGATTATGAAGAAAGTTGATAAGATAAGTTAGCTCTATAACAAGGGTGATGCATATGGGCAGAGGAGAGAGATTTCCAATAAATCTGATTGTGCTAGGTAAGTATAATAAATGCCAGCCAGGGAAAATGTTGTACTATAAATAATACTTCGCATTTTTCATTCATAGATCTCAAAGCACTTAACCAATATGCACTGAAGTCAATGGGAGTCTACTGCTGGCTTCAGTGGAAAATGGTTCTGGCCCATCCCCATTTCACAGTTGGGAAAACTGAGGCACAAAGAAGCTAAATGACTTACATGATATTACCCACCAAATCAGTGGAAGGGATGAGAGTAGAACTCATGTCTCCTGCCTCTCAGCCAGTGCGCTATCCACTGCAGCCCACTACTTCTTTATACTATAGCATAAAGTATAAAATTTATGTATTTATTTAATGTGCATTTCAAAGTGTGCATTTCAGTTTTTAAATAAGAATCTGTAATGGAGAGATTTAGAGGCTTGCTCATTTGGTAACAGAATACTGGACTTGTAAAAGAGATGGTTCCATCTAATATGGAACAGCTGACAGTAGAATCTGAGCATCTCTTTGTTCATATGCAGGATAGTTATGTAATCAGGGTTTATCACAAGTAAAGCATTTTAGTAACACAAACTCAGGCTTTGTGTCTCTGGGCCATAACCGAGTTTGAAACCCACATCCAATCTTGCTTTAAACTCAATTTCAGCTAAAATAGCCTAACGCAATTTGGTTGACTGGTCTGACTGGGGTCTAAATACTTGAGTGTGATTTTACCCAAACCCCATATTACATCTGGTTTTGGAAATTATTTCCTGTTCAGCTTTAAAAGAGTGATGGTAGACTGTTTACTGGGGAGCATTATTTATAGTATGATTATTGATATCATACTACAATATTACTAATCTATTCTTATTAATTAATATTACTATTAATATTAATCTATTACTCTACTTTTGAGATCAGATAAGATTAGGTCCAGGCATGTCCTCCAAACCCAAAGTGGATGTCTAATCATCTAATCATTGTGGTAATTCACCTCAATTATAAATATGAACCCATCTTTACCCCCTCTCCCTCCTCCAACTCACTGCAATACACAAGCTAGTATTTTGAAAGAGAAAAAAAAAGCAGACACTCCCTAACTGTCCTCTAACTGCTGCAATCAAGACATGTTCAATAAAATCAGCATTATCCTGGCAATAAGAACATGTGTTGCCTCCTGTTGTAAATCAAAGCCCCCCCACACACACACATACAAACATACCTCACTTCCTGGCAGGCTCTCTGTAACTGCAGCATTATAATGATTTTTCTTTTTTAACAGGCACGGCATCACTGGAGGAAAAAGCTAGCCATAGTAATTTATATATAAGTAGAAGGAAAAGTTTTGTACAAGTTTTGTCTATTTAAAGGAGGTCCCACATCCTCAAGGAAGCAAGTCTGAAGCCCCAGTTATTACAGGGCCAGAAGCGGAGGTATTCTCTCTTCAGTATCTTACTGTAATGGATAATGTATGGATCTAAAAATTAAAACATGTCATTTTGGGATGCCCTGTAGTGAATGGTTCGGGCTCTGACTAACCACACAAAAGACCCAGGTTTGAGCTCTTCTTTCTCAGGCCAGAAGGTAGTTCTGTGTGGGGAGAACGGTCAGCCCCAAGAGTGGAGTGGTTTATGCTGCACTGGTGCAAGCACACTAAGGAGTAGCTCTGATGGCCTCCTTAGGTGGAGGGAAGATTGCCTTGATGCAATTTTTTACTTGTTAGCACCTATATACTGTGTTTCTTCCAGGATATAAAAGTACATTGCAAAGATGATTGGAAACTATTAGCCCCATTTTATAGAAGGGGAAACTGAGGCAGAGAGGGATTTATGGCCAACATTTTAAAAAATGGCCACTAACTTTGGGTGCTTTAAATTGGTCAAAAAAAACAATAAAAAAAATGAGGGAATGGTAGATACTTTTGAACATTTGAGCCTACCTGACTTACCTCAAGTCAAACAGCACGTCAGTGGCAGATCTGAGAACAGAACTCAAGGCTCAGGTCTCCCAGGCCAGTGCCCTTTTAGATGGACCTCACTAAGTACACAGATTTGGAGGTACTAAATTAATCAACTGTAATACTCTTTAAACCTCACCACTCCATTTCTTTGAGACAAGTCAACTACAAGATATGCTTCATGACTGCCAATGGAAAATACATGTTCTATTCCTTGGAACTCCAGTTCTTCAAAAGTTTTAAACTTTTCCTCTTTTTATTTTAATCTTTGAAATCTTGTTATTTTCTCCCAAGACATTGCATAGATATTAAGCAAACTCTTTTTCCTTATTGGTATTTTCCTTACTACAGTAAAATTTCCACCTACCATGAGCTTCCTTTTTTTTTTTTAACAGCATGTCATAATACAGCTGTATAAAATATGACAATAAAGGGTGACAAATACCATCACAATTTCATCATTCTCAATTTGAAATCCAGTTGAGTTCACAATATAACTGATAGAGGTGAAGCTGGTGAAAATGTTTTTGTGAAACATTTTTACCAGTTTATTTTTCGGTTTTGCACAAACACAAAAGACTTCTATTTTTCCCCAAACTTCATAGACTGAGAGGGTGCAAAAACCCTAAAAGCCATTAATTTCATAAATTTTCACTGCCAGAGCTGCAAGAGGAAGCATGTCTCTAAAGCCCTCTAAAGGTCTAAGAGAAATGAACATAGTGGTCAGATCTAGAACGTCCTCAGTTTTAATCCCATCTTTGCAATTCATTAGCCTCAGATTGACTTTTCTCTTGCATAGCATTTCACAACTATTATTCAGTTAGGGCTCACAACACTCCTAGTAGGTAGCTTAATATCATTACTCCCATTTTGCAGATGAGTACCTGAAGCTCAAAATGATTAATGACATGCTCAGGGACACCCAAAAATTCAGTGTCAGAACTGAACTGTTAAAACAAGTCTCCCAATTCCCACTTTATGCCTGGTCCACTTAATCACAGATCCACAATCCAAGTCACTTAGGCAAAAAATTTCAAATTTCCATACCTAAAGTTGGGCACCCAAATCCATCATTAGGCACCTACACCTTTCAATAACGTGCAGACCACATATTATGTGCCCAAATATGGACTTGGTGGCAAAATATTAGATGCCCATCTCTGAAAATCTGGTCCTAACATTTCTGAACCTCAGTTTCCAAATCTTTAAAAATAGAGATGACAATCCGTACTCACTCCCTATGGAGTGAACATCTTTGGTGAAATTCTGCCCCATTTAGAGCAATGGGAATTTTGCCATTGGCTTCAGTGGAGCCAGGATTTCACCCCTTATATGCCTATTCAATAATTTTAATAATAATATTGTCTCCCGTTTTACAAACAGGTTAACTCAGAGAGGATAAATGATTTGTCTGAGAGAACGGTGGTGTAGAGATAATGTTCATCACCCAAACACAACACAATCAAAACAATCAAAAGATTAAACAAACCAAAACTGTACAATTATCCTAACTGTGACTGGAAATTTATCTTGAAAAGCTTAACGGTCCCTGTGGCCACAGAAGCTGAGGAGTGATTGTTCTGTGTTATGGTGGTGTTGCCCAATAACCCAACTTTGTGCAAACTGACATACTTGACTGAATTATCCTGTGAATTGTTTAATTTAAACAAACAAAAACAAAATGAAAACCAAAAAATGACTTGTCCTGACCCAAGCTACATTGCCTAGAGTGCAACACTGATCAGAATATTTCTCAACAAAATGAAATGTGTATTCCTTGGGCTTTTTGGCAGTGAGAAAAAAAAATTAAATTTCTCAACTGCTAATGTCATTCTGTCTTCTCAGTCAGTCATAGTTAATTGTTGTCCCCCTTTCTCCTTCCTGCCTCCCTTTGATTTTTTGCATTGACTCTTATAACATAAGTAAAGTATCTTCACCTAGTTCTCTTTAACTATTGTTGCTTAGATAATGTAACTAAAGCAAAGTTTCAGTACATCTTCTGCATATTGATATTTCAGACACAAGCATGTACCGTCACAGATGGGCTACCATCTAGAGCCAGTGATGATCAGCAACAGAATGAGCAAATTCAAAATATTGGACCAGATCTTCAACTAGTGTCAATCAGCATAGCTTCATAGGACATCCGTGGAGATATGCTGATTTAAACAAGCTGAGGATCTGATCATGTGACTTTTCCCACATTCTTTTCCTGCTCCGTACTAGGAAATTAGAAACTGCAGATCTTTCTAAACATGCTTATGGATGTAGAAAGCCCTTTCATAAGAAAAAAAAATGTTTCTCCTTAAATGCAGCATAAAGACAGATTCTAAACCCCAACCCTTTTGCCCCCTCATTGTCACATTCCATTCCCAGGCCTGGCTGATGAGGTGGTCTGAGAACTATTCTGGCTGGGACAGAACACATTGCTGAATAGGGACGAGAAAGGGAATGTGGTTTCCTGAAAGGTTTCCAGCAAGTATATGGGAATGGAACTCTTGAAAGAGACATGGAGCTGGAAGCACTTCCCTTCTAAGAAAAACTTCCAATTTGTTCCCTGGGCCAAACGTAATAACAGCTCTGACATTATTATTACAAAGGGGGGGAAAGTCGTTCATTCAGCTAGTTGCAGTAATTTCTGTGTTTATAAAACACCTACTTTTAGACCTGAAAGTCATGTGGTTTTAACATACAAGCCCACACAAAAGAGACGGTTGTTAGGGAGATCTCGACCAGTAGTTATCACTGAGTCTTGCTGAGGGTGCCAGGAATGCTTTTGGCAGAAAAAAACCTGAATTTAAATACATTTTTTTTAAATTTTTGGCCCTCCCCCACCACCCACTCTCTTCAGACTTATGCGGAATACAATTCCTTGGATTTTCTACCATATGTCACAAGCTTTCCTGTTTACCGATCATGAACCAGAGTTCCACGTATGAGGAAAGACCTCTGGTGAGTTCAGGACACCTGGCAGTGAGGCTTGGGAAATCTCCAGATCAGTAGGATTTTTCCACAATTGCAGGGTTCACACACACACACACACACACTGAAAATGTCATATTTTATAACAAACTGACAGAAGTATTTACAACCTCTCACAGTGTAAACACGTCGACCCGCATGGGCAACCACTGTTGTTGGAAACACATGGTAATGGAGTTCTGCTCAATAATCTGTGTACAACTGCTACAAGAGTGAAAGGAGGAAGTACAAAGGAAAAAATAAGGAGCAATCGTAGTGAAGACCCAGCTTCTTTTTCTCATCTCCCAAGCAAGTCTGGACTGGGAATACTGTAGACTCCTGCTGACAGAACAAGAGCAGCTGTTCTGGATAGAGAATTGCTGGGGACACAACAAAGGAGAAAATAAAGGCTTAAAAAAGGTGTATATTTAAAAAGGACTTGTCTACACAGGACAATTATACCATCTTCATTAAATCTCTTCAGAAACTGATGTTGTTAAGCTAAATCAATTTGAGACACTCTTAAACCCACTTGTGCCCCCATAAGGAACACTCACCAATTTTGCTACATCAGTTTCTAAACGTATTTAGTTAAATCAGAACAACGTTATGTGTAGACTAGGCTCAGACTCGCTGACTTTCTGCCCACATGTTTTCCAACCTGTGGCAGAGAGGGATGTACCACAAACAGGCAGAGCCAGACAATAATTGCATAAGACGAACAAGGTTATCCTAGAGAGGACAACAGTTCCCAGCAAAAATAGGGCCAGTTTCTGGCACCCTTCCTCACATAGTGCAATTGATTTCCATGGAACTACTACAGGACTAAGTTCTCAACATGAGTTTAGGGGGTAGAAGCTCATTCACAGAGAATAAAACAAACAAAATTAATGTCTAACAACCATAAACAGAGAGTAATCATTCTCCAAATCTGTCAGTAAATATCTGTCAATCAATGAATGCAATGATTTTCGAAGATGAAGAAACTTCAAGTAAAATATGTACCTTCTATTCCTTCTGTTCACATTTCTGTGACCAATTTTGTACCGATTATTTAACCTATATATTTTTATTTGCATTTTAAAGAGTATTAGAGAATGAGCATAAATTGACTCCTTGATCCTAATGCAGCAGCCCTTTGCTCATATGAGTAGTCCTACTGACATTAATGGCTTCATCCCACTTATTACAGTTGGTTTCATTGACTCCCATGGGACTACTCACATGAATAAACACTGGAATTGGGTCCTTTGTCATTCTAATTGTATATGCCTGTTCCTGCAGCATTTCCATACTGGTCAAAAGAAAACCTTCACACAATTTCGGTCTGGTTTTCAGACCCAAGAGGTATGATTCAGTCTGAATACCTCTCAGAAAATACACCATGATATCTTGGATATCTATTTGAATCAGACCCCACAAAACTTCCAGAGTTCTCTCATCACTAAGGGCTAGACTCCGTCAGCATTACTCATAGTGCTTTATTCCACAAGTAGTCCCATTGCAATCTGTCTCTAAAAGAAAAACCCCTACAATAAATTAAAAGTGCAAGGAAAAATATAACAATTCTAAATGTAGATACTATTCCAAAACACAGAAGTAGCAAAGGCCAGTGATATAATATCATAGTGTCTTGTTCATTAAGGGTATGGCTAGACTTAGAGGTGAGGATGTAATTCCCAATTTGAGGAGACATACCTAAGTGCTAAACATAGAATGTAGCCTGGAGGGGCTAATCACCCCCAAGAACATAGCTGTCTGAGACCCTAGGAACGTACTCCGGGCAGCTAGCCTAGCCCCTCCTGCTGCTCACGCTGCCACCAATGCACTTTATTTTTAGCTCACTATCTGGATCAGAGCTAGCGTGGGTATGTCTCCTTGGGCTGAGAATCACACCCTCAACTCGCAGTGTTGACATACTCTGAGAGATCAAGAAAACTATCACTCCACAAAATACGTCAACCACAGTTCTTCCACCAGATGAAGTGGGCTCCGCAAATAAGCCTAGTACCTGCAGTTGATCTACTCCGGTGAAGAGGATGGCAGATACGATATTGTTTTCAGGTCTATTACATAAAGTCTCTACATTTACCTTTACCATCCTGGGTTATTTTTTCTGCTGAAAAGATACTGGAACTGGATATTGTAACATAGCACCTTAGTACCATCCTCGGTTTTATTAGAATGGTGGTTCGCCTGGATGGCGGCACAAGTAGTGAAAGATTTACATAATAGACTGGCATGAAATTGACATTCTGAATGGCCAGTCACTTTTAGCAACCCTGTAGGCTTCTTGCAGGATCTCATAAAACCAGCATGTGTGCCCATAAACTTACAAATGCCATCAGCTCAGTGGAGGAAGTTGCCGCTCAGACCTTCTCCCCCTACACCCACCAAAGTTGCCTTAATGCAACCTTCATAATTGCAGAGCTGCATAATTGCAGGCCCTGCTCTGAAATTCTGACAGCTGAATCTGTGCACAGACCATAGAAAGGGAGCCAGAAAACAGCTGATCAATAATCGTAAAATACCGGTATAAGGCAAATGACTGAATGGCAGCTAATTAAACTGAGTTAGGAAATTAAGTTTACCCACTTTGTCCCCTATTGTTCTGCTACCATAACACTTATCTGCAAATATTCCATATAGGCCTCATTGATCTCAGTACATGCACTCACACAGGCAGAGCTCAGAAGGGAATTAGTGATAAGCCACTGCTGGGTAGTCAGAGTATCTGTCACTTATATAAAGGAGAAGTTCAGATAGTTCAGCCCACTAAACCTGGTAGAAACCTAGTTACAGTGGTCCTAAAAGGCATCTTTCAGATATCCTGCTCCCAGCATTAGCCAATGCAGCTTTTTCAATGTGCCTGCAGAGAAAGACAGTGATGATAGCCAAGTAGCCCCACCCTTTACTGTGAGTCTCTGCTTTCTTGTAGAAGAGGAAATGCATGTTAAATCGGCAAGTAAGGTTCAGTCCTTAACAATTGCTAACCATACACATTTTTGCTCCATGTTATAGAAGTCCTTAGGGTGCAATTCACTCATGTGTGGAGAACACATGTAAGACCCTCTGCCACAATTAAGTCTCATGATCGGGCTACAAAGAATGGCTCAATCATGGAAGAAGATCCCTGCACTGCCTATGTACTAGGGGTCTCCACTCCATTCCCAGAAGGCTGCCACAAAGAGGACTGTTAGAGGTAGAGGAAGGATGATCTTAAGGCACAATTCCTCGTCTGCAAAACAGTGATATCAGTTCCCCACTTCATAGGGATGTGGTCAGTTTTCATTCACTAAAGTCTGTGAGGAACTCAAATACTACCATGTTGGGGCCATGGAAGAACCTAAATGGAGGTGGGTCAGGGATGAGGCACTTGTGGACCTAATGGCCCACAACCCTGCACAGAAGAGCAGTGGCTGCTACCTGCACATAGGTTGCAATAGCAACTGCAGGAGGACTGCTTTGCTGCCTTGCATTTTGCCTCTGGGTTAAGTCCAGCCCCCACCAACCCTGGATAGTTCTCCACCCAGAGCCTAATTACCTGAGATTTGTCAGCAGGGGAGAGAGGTGACTTTCAAACAGCATAGGGATTTTCAAATTAATTAGGCATGCAAGTTCATGCACAAATATGGAGTTTAATTTACATATGCCTACTACAATTTTGCATGTGCAAGTTGGGCAACTTCTTCTCCGCGTATGCGCAATGTGCCTCAGGTGGCATATGACCAGGGTTCATCACTGAATTTGGTCTGCTGGTTGGATCATTAGCGTCCCCAGCCCAGGCTGGGTACTGACAGGGAGTGCGACATGAACGCTCAGCCATACTTAGGAAAAAATGTCCCCCAATTATCCATTTGGAATATGCAATCATGGTAAGTATATGTGAAAATTTGACTCTCCGTTCAATGTGCATTTTGTAGGCACAATTGTGAGCCTAATTTGTTGGAAAATCAGGCCCTACATTTCTAATTAAAGTGAATTTAAAAATAGTCATTTCCATTTCCATTAAGAGAGAACAGTTAGAGACAAATCAGTATTACAGTTTACAGTGGCCCTAGTCTTATCTTCTTAGCCGGCTTATGCCCAGGGCTAGTATATATTTTTAAACTGCTTTTTGTCGTACTCTAATACAGATTTATCCATGAAAATGAATGCTTGATATTAAGCAGTGTTTTGCGAGATAGAAAGCCAGATCCTCAATTGATGTCCATCAGTGATATTGCATTGAACTCAGTGGAGATATGCTAATTTACACCAGTGGATGATCTGGCCCTAAAGTTCTTTTTCTGTCTGTAAAATCAGATTAAAGCAAACTGATTTATACTCTCCCTTGAACTCCTATGTAATTAAGAGCTAAAATGACATTACTTTTCATCAAATCAGCTTCAAAAATCACTGAACTTAAGTCTGCTCTTATGAGATTTCCAGCCACATTTTTGTGGACTATGATGTTTAGCTACTGTGGTTTGGTTCATTAGCTAAATGAACCCCAACACCAATCTTTTGGAAGTTCACTCATCACCACTAGTGAAAAACCATGGACCCCTTGCTCAAGCCAGTCTAAATTCCCCAAAGCACTGTTTCCAGGTGGGGAGAACTGTCTTCACATACACCTGTTATTGTCAGATAGGACAATGGTGAACACATTGTTACTCTACCTCAAACTCATCTGAAAATTCTGCCACTCTACCTGGTCCATGTACCCACTGAACTTTTAAAGCAAATACACAGGAACTATTCGTGTTTTTGTTGATTATGCCAGGGCTTATAATAAATCTCTTTGGAAACACTTCAGAACAGGTATCAGATAGAAAGAACATTTAGTGTGTAAGTTTTGCCAAGGAATTATGCCAGTTTTTACCTGTTGCAGCTGTTGGGAAATGGACCTGTACTTGCTAGAAATCTACTTGTACTTGCATGTCAGGAGTGGGAGTGTGAGCAGGTGTTTGCAAATCACAGTAATATTGCTAACAATACTTGATATCGCTTTAAAAAATAACAACAATAATGGCTGGTATCTAAAATATCTGGCAGCCAAAAAATATCTCCTCATTTTGGATTGTCTGAGAGCAATAATCAGAGCAGCCCTGCAAAATGAAAGCATGTGGTACTAATTCCAGTATGCCACATGATGTGACTTCCCTTTAAAGCCAGTTAATGTTTGACGTCTCTCAATACTCCTTCTTGCCTCCAGTCAGGAGAGAAGGAAAGGGGTGGTATGCAGAGCCCTGAAGACACTAACTGTGCTCAATCAGCCCTTTGTCTTTTGTGGCTGGCTTTATCCAGGGGCAAGAGTCTCTTTCCATTACTAATAAAAATGACCCCCACTAGGGGTGATGAAGAAACAATAAAACTAATCATTAAGGAGACCTGCTGAGAAGTGAATTCCAGTCCCAGGTCAGACCTAATTGCAGCTGGACACTGAACCAGTGTCCCGGTCATTTATATTAGCTACTTCACATCTATTTTTATGTATTTGTGTCTTTCTCTCTCTCCATAAAGAAAGAAATAAAAATATATATATCAATGAAAAAGATACAGACAGATAAAAACAACCGCCTCCACTTTCGCATGTCACACAGACTTTCTAAAATATTCACTATTTGGCCAAGATCAATCATGGAAAACTTCAAACAAAATATAACTTTCCAAAATGTTACAAGCAGCTAAAAACAGGAGGTTATCATGAAAGTCATGCTATGATACCTACCAGGAAATACAGTGCACAGGGGGAGAGCGAACACACATACACACAAGGATGCATATGTGGAGCTGCTGAGATTTTCAAAGCAGTCTAGAGATTTAGAAGCATATCTGTGATTAATTTTAATGGAAAAGTACTATTTCCAATTTCAATATGTATGTATATACACACACACACATACACACACCAATGCCCACATGTATTGTTCATTTACATATAAAGAATATTTTAGGCCTTTCTCTCTTTCACCACTCTTCCCTCTCCCTGTCCATCACTATCAGAACCTAATCAGACTACTCTCCCTTTTTTCCCCAACTTCATCCTTAACTGCCCCCATGACTCTTTCGTCGAGACTCCCAACCAGCTACCTAGCCTTTAATATTTCCTTCTAGAATCCAAACAAGACCTCTTTGCATCTGATTGAACACAGTGACCCTCTCTCTTCAAACCCAAACAACATTTTTCCTAGCACTCTTTTAGGGGAAGAGTCACTCTGCATCCTGTTCAGATATTAGGGTCATGGGACAGTATAAGATCATAGACAGACAGATAGATTTACCATCATGGGCAGGTTCTTAAAATTGAAACAATTGTTTAATAACTTACTGAGTCCCTCAGTGAGTGTTTGTAACAAGTTGAGTAACTGTTTTATAAATAAAAGATCTCAGCTTGGCAGCTAACTGTGAGTCAACCCAATCCTCCTCTGGCTTTTTTCCCCCTCTATGGCTTTTATGACTTGTCCGGTCTGGATATTGAGCTCTTTCTTGCAAGTATCTCAGTCCAGTCCTCCTGATGTTATCCAGGGCTTAAGGCCCTCAACATGTGCTTTGGATCTGATCCCCACCTGGGTGCTGTGCTGAGGGGGTGTTTATCAACTCTGGCAACAACAGATCAGGACACAGGAAATTTATCACTCAAATCTGGAATTGTTCCATCTAATTGTAAGCAGACTTTAACAACTTGTTTACTGAAGAAAACTTCCTTATCAGGTAAGGATGTGTCTAACTTCCACCCAGTCTCAAATTTATGATTCTTATCTAAGGCTTGGTCTACACTAACTACTACATCGCTCAGGGGTGTGGAAAATCCATGTCTCTGAGTGACGCAGTTATACTGACCTAACTCCCAGCATAGACACCGACACCAGAGCAGACACTTGGCGTTGACAGGAGGGCTTCTCCCATCTACATAGCTACGGCCTCTCAGGGAGATGGAGTACCTACGGCAACAGAAGAAGCCCTCCCTGAAGCACTATTGCATCTCATTTGCATCAATGCAGCTGCACTTCTACAGCATTCTAAGTGTAGACAAGCACTAAGACACTTGAAAAGGATTTTCATTCACCTCCGGGATCATCTCTCAAAATTCAATTTAACTGAAAAATGACAGTCGGGTCCCGCAGTATAGTGGCAATTTTGCCTAAGGTTTATAGTGAGTTTAGTATTCTAGTAGTAGTGACTCTTAGATCTTGTATAGTGGCTAGGATCCAGGACTAGAGGTATATCTGCACCGCAAGTGGAGGTGTGATTGCAGTTCAGGTAGACATACCCACGCTAGCTTTAACCTAGCTAGCACAGTTAACAGTAACAGTGAAGACATGGCAGCATGGACCCTAGCATAGGCTAGCTTTGGGAGTACACATCCAGTGTTCCAGTACTTGGACAATCCTTGCTGACACCCACACCAATGTGTTTTTGCTTTGATTTTTAGCTAGGTTAAAGCTAGTGTTGGTACGTCTACTCGAGCTGCAATCACATCTTTGACTGCAGTGTAGACATATCCAGAGGTGAAAGTAAGCTGGTACGGTCCAGTATGGCACACCAGCAAGAGCTGGTACGCCGTGCCGGACTGGACTGGCGGCACTTTAAAGGGCCTGGGGCGCTCCACAGCAGCCAGAGCCTCTGGCCCTTTAAATCCCCACTGGAGTCCAGCAGCCAGGCTCGGGTGGGGATTTAAAAGGCCTGGTGCTCCTGCCGCTGCGGCAAGCCCCGGGCCCTTTAAATCACCGCTGGAGCTCCATCAGCGGAGCTTGGACGGCCCTTTAAAGGATCTGGGGCTCCCCACAGCGGCCAGAGCCTCCGGCCCTTTAAATCTCCACCGGAACCCAGCAGCCGGGCTCGGGTGGGGATTTAAAAGGCCCGGCGCTCCTGCTGCTGCAGGGAGCCTTGGGCCCTTTAAATCACCACCGGGGCTTCAGCAGCGGGGCTTGGACGATGCTTTAAAGGGCCCAGAGCTCCATGGCGGCCGGAGCCCCAGGCCCTTTATTTCGCCCCTGAGCCCCGGGGCTCCCAGCTGTCTCTGCAGCTGGTAGCTCTGGGGTGATTTAAAGGCCCTGGGGCTCCCAGCCACAGCCGGAGCCCCAAGGCCTTTAAATCTTTAAAGGCCCCGCCTCTTCCGGTTGAGGCCACACCTCTTCTGGTTGAGGCCACACCCCCACACAGGACTCCAGCGTACCAGTAAGTCCTTTCAGTTACTTTCACCCCTGGACATACCCTAAGACTCCTGGGTTCTACTCCCACTTGTGCCAGTAAATTAGAGTGATTTGGGGCAAATCACTTAATCTGTGCCTATGTTTAACCCATAAAATTGAGTACAGTATACTTCCCTATTTCTTAAGGGTTTTCTGGGGCTTAATACACATTTTTAAGGTGTTGGAAGGAATCATTAGATGAATGGTGCTATGATAGTGTAAAATGTTTGCCTTATTAGTAGAGAAAAGGTGGGTCTCTTTCACCAACAGAAGTCGGTCCAATAAAAGATATCACCTCACCCACCCTGTCTCCCTAATATCCTGGGACCAAAATGTGTACAACAACACTGCACACAGCCTTATTATTAAACATTTGAGGGATATAATTCAGTTATCAGTGACTCCGAGACTGTGAGCTCTTTAGGGCAGGGATTCTGTCTTCCTGCATGTATAGGCAGTGCCCAGCACATTGTAGGCATTACTGGAATATACATAAATAGCAAATATTAGTAATGTTAAAATAACTGTACACTAGGCACTTTTCATCCAGAAGTCAAAAAGTGTTTGCAAACACTAATGAATTAAAGACTCACAGCTCCCCTGAGAGATAGAGAAGAGATTTCCCTGCTGAAAGGCAAGGTTTGTTTAATGGGGTGCAGCAACACCCCAACACAGTTTAGCACAGGAAGCAGAGAAGAATGCCACCCCCCTTCCCATTGAAACTGCTGAGGGAGTTTAGGAAAAATTTAATAATCCCAGTTGGAACTGGGTTAGGGCACTTGAATTAACAACCCCACTCTTGGAAAAAAAATATTATGGGATCTTTAGTAACCATAAATGGTAAGGAACATGATTTAATACCTCATCCAAAAGACAGCACCTGTAACAGCAGTGTTCCCTGGCCCCTTGCTGAGACTTTGGTTCTGTGCTGACTCACATGAAGGCATTCTACCAATAGAATAACCAACATTGCTGCACAAAGTTGCTCATTTGATGTCTTCAAGTACTAATCCAGCCCAACCCTTCTTAGCTTGTGAGATCCAACGTCATCATAGCCAAAGCGTCGAAAATGTCAGTTTGAAGAGAACCGGTAGTTTGTATAGATCATTACATGGGATCGACTCCTTTACCCTCATTTTAGATAATAAGACAGAAAATATCATAATACCATTACAGAAATCCATAGTATGCGCACACCTTGAATACTACATACAGTTCTGATAGCACCATCTAAAAAAAGGAAATATATGAATTGGAAAAGGCACAGGCAAGGGCAACAAAAATGATTAGGGGTATGAAACAACTTCCATATGAGGAGCGATTAAAAAGACTGGGAATGTTCAGTTTAGAAAATAGACGACTAAGGGGGAATATGATAGCAGTCTATAAAATCATGAATGGTGCAAAGAAAGTGAATAGGGAAGTGTTTTTTCCCCCTTCACAAAACACAAACCAGGGGTCACCCAATGAAATTAATCGGCAGCAGGTTTAAAACAAACATAAGAAAGTATTTCTTCACACAACGCACAGTCAACATGTGGAACTCATTGCCAGGAGATGTTGTGAAGGCCAAAAGTATATCTGAGTTCAAAAAAGAACTAGATATGTTCATGGAGGATAGCTCCATCAATAGCTATTAGACAAGATGGTCAGGGATGCAACGCCATGCTCTGGGAGTCCCTAAACCTCTGTATGCCAGAAACTGGCATGGGACACGAAGGGATGGATCGTTCAATAATTGCCCTATTATGTTCATTCCCTCTGAAGCATCTGGCACTGGCCAGTGTTGAAAGATAGAATATTGGGTTTGATGGACCATTGGTCTGACCCAGTATTGCCATTTTTATGTTCTTATGATTGGATTGCCACAGTTCTCCACACAAGAAATAGGGAGAGATTTATTAGTATAAACTGGTTCTAGTCCTCTTAAAATATTCTGCAAATCTGCCTTGAAGGGACACAATCAAAGTAAAAATCCTATACTTATAAAATACTGTGCCTGTGTTACTAATGGCAACTCACATTATTAAAAACTAAAATAATTTTAAAATACAATTTTTACTATTTAATTTTTTCATTCATATATATATATATATATATATATATATATATTCCTCTCCCACGATATAATGCAGCCCTATATAACACGAATTCGGATATAACGCGATAAAGCAGCGCTCTGGGGCGGGCGGGGCTGCACACTCTGGTGGATCAAAGCAAGTTCGATATAACGCGATTTCACCTATAATGCAGTAAGATTTTTTTGTCTCCCGAGGACAGCGTTATATCGGGGTAGAGGTGTATATATATTCACTTCACTCATCTTGATGCAATTACACCAGACATTTTTTCTTTCTGTTTAAAATCAGTTTAATTTTCTGATCTCATGTCATTAGTCCAAAGACATTATTATTATTAATGGTTTTCCAGAACTATAGGGAGATGTTTATAACCAAAATAAAATCTGTTTTCATTGATTTTTTTAATTTATTAAAATAAAACTATTTGAAAAGATATTTATAGTTTGGTTTGTTTTTAACAAAAAAACTAACATGCTGTGACTAATCTACTGGACATTATTCCTTAAAAAAATAAGTGGAAAATTGCCATTTTATGATTTTTTGCTGCAACATATTCATCATCACCATCATTACACAAATTTAGGTGTGATTTGGGAACCAAATGTCAAAGCACCCCAAAATTCAAGGGTATTTGGCTTCAGTGTTCCAGTTTGGACTACTAGGCCCTGATCCGAAGCCCAGTAAAGTCAATATAAGTCCTTCAATTGATTTTTATCAGTTTTGGACTGAGCTCTTAATAGAGATAATCAAGAGTCGTGAATTGTGGAGTTGGATTTCGAAATACAACCACTACCAAAGTTCAAGGGTGTTTGGATTCAGGATTCCAGTCTCAGATGCTGGAACAGATGATTTATCCAAAGAACAGGCACAGTACAGACTACAGAAGCAAAGATACCCCATATTGCCTTCAACAATTTACCTTTCTGTCTAAGAGGAACCACCTTTGTGGATGAAAAGGTAATCCAGTTTCTACACATAGCCATCCACCATGCTAGCGGTGTCTCAAGACTCCTGTTTTCCTGGAAATATGTTATTAATTTTATATTCAGACACTGACATTCTAAACTATTCAGCAGCTGGTTCTGCTCATTTGGCAACAGCAGGCACATTGAAAAGCCAATATACGCAAGTGTGAAAAGTAGAGATTTAGTAGGAAAATTCTTTAATGACTTTGATATAGTTCAAAATTATAGAGATAGAGCGAAAGAGTTTCAGGTTCCCCTGAGCACAATTGAGAATATGTAGTTTTCCACCCCCTTTCCACATACCTGAACTTGGGAGCAGCCAGGGGCCTGTTTAATTACAGCGTAATTTAGAGCAACCTCATGATTGCTCTAACTTATGACAGTAATAACAATCCCATAGGAACTTTTTCATTCAGAGGTTCATAGATTCCAAGGCCAGAAGGGACCATTGTGATCATCTAGTTAGACCTCCTATATAATAGGCCTTAGAACTTCCCCAAAATAATTCCTAGAGCGTATCTTTTAGAAAAACATCCAACCTTGGTTTTAAAATGGTTAGTGATGGAGAATCCACCACAACCTTTTGTAAATTGTTCCAATGGTTAATTACTCCCACTATTAAAAATGTATGCTTTATTTCTGGTCTAAATTGATCTAGCTTCAACTTCCAGCCACCGTATCATGTTGTACCATTCTCTGCTAGACTGAAGAGCCCATTATCAAATATTTGTTCCTCATGTAGGTACTTATAGACTGTAATCAAGTCATCTCTTAACCATCTCTTTGTTAAACTAAATAGATTTAGATCTTTGAGTCTATTGGTATAAGGCATGTTTTCTAATCCTTTAATTATTCTCATGGCTCTTCTCTGAACCTTCTACCACCACAAGATCACTGGAGTACACCATGCTTTGGTTATGGCCCCTATACACAGGAGCCAGGAGTGGGTGATGTAGAGCCAGTGGCTTTATATCATTTGAGGATTCTCAGCTGTTTAAGCCGGCTTTCCCCTCTGTTTACACCACTGGAGTACCACTGGAAGGGTAGCTAGGATCTGGCCCATAGATATCAAGGTAGAAACAAAGACAGAGATGTCTATGGGACCTTTTATGACATATTCCTGCTGGGATTCAAGTCAATAGCAAAACTCCTCCCACTGGCTTCAGTGCAAATAGGAATAGGCTTTTGAAGGATCACGCTCTCCCACAGAAAAACCAAAGGGAGTGCGCTTTCTTATAGGGTTTTTGGGGTAGAATCGTTGAGTAAAGAAATGCAGAAATTAGACTCCCAAACTCTACTGTTCCACCAAGATCTGCTAGAGGCACAGGGCAATCTGTGAGGAAGCCTTGTATTCCCATACTGACCCAAGTCGCCCCCTCCCTGTTTGCTGGCAGCATGGTACTGTTGGACCCCCTGCTGCTGCTGGAGAGAACACTGGCCTTTGATGGGAACCTCCCAGGGTTTTTCTTCCACTTCTGCAGCATCAGGACATTAAAGGGCCTATGCTGCTATGCCTGTCCTCCCCACCTCCCCTGCCCCTGCAACAAATTCTCATTTTATGTTGCTTTTACTTTAACACCAAAGAATGGCCTTTTATTAGAGCTTTATCTTCACTTAGGCTTCTAAGAATCCATACTGAACATTTTCTTGTTATGGCCCCAATTATTCTGGGTTTGGAGACATACAAGCTTTGTGTGTTTGGCTTCATGCACTGGCATTTTTACATGCCTTTATCTGTACAGTATTGCTGAGTATACTTACAATTATTTAAAAAAATCTTAAGAATTCATTAAAAATAAATCTGTAGAAAACTTGACCTGCTGTACACATATTTCCTCATCACTTGAACTTTCACATTCGGCTGCATTTTGTGTATTTAATTTTGGCCATTTGTCTCACACTGTTAAAAGGCCACATCCCATATTGGGCCCAGAGTACACTGCAGTTTGCTCCATTAACTGAGTGCGAGGCATAGCATTTTCACATAATAGAAATACTTTTTTTTTAATGTAAATTTTGCAATGCTAATTCCTTGCATAAGAGACCTAGGGATAAGTAGTGGATTATAGTTCAACCTTCCCCTGGTGTCCATAAATATTTACAGTTTCTTACCCTGTTTCAAGACACAGATGAAATTCATCTTCCTGGGGGAGAGGGAAGGGATGTGGAAGGGAGAAAATCATCTTTAAAGTATAAATGTGAAGAAAATGAAAACAGATGCATGGAAAGGAAAAGAGAAGCTGGTGGGAACATAACTGAACTGAAACACATTTTCCCTAGGAGATGACAGCATTGTGCACTTCCTTAAGGCTTCCCACAGACAGACAACTCCCCTGTGGAAAAGCTCTCAGGAGGAGGTGGAACATAACCTCAGAGAAGAGAAACAAATTGGAAATGTGTCACATTCCCAAGTGAAACTTCTAACTGAATTTGCATTGTCCCATCGTTAATTAAAACTCACTCCTTCCCAAAGAACCAAGGGAGAATTGTCTTTAAGTCAGAAAACAGAAATATGTTCTAATCCTGTTTATTTGCAGAGGCCTGGCCGGCAACAGACGTGCAACCGGGTGATCCCAGTCTGCTCTAAACTGACACAGTGACATGATGACTGGGCTTTGAAGATAGAGCAGCAATGTTTATGTAGTAAGCAGCCGTGGTGGAGAAGGGAGGAAGGGGGAGGAGGTGCCGGGAGGGAGATCGGGAAACTGTAACTCATTGTGGATGGGCTGAACTGGCCTGGGTGGCAAGCTCTTAAAGCTCAGAACATTCATCAACCTGCCGAGCGGGCCCGACATGCTGGAGCCACAGTTGCTCTTGCTCTCTCCCTCTCTAACTGTGTCAAGCATGATGTAGTCCAACTGTGCGGAGACAGCACAGCCCGGCCAGACAAGCTCTGGTCAGTGCAAATAATCACAGCTCTGACTCCTTTCTCTGTTACTCAGCAAAGCCTGGCCACAGAACACAGAGTTCTCACAGGAAGTTTACGTCAGTTCTCTTTTACTCTTACCCACACACACGCATACACACACACACATACACACACACACACAGCCAATTTCATTCAGAGTCTAACTCCATTTAAGACACCGGAGTTACACCCAGGATTAGTTTGACCCAGTCGCTTTAATATTGCAAATACTTCAGAATTTGAGCCCCAACTCCAGCGCCACTTACATCAATTTTACACTAGCACAACTCCACTGACTTCAGTAGAATTACTCCTGATTTACACCAGCATGAGAGAAGAATCGGGTCTATAGAGTTTTGAACAAGACAAACTGAGTTTTATGATCTCTTCCATTTTTCTGAGGTAATTTGGGTTAAACTACTGAGTTCATTACTGTTCTAATTCAATGGAATCCTTCTCAAATATGAGATTTCTAGTCTTGAAATGTGAAATACTTGAGATTTGTTTAGTTACTTTTCCTATAGAAGCACCTCAAGCCCTAACATTTGCTTCCTGAAAAAGCTGTGCAATGAGAGTGCAGTATATATGCAGCAGGAATTTAGCTGTAACTGTCTCATTAACAGAGACCGTATGGCTAAATTCCAATGTACCATGCTTCATATTTACTGATAAAAATTTGGCATGAGCCTAAAAAGGCCAAGCAGTTCAGAGGTTAGGTTACCGCCATTTATAATACATTGTCCCTAACTATTGTGGCTCACTTGCAATATTAAGATGATTGCCTTTTCGAGGGTCCCTGATACACATCAGCTGCAACACCTGGCCATGTCAGAGTGAGCGTCAGCTCTACAGATACAGGCTTTTGTCTTTTTAAACCAGAGCCAGAACACTACCTTATTTTGGGGGATGGAAGGAGGATTTGTTCAACTCCAGAGCTTTTGTTTTAAAGATTTTTGTTTCTTTTGTAGACCCTTATTTAAATAAGCTATTTTTTTTAAAAATGCACATAATAGGACTTTCTAAATTAATATGATTTTTCCAAACGACTTCTGCCAGCTTCCATACTATATAAACCCATTTCTGGTATTTTTTCCACATTATTTTCCAACTTTTCATTGAATGCTAAAAGCTTTGTTGGACCTCATACATTCTATGATCATTATATAGGCCTAACAGATTTCTGTGTTATTATTATTATTATTATTTATTCTATGGTAACCTATAATGAAATATGAACCATAGTGCCCTTCTTCCCAAAGAATCCACACACCCTTTGTCCACATAGGAAGCATCTCTATTCAGGGCAGCACTTAAGCATGTGCTAACCTTTAAGTCTGTGCTTAGATCCCCTTGAAGTCAGTGAATCTCACGCTCTTAGTCTGAACAGGGATTGACGTACGCACATGCTTAAGCACGTTCCTGAAACAAGGCCTTAAAATGATATACAAAGTACGAAAAGGGATCACTTCATAGTCATTGAAATGCAGTAATCTCTGGGCTAGGGTGACCAGATGTCCTGATTTTATAGGGACAGCCCCGATATTTGGAACTTTTTCTTATATAGGAACCTATTGCCCCCCCACCTCCTGTCCCAATTTTTCACATTTGCTATCTGGTCACCCTGCTCTGGGCTGGTATCGCGGCACTACACAATGGTTCAGGGCAGTAAGTGAAATAGAATCCTTTATTCAAATGACATGATAGCAGAAATAGTAGGTGGACAAAATGTAATTATCCAAGTAGGCATCATGCAAGGAAAAAAGGACTAACATTACTACACTTGAGGAAAATACTGTAGGATTCTTAATAACCACAAAGGTTCAGGATCTCAGTACCATGTCTCCTCCAGAATATGGCACCTCCAGCAGCACAGGTTAATGCTTGGTCATTGGTTCAGTACTGACTCAGAAGAGAGAGTACCTCCTACAAAGACCACCTCCTGTAGTACCTTATATATTTGTTGGAGGCCCTCAATTCCCAATACCCACCTGATTCAGTCCAGCTCAGTGTGCAGGACCCAACAAGATGACATCCCAAAGTAGTATGGCTCCAGTAGGGAATCCTCCAAAAAGTAAACACTGCCACATGTGTAATGCTAAATATGGCTTCTGTGCTTGTGCGCTAACACCGATTAGCATGGTCATTCTCAACTCCAGCATTCTGCTCTTTCAACATGTACAGAATAGATAGCATTTTCAGCCCAGTATTTACCTAAGAAAATGAGCTGAATTCAGCAGACTGCATTTCAATTCCATTATTACCAATTTGTTCAAGATTAGAAGCTGTGGCAATTAGTAGTCAATTTAAGGAAATCCACATTGCAGGCAGGAAGTGCAACTGTTTTGGGAGGTGGGGATATGTGAGAGCAAAGGAAGGATTAGATTTAAAGTGACATTGTTCCAATTCATAGAGTAAGATGCTGCATTTTTAACAAGTATCAGGCTTTGGCTGCTGTCTAGAAAACTTCATCTGCTGTGCAGGTGCTCTCTATATCAGCTGTTACAGGATGAAGGGCAATAGTGAAAAGTTACATAGGATTTGTCACACCAAATCAGATCATTGTTACATCTGCCTGCTTCTCTACTTCAGGCAGTGGGCAATACTGATGTTTCACAGAAAACTGAGACACAAAACTATAATGAACATGTCCAATTGGGTGAGGTTGTATATGGAGGTGGTCAGGACTCAAAGCCAGGGTACACAGCACACCCTGTTTCCCCTGAGGTGCCACTTTCTGCTCCAGAATCTTAGCTTTCATCTTTTTAAAAAAGTAATTGTCTAGGTTTTATGTTTACAAAAAAAACCCTTGAAACATGAAGTTAAGTGTAACCAAGACAGCAATATCTGCCAGAATTTTCAGAGTGCCTGAAAAAATAGATTCCACCACTCACACTGCCCCAACTACACTTCTATTTTTAGCACACTAGCTTGATCAGAGCTAGCAGGGTGTGTCTCATGGTGGGAATTACACCTCCAGGTCCAATGTACACATACCTGAACTGACACCTAAAGTTAAGTAAATTTGTCCAGTGTCACAGAGGATGTCAGTGCCAGAGCCAAGATTAGAACTTCTGGCTTCAAGCCCTGTACCTAAATCATTGGACCACTGCTCTGTCTGTTAAACTTACATTTCTAAAACTATTATTGTAGATTAATGTATCTCTGTTTAACTAAAGCATGCAGTAATGTACAGCTGGCTACCAGGCCAATCAGAGTGCATAGGTAAATAATACTACAATTCTCAATTCACTGCACCCACAGACATTCAGTTAAGTAGAAATAAATGCATTGTAACAGAAGATTGCAGTAAGATCCAGGACTGTTGCTTTGAAAATGAGCATGCCTTGATGTTTAATTTTCCATGAGTGCCTCAGCATTTATGTAGCAGCAGGCGACCATTATCCTGTGACAACATTCTATTCTGATGACATTATCTTAACCCTTTCACAGTTGGCGCTACCCACTCCTGTTGTGCTGTCGGCATCCATTAACATTCCATTGACATCAATGAAATATTAGGACAGAGCAGATACATTCTGCAGCAAAGCTGGTGCGTTCTTACCTTGACATACCTGAGAGTTTGGCAAAATTCATGCAGTTAATTGTAACACATTCTGCCAGCTCTTCATCGAGCTCAGTTCAGAGGCACATTTTTTGTTTGTAATTAGAGTCAGAAGGAAGGATTAGATCATCTAGTCTGATCTCCTGTCTGACACTGGCCTTAGAGTTTCATCAGGTTATTCCTGGGGTTAGCCAAATAACTTATGCTTGACTAAAGCATATCTTCCAGAAAAGCATCCAAATTTGATATGAAGACTTCAGGTGATGGTGAATCCACCACTTCCCTTGGGAGTTTGTTCCAATGGTTAATCATCTGCACTGTTAAAAACAATTGTGCCTTATTTCTAATTTGTATTTGTCTGCCTTTAAGCCATTGGTTCTTGTTATGCTTTTTTCCACTAAATCAAAAAGCCCTTTAGTACCCAGAATTTTAACTTCATTAAGGTACTTATACACTGTAATTAAGTCACCTCTTGATCTTTTTTAAAAGCTAAATAAATTGAGCTCCTTCAGTTTCTCGCTCTAAGGCATTATTTCCAGACTTTGAATCGTTTTTGTGGCTCTTCACTGCACCCTGTCCAATTTTTCAAAATCCTTTTTAAAATGTGGACTCCAGAAATGTTATCATTGTTATCATCAGTGTTATATAAATCACTTCTCTACTCCGACTCACTAGTCCCTGCTTATATATCTGAGGATTCCATTACCCCTTTTTGCCACAGCACCATACTGGGAGCTCATGTTCAGATGTTTGTCCACTATCACCCTTAGCTCCTTTTCACAATCACTGCTCTGACAGGATAAAGTCCCCCAGCTGTTGAGACATAAACTGATAGTAACTTTTCTAAAACATCACGTTATCCTAGAAGAGAGGATCATTGCCATCTATCACGTGGGATGGAAAAAAATATTCTAGAGCTAGGTTTTCCAAGCTCCTTGAGAGAAGGAGGCAGGAGGAATTACATTTGGAAAATTAGGGAGATATTTTGCACTTTATTTTTAATGCTCTGGTACACTTTCACTGAACATACTTTAACGATGTTAATGTTATTAAAATTATGTTTCATCACCATTTAAGAATTTAGAGAGGGGAATAGCAGAAAATGCTGTTTCACGTGCCTCGTATATGTACCTCTACAGATCCAGCCATCTAGAACAAATTCTCTTTAAATTGCACCATATCGATTTAGGCCCTGATTCTGCCAAGATTTATGTACATGCTTAACTTTATGGGATTACTCAGAGTGAGTAAAGTTAAACATAGATGTAAATCTTCGTAGCATTGGGGCCTTATAATGTATCTTTCTCCCAGGCCTGCCAGTATGACTTTTAATTTTAAAATTAGTAAGAATAAAATTGTGATGACTGAATGCTTTATTCACAACAACTTCACTGTTTTCTATACTTTTTACCAGAGGTTCTCATATTATTTAATTCTGCAGTTACAATTTGTATGGGAGATGGCAATAGAATATAAAGGCTCAATTCTCTTTTTCAATCAGAAGCTCTTGTCTGTCCTGCAGATCACTATCAGAATTCTGCAACTGGGGCTAAATCCTCAGACCTCAGTGGTTCAGGAGTCAAATTAGTGATCAACATTACCCAAAAGAGCCACAGTAGTGTGAATGCATTGTTTCATTTACCAGAGTACTATTCGTATTTAAACAGTATGACAGGAAAAATATTTAGTTTTTTATATACATAATTATTATTATTATTCTCACAGCAAATAAGTTAAAAACATAGTTCAAGTTGATAACTTAATTGGTTAATAACACAGTAAAAGCATCCTGATTAGTTAATAACTTAGACTGGTTAATAATCACACTGTGTTTTAATATACACACACACACAAAAAGACCAGAGGAAACTGGGGACTGATAGTCAAATTGCTGTTGGATGAACCCTAGAATTGTTACCAATGTTTAAAGCAATATACTCTGGGCCTGATTCTCATTCACAAGAAGGCCAGTAGAGTGTAAAAAAGCCATATTGTAAATGAGACTCAAGCCCTTGAACTATAAGACAGAAAGTACAAGTAACTTTGTATTCATGGTTTTGGCTGAGTTTACAGTTGTACAGTAAAGGCCTGATTCTCCACACATTAATGCAGGTGACTCAAACAGGACCACTTACCTGCATAAAGTTATTCAGATGTAAGAATGTGTGTCAGATCAGGGCCTAAGAGGGTAGCATTTGTATGGTTGTTGATGTGAAATAACAAAACCAATAAAAATAAGTTTGTTAAAACAGACATAGTTGCCACTGAGGCAGTAACTAAATCTGCTGAGACTGCACAGCCTGTACTGAGTTTACTGTGTTCATTGAGGAAGAAAGACAAGGCAGGCTCCTAACTCAGAAAATTAATTAGCCCAGCTTTTTGCTAGCAGGATATTTCTCTCTAATTCGCCCCTAGGCTTTAGGTTACAATGATTTAGGATTAGAGATAGAAAAGTATAAAAGGTAAACTTGGCTCAAGGCCTTGAAATGAAAAAAAAAATCCTTCTGGTTAAAATCCTTCTGCAGTACCAAAGATGTAGAGGTGTGTTCCTTCCAGTCATGCTTATAGGGATATTTCTCATGAGATTAAAAACAAAAAAGATACATTCGTGCACTAGGGATTAATTAGGAACATATAGTTCCCATGAATTGCACAATGCAACCCGCTCTCATAGCATGATTTCTTACTAGTCCAAGAGTTTAAAATTATATATATGAAATATTTCCTCATCCAAGGACAAAAAAAGGCCTTCATTTCTACAGAGATATGTTGGAAATTAGCAGGGCAACAACCATGTATGAAAACCTGCACATTTCTGGTCTGAACATTCTTTTATTTCTAACTTTTAATAATGAGGTTTGGTGATTTCCTTCTTGTATTTCTAGCTTTGGGACCAACCTATTTGAACTGAAATCAATGGATGCTCCAGGTGCTTGAAACTCTGAAAATCACACTGTAGGGATGATATCCTGATGACATGAAGTCAATAACTTTTATGGCACCAGGATTTTAGTGTAGGTTCTAAATTTGATACCCAAAAATCAACGCACCCAAAATTAGCAGCCAGCTTTGAAAATTTGTCCCTAAGCTTATCCGTGGCTCAGCTTCCTTATGTGTAAAATAGGGAGGATATTTATCTGCCATAGCCAGGTATTCTGAAGCTAAATGTATGTTTGCAAAGCAAACATTTTGAGGTCTTTGGATGGAACAGGTTACAGAAGTACAAAGTACTTTCATCTTGCCTAGATACAATGATGTTTGAGCACATTATAAATACTTACATAGAGAGATGCAGGAACGGGGAAAAGGTCCTACGAGTCATTCATTTGATTGAAAATCTGTGGCAATCTTTAGCTGAAAATGCCAATTTGCCCTAATGAAACTGAGGAGGAATATACTTATCCTAACCATTGTGCAGTGAAATAGTAAGGAAGAATGGTATGCATGTCCTGAGTATCTTCATCCTTACATCTCCCAACATAAACACAGTTTTGCAGTCAGGCAAAACGTCAGGGTTTTGTTTTTTTTTGCCCATAGCAACAAGTCATCCCCTCATAATCAGTGACGAATTAAGTGTTAATGTTAGTAGAAATGAAATTTTTATTAATGTGCATTTAACTTCTGTTTAAAGACAGCAACAGCTTATTTCACTCTCTTTGGGGTCTAGTCTCTTCCACTGCTTAGGAGTTACACCTGCAACTCCCATTAGGTTAATAAAGTTACACTCCCTATTCCCCTGGAGACAACCATGGAAAAATAGACCCCATTTTCTCTAAAGGATTTGTGTTCATCCAGGCAGTGGGGCTATCTGTGGGGGCATGAGAAATAGTGGAGCACCTGTTTGGTAATGTGAACAAATTGCTCAAACAGAGACAAGACTTTCAAACAGTTTCAATGAAGAGTTATTGCCACCTACAAATAGCTGTTCTTAAAGGCTATCATCTTAGATATTTCCATATAATAGAATGTTCATCATGGGTTATTAAGATTAGGTTACTGTGTAGGTGGAGCAAAGACAAAGCATTGCTACTGTGGTACAACACCATCACTAATTTCAGGAATAGCCCTGATTTTGTCCTGAATTTCTTTGATATCAGTTTAATCCTTTCACTGTCTCTCTGACTCACTCAATCTCTTTCACACCCCCACAGACACACCCTAGTGCCATTTAGAACCAGAAAAAAATGAACAAAAAGTTATTAGTGACTTTCCCTACATTTTTATCATGCCTTTTGACACAGTATTAAATTAAGGTAATCCTAGTACAAAGAGCTTTTCAATGAGAATTTAATACTATAAACCCCATTAAAATCATTTGAGAAAAGCATGGTTTCCGTGTCACACAGAAGCTAATGTCACTAAGTCTCTAGAAGTAGTATGATTGGATGAGTTGATTTTGTGTGTGTGTGTGTGTGTATATATATATATATATATATTCTCATAGCAGTGAGAAATCCCTTTGGGCATAAATGTGTCTTTTGTTTTGCTTTAATTTTTCCTGAAGCAAAAAGGAGTGGGACCCATTCTTAAGGTGTGTGAGACTTTGTAGGTCTGGTTTTACAATACAACTTTTTGTCTATGAGGAGACTTGTTAAACACTGAAAGGAAAGTCACACACTGAATGAGTGACGCCACCCTAAGATTGATTCCCAAGGGAAAAAAAGGAGACAGTGCTGCATTAGAATCATTAAGGTGACCGACAACACCTTACAGCAAGCAGGTGATAGTGTACAAAACCTTGGCAGGTTGCATAATAACATTAAACCTTATGATCTAATTATTCACCCCTAATATAAAGGGCAGGGTTCCATGGGAAATACATATCCAAAGCCGGGCTGGGAAATAGTCTTAACAAATAGATTTCACAATACAAAGGGAAGCACAGTCAAAAGTCTAACATGGGAAAGTTCACTGATGAGATGAAGCAGTTTAACATAGTTTGAACTGGAGTCCTATAAATCACTAAAATTCTGTGAGCCTAATTCTGCATAATAATTTCACATGCCTTATAAAAGAAAGAGGTTTAAGCACAGAATTTGCTGTCTTGAATCCCTTGTTGTAACCATTAATATTATTTTCATTTGAGGGAGGAGGGTGATTTTTAATTTTAAATTAAAAAAAAACAGTGAATTTTTTTTCATGGAAATATGTAAACAGTTGTAATTAAAAATAATATTGCTGACCTCTGGACAACAGTGAAATTTATAAGGGCTGGAGTAATATCTCCTGTTCAATCCAATGAGAAATTCCACAGGAGTCATGAGATCTTGTTCTAAATTGGTGCTCCTATTTAATGGCCACTTCGATATGTCTTACCACATGGACTTTAGCATTTTGCATATACCAAAAACATACAGCAAATATTTAATGAAGCCTCTAAAAGTGCATGCATGATATTTGCAAGTGCATTCATTCTCATTCATTCAAAACCCCATATTTGTATGCAAAAAGAAAACTGTACATGTAAAATGAGTAACTATTGCATAATTATCCCTCTGTGCATGCAAATACAGATTTTTGTGCAAGTGCATTTCTGCAGGTGCACTTCAAAATGTAGCAAATTTGAATGTGGTCTGTAGTAACTACCTGAGCTACTGCAGTCCACTGAGAAAGTACATATTAGAACACGTAATAAAATAATCTCTTCCAAAATGTCATTAAAAACAAATGACAGACTTCAATGATCTTCAACTGCTATAAATTGGTGTACCCTGACTGACTTCATAGACAGCCTCCTGTGTGCAAAGTTTCATTTCCAAGAGGAATTTTACACTGAAACTACAAATTACTGAAAAATAGGGTTCAAAGTACAAACACCGGTATTGCCAGAGATGGATGGCTATATCAGGCCAAATCTTCAGCTGTTGTAAATAATATCTAGCTCTTATTTAGCACTTTTCATTGGTAGATCTGAAAGTGCTTTACAGCAATATTATCATCTCCATGTTACACATGGAGAAACTGAGGCTCGGGGAGGCGAAGTGACTTACCCAAGATTACCCAGCAGGCTACTGGCAGTGATGGGTATAGAATCCAGGTCTGCTGATGCCCAACCCAGAATTCCATCCACTAGGCAGACATAGCTCCATTGATGGAGAAACTCCACTGTACACTAGTTGAGGATCTGGTCCTTTATTACTAAAAGCAACAATTAAATGCATACAACCTACCAATTGCTGTACCCATTTTTGTATTTTTTTTTAATTTTTCAAGAATGCATGTATGTTAAATATAGTCACTGAAAACACTTTTTTAAAAAACTTGCTCTTTATAATAAATGATGACTTTTTTATATAACAATGGTCTTAAGCGCTGTAGTAACCAATTGTCTAACACAGGGAAATCCCAAACTTTCAGCTCTATAGTATAATTTATACAATATGCTCAACATTTTCCCACATAATAAACGTGGGAATCCCATAGAACCAGTCCAAGGTCTGAGGGTTTTTTTATGAATCATGTTTGCTGCCACACCCCCATCTATAGCACTACTCCTAGGAGCCAAAGAGTTTCTGCAATCAGCACTGAAAGGAAGTGCAGTGTGCAAAAGCAAAAGTAAAAACTGAGAGACAGTGTATGCTAACCTTATCTCAGAGGTTATCAGAGAAGCACTCCTAAGATAGAAGTGCTCTAGGCCTATGGAAAGGTAAGTTTGGAACATCGTTATGCTTCAGCAAAAGGGAACAAATCAATGAATAAATTAAGATATATTCTCATTCAAAAATTGCATTCCTGCTATGACAAAATCTTTGTCTTAACTTTTAGCTAGGCTCTGTTTGTCTAAGGTGCTATTCATTAAAGCTGGTTGGGGGAAAAAAAGATGCTCTTTCATTGTACCTGTTACTTAATTTGCACAGTTTATTGCAACAACGGAAGGGTGTCATGTTAAAACACATTACAGAGAAATCCCATTGTCTTGTCTTTAGAAAAGGTATGTAAGATTCTTCAGATAAAGCTCACACACACACATTTAGCCTAGCTGGCTAGCAATTTACTGGCTTGTCTGGCAGTAGTTTTCATATGAGAATAAAACCAAAGTGCTCCATTACCTGCTTCTAATGTGATGGTTTTAGTTAGCACACCAAAACTGATTAGTAGGCTCTGATTTGTGTTTTCAGAGCAGGAGATCTAACAGAAGAATGGCTTTATTCTTAAGCTAGGTGTACTTACTATATATTTACACTCTCTTCTTTTTTCTCCAAATCTATGAAATACTTTAAGTGCCATTGTTTAAGTCCTTTGTAGGAGTATAAATATACAGTAAAAGAAACATTTGAAAAACAGTATGAATGTCTGTCATATGTAGTAAACCTTTTTATATATTATACCAAGCAGGAGAAACCTATCCCTAACTTTTCAAACCAGGTTGCAAGGGTTTGTCCAGATTGATTTTAATTAAATCAATGGAAATAATACACCTATTGCCCTGTGAACACACTACTTGAAAAGGAAAAAAAAGCTGGGGGGGAAGGCTCCAATACAAGTAGAATATACTGCGGCTGTTTTTGAAACTAGGAATTGCAAGTGTGCTACTGGCTCTGTGTGAATCTAGGGGTCTTCCTGTGCACAGCCAGCTGCAGCCTCAGAGACCTAGTGGGAATTTGTGCTCAGAGCCTGGAACTAGAAGTTGGGCTTCCTGGGTTTGGTTCTTAGCTCTATCATTGATTCAGTGTGTGACATCAAGCAAGTTAATTAAGTGGTGTAAAACAGGCACAATAAAATTTCCCACACCACAGGAGCACTGTTAGATTTTAATTCATTTGTGTTTATAAAGCTCTGTGGATAAGAGATGCTCTGGAAATAGATATTATATCATAAATGGGCATTTGTCCTAGATTCCAGTGGAGTTGGGAGGCCAACTAGGTCCTTGAAATATGGAGGCATTCTGGCCAGCAAAGGTTGGGTAGCATGATATCTTTCTTAGGTCCGCTCCATTAGTCTGTCATCAATCCTAATGCAAAGATCAGTTAAAGCCCCTTGGCTTCAGAGGTTCCACCCATGCTGGTTTGTCTTTGATAGAGTCATTGACCCCCTGCCTAGAGTGGTGTCACTGCACAGCGTCATTCCAGCGGATGTCTAGGCCAGACATAGAAATTCACCTGCATACTTAGCTGGTGGGAAGCAACTTCTGCAGTACATTCTTATCTAAAGTCATCAAAGATGCCCACCATTGCCTGAGCAAAGTTCTTGTACAGGAACGGGGACACCCATTTCTGGACCTCTCTGGTGAGCAGACTAATTACTAATCCTACTTGGGACCAATCTGTGGGGTACGACTGTGAATATCACATGAAGACAGGAGACAGGATTGATTAAGGAACCCACAAAGCTTGGCACAGTCCCCATCAAACTTAATGGGTAGGAGCACCTTGGACTCATGGGATGTGGATGAGAGAGTTGGGGGGACAGAAGCCACTGCCTGGGCTTGTATCTGAACCTGAGAGATGGCATTCTGGTCACATAGCACAGTGACGTCCTGCAGGGCCCCAACAATGTCCAAGAGGGTAAGCTGAGCTCCTGTTGGGTCCCTTCTGGAGGGGACCTCCAGGCTTTGGGGGTGATATCCCTTCTTGTCTTTTAGGAGGCTGCTCAATCTGTCACACACCAAGTGGTGTGACCTAGTGGTCAGAACAGGAGTCAGGACTAGTGGTTGGAGCAGAGCCAAAAGGCAGAACCAGAGCCATGGTGGGGGAACAAGCCAATGCTCAGCACAGAAGTCAGAACAGAACTAGAAAGTGGAACTGGAGTCCTGGTTAGGAGACAAGCCTTTGGTCAGAGCCAGGCAACTGAACAGGCAACTGGAGTTGTGTGCAGAAGACAAGACAGTGGCCAGAGCAAGGAATCAGTGGTTTGGAGGAAGGTAGAGATTAGGACTGGAGTGGGAACAGGCACGGGCTGGAGCAAGGACCGGAATGGGAAGCAGGTCTGGCACAGCTGTGGGTGTAGAACACATTGAGCAGCCACTGTACTGTTGTTAAAAGGCTTAAATGATCATCTGCTGGCTCTTCTGTCCCATCAGGGAGCACAGCCACTTTTAGGGAGTGTTTATTGGGCCCAGACAAGCTATTTGGGTTGCCAGATGACCACACCCGGACACAGCTGAGTTCCTGACAGAAGGCAGGTGTTGTCCCATTCATAGCATTACTCAGTTCAGGTACCTCATCCTTGATCTGTACCATTCCCCCGATATTCCAGCCCCAAGTCTCTTTTGAATAGACATTGCCAATCTTTCCAAACTGAGGTAATTTTATATGTAGATTCATGTTTGCTGGAACCAGATGGAGACAATCAGGGTATGTCTACTCTGCAAAGAAAACCCATGGCACCAAGTCTCAGAGCCTGGGTCAACAGATTCAGGCTCACCGGGCTCAGGCTGCAGGGCTAAAAATAGCAGTTTAGGTGTTTCCACTTGGGTTGGAGCCCAGGCTGTGAGACCCTCCCCCTTTGCCAGGTTTCAGAGCTTCGGCTCCAGCCCAAGTGAAATATCTACACTGCTATTTTTAGTCCCGCAGCCCAAGCCCAAGTCAGTTGACCTGGGCTCAGAGACTTGGCACTGTGGGTTTTTCTTTGCACTCTAGCCATACCCTTAGACTTATTTTTTCACTTCTGACTTCAGTCAAATTTTAGCCAAGCTCTGCAGTGATAAAATACAACTGCGCCGCCTCAGCTGTGATAATTATCAGTTTGTTTTCCAGCTTTTATCAGGCCGAGGCTCCTGCTTTTTGAGTTATGTTTATTAACTACTTATTTTATGTTCCCTTTGTCAGAAATGTGCTACACTTTGATCACTATTTTGATTTAAACTAGTGAACTGAATTTTTGGAGAAAGATTAAAGGTCATAGTTTCTTCAGTTAGTCTAGAAACACCATGGCTATGGCTGCCTATGAGGAGCTGTATGAAAAATCTGTTCTACTCTGAGCCATCTAAATTACATTCAGCAATGCCTACCTAGGAGGAACTTGGTGGAAGCAGACAAAGGAGTTGATGGGTGCTCCACCATCTGCTCTGACTGAGGGTGTATGTCCATGTTTGTGACCAAAGTCCACCCTCTGGGGCTATGATTATTTGATCTACTACCTTTGGACTGTCACATAGCACAATGCACAATTAACATGTAGAACTCATTGCCACCAGATGTCATTGAGGCAGGGCCATCCCTAAGGGGGTGCAGGGCCCGGGACAAATGTATGAGGCCCCACCTTAACATTTTTTATACAGGTGAAATCTGGTTACAGTGAACTTCAAGGGCAGCTGCTGGCTGCAGGTAAAATATTGATAGTGCCCAGCTGTATAAATATAATGTTGTTATATTATATTGTAGTTCATTTTAATAATTATAATTAAGTTCAGATAATTAAAAAAAACTCAACGATCACAATCAGTGTCGCTCCGTTTACATTCTGAAATCCACCTTCCTGGGCTTCCTTGCAGCAAATTCACTTCCCTCAATGGATTTTTTTTAAAGTAATTACACATTCGCAACACTGAGCACCCATGTCTCAGGAACTGGGTGGCTCTTGGAGGGCCTATATGTGCCCTGGTGCTGGATGACCCCAGACCCTCCCGCATGGAGGAGGGTCTCTAAGATCTGTTTTTTCTGGGGGCTGGGAGAGGGAGGGGAGGTGGAAAAGCAGATGGATGGAGGACCTCAGTCCTGGTGGGTGGTGGAGAGAGCAGAGTTCTAGGACCCCAAGTCCTGGTACTAGAGGGAGGGGAACCCCAAGGCCGGAGAGATGAAAGGCAAGGACCCTGAGGCAGGGGGGTTATAAGGGCTGATGCTGGCCTGGAGGTGGCATTAGAGGATCCCACCCCAGTGCTGGGAGAGGGGAGAAAGGGCAGTGGAAGGAGGAAGTGTAGGGCATTGGGAGGACACTAGTGCTGGACAATGAGCGAGGGACAATGGAGACTATTGGATGGCACTCACCTGTGCTGGGGCAAGGGGGCCCCCTGTGCTGGTGGAGGGTCCCACTGGAAAAGGGAAGGGTCAGTCCAAGGCGGAAGGTCAGGGTCAGCCTGGGTCATCCTGCCCAGGCACTAGTGATTGGGGATGCTAGGACCCTGAGGCAGCAGATGACACCGGGAGCTGGCAGAGTGGAGCAGAGCAGGCTGGGGCCAGGTCGCTCGCTGCTGCTGCCGCTGAGACTGAGACTGAGCCCAGGGGGCTGTGGGCAAGAAAAAGAAATAAATGCCCAGGCAGGTGAGTGCAGGACGCGAGCCCGATCCCTGCTACTGTCGCCAGGAACCCCACTAACCCTCCGGGCTGCCCTGCCCCCCCCCCCCCCCGCCCTGCATCCCTCTGAAGCATGGGGCTCTCCAAAGTGCGGGGCCCAGGGCAGTTGCCCCAGTCTGGCCTATGGACAGAACGGCTCTGCACTGGGGCCAACAGTGCAGAAGGATTCAAAAGAAGAATTAGACATTTATAGGGATAACATGAATATCCAGAGTTATAATAATAAACACTAGAAAGAAAGAAAAGAGTTTTGGAAAGGATATAAATCCTCATCCTGCATGGGGTTAGCAGGAAACATTCCCTGCAGGCAAGTTATCCCATAACTGCTGCCTGCAGGGTTCTGAAAAACTGTATCATTATTTTTATAAACCCAACAATTATACATTACTTACTCATAAGTATTAAAAATGCATTACAAAAAATCAGTTTTCAAAAGAGTCACAAAATTCAGCAGTGTTCCAATTATTTATTTACATATATATATATATATTTTTATATATTAATATATATATACATATGTAGGGCTGTTGATTAGTCGCAGTTAACTCACGTGATTAACTCAAATAAATTAATCGTGATTAGTAACAGTTTTAATCACACTGTTAAACAATAGAATACCAACTGAAATTTATTGAATATTTTTGGATGTTTTTCTACATTTTCAAATATATTGATTTAAATTACAACACAGAATACAAAGTGTACAGTGCTCACTTTATATTATTTTTTTTACAAATATTAGCACTGTAAAATGATAAAGAAAAGAAATAGTATTTTTCAATTCACCTCATACAAGTACTGTAATGCGATCTCTTTATCATGAAAGGGCCACTTACAAATGTAGAATTTTTTTTGTTACATAATTGCACTCTAAAACATAACAATGTAAAACTTTAGCGCCCACAAGTCCATTCAGCCCTACTTCTTGTTCAGTCAATCGCTAAGACAAACAAGTTTGTTTACATTTACAGGAGATAATGCGGCCCTCTTCTTATTTACAATGTTACCTGAAAGTGAGAACAGGCATTCACATGGCACTGTTGCAGTCGGCATTGCAAGATATTTACGTGCCAGATGCACTAAGATTCATATGCCTCTTCATGCTTTGGCCACTGTTCCACAGGACATGCTTCCACCTCTGGCTACAGCTACAGCTGTCCCCATACCCCCATTCATCTTCAGGGGGATCCCTACCCCCTGCTTAGCAAATCAGGTTCAGTTTAGGGTGAAAGCCTCAATCAGAGCATGCTAAGTATAGTTCTGCTACCCTTCATACAATAAGGATAACAACATTTCATTATCCCAGCATTCAATTTAAAGCTAATATTAAAATGATCTAATACACAGGTTTATAAAAGAGTTTTTATACATCGGGGTATGATGCTTAAATTTTCCAAGAGTCCAAAGTTTGGTTTATAAAGTCATAAAAATACATATAATACGTAATCTGCAATAACCCAAATTAAGGTTAATAAATTTAATAATACAGTTTAAATATTAGCATCCAAATATTTGGATACATCACTAATACCAAGAGTAGCTTGTGGAAAGCAAATATAGCAATGAGTGTAGATTGCCCCACTGCAATTGAGAATTTAGGATAGGTTGTCCCTCAGTAAATACAATCCATCAGAGAAATACTTCAGTTACTTTCCTGACTTTGTTTCTCAACGGCACTCTAAAGTAAATTGTAACCCAAAACCAGCCATAATTGATCACGTTGGCAAAGCAGATCTATCTGCTGAACACCTAGGCAGAGTAGGTATGTCTATGCAAATATGGACTGCTCAAAAGCTTGTCTCTTTCACCGACAGAAGTTGGTTCACTAAAAGATATTACTTCACCCACCTTGTCTCTCTCTCTCTCTCTCTCTCTCTCTTTCTACACACACACACACACACACACACACACACACTCCTGTGTTTCGTAAACATACTTCTTATGGCATATTAATTCATTTCCTGTACTCTTATGGAAGAAGACAACTATGTTTTAAAATTCTAAAATCTGTGAACAGATGTAAGATGATGCAATTGATTGTAGACCATCCACGTCATCAAAAGACTTTGGAAGTATCCACAGCTATTGGCACACTGTACTTCTTATCTTCTATATTTCCTTGCTTTTCTGTAATATTATGAGCTTTGAACCCTGATAGTGTATTAATCACCTGATAGGAATACCACAGATTGCAGAGATCTGCTGGGAAACAGATTTCTGAATGACTTCACCCTCATCAGAAGTTCATGATGTCTGTGATTTATTGACTCTGGAGAGTTTCTCATTGCTATTGAGAATGTAAACTATTTCAGCTGCTCTGAGTGATGAAGCATGGAAGGAGAATGCAAGGCCACAGCAATGTCTATGAAGCCCAAGTTTGGAAAGAGACTTCTCCAGAGTGTATTGAGAAATTATTCATTTAACCCTCAGGTAAATAAGAGAAGCTGATGCTTCAGCTGTTGCGACATTTCTTCCTGGATGTGCCATAAAGCACGACACATATCAGAAGAATAAAAGACCCTTTGGCTTTCCCTAGGCCAAATCCTGAGGTTCATCTCAGTTTTTATTCAGTCCTTACACAGGCAAACTATCATACCCACCACATGCTTCTGTGCAATAAGAGTGAGAGGTCCACTCATGGGTATGACCTTGTGTGTGTAGATCTAAAAAGGAAAATATCAGGCCCTGGGTAAAGATCTCAAGATCTGAGCCCTGAAAATTACTTGAGAGGGAGACAGTAGGAAAGCCCAAAGACTCTCTATGGAGCAAAGGACATCATTTGTGTAGTTTGGCCAACATACTTCAAAATTACCAATTCACTTTTAAAGCAATTTTTGTTATTAATATTTTCCCCATCATAGAGCTTTGTTCTTTAACTTTTTTCAGGCTTGTCACTCTAAACTTTTAAATATGTCATTAATATTTTCTTCCATTTTTGTGCATGATTAGAGGTAGTGTTTAATTATAGAAAGCTATTGCATAAGATTTTATGTAAGTAACCTTTTGCAGTATCTAAATAAACCTTGGGGAATCAGATTGCCTTCGGAATAGATATTGACCCAAAACAGCTTAAAAGGCTGTTTTTACATGTTATAATAGAAGGATATAATAATAGAAGAAACTATTAATGACCTTCCAAATGTTTCAAGTAATGATACAAAAAAATCCAGATCCCCAAAAAGATTTTTCATTTATAAAGCTAATATATTTCTTGTTATTGTATAGAAGTTTGAGCGTACAAAACCCCCCAAAGGCCTGATTCTCTACTGCCTTGAATCTTGTCTAGTCATTTGCAAAGTAGGTATCAAATACTACTATTCCGATTTGGCACAAGTGTCAATGACTAGACAAAGTGCAAAGTAGTGGAGAATCAGGCCCTCTGTATCCATTCATAACTGGTAGTAAACAAAATCAGTGAGTCAGATCATTATCTTTTCATAACCATCATTATGCAGGTATAAGTCTCATGAAATTGGGGACATAGCAAAAGGATCTCTCATTTAATTGTCAGGAGATGAGAAACCACACAGGGAAAGATGATGGCACTGTTGCATGAATGGGAACCATGATCCAGGTAAGAAACTCTTCCTGGTATTATTTCTTTTCTTACCCTGATGTCTTTGTCCTCCATTTTAGGAAGCTTTGCTGTCCCCCTTCAGTAGAGGGGAGGTTTGAGACACTTCTTGCTACCATAATCTGCCATCATACCCACCTCCCTGGTAGACTTTCAATTGCCCAGGTCCTTATGATAGGGGGTGAGTGAAATCCTGACCCCACTGAAGTCAATAGGAGTTTTGCCATTGACAAAGTCAGGATTTCACGCAAAGTTTATATTGGTAAAAGCCAAGGCTGAATGTAGGACATTGCTTGTAAGGTATTTTGAAGCTGGGTGCTACAGCACTGCACGTATTGTTATTGTTGTTATCTATTATTATTAGGGCTGGGCTGTCAAATGATTTAAAAAATTAATAGTGATTAATCGCACGATTAATCACACTGTTAAAGAATAATTGAATACCATTTATTTAAATATTTTTGGATGTTTTCTACATTTTCAAATATATTGATTTCAATTGGAACACAGAATACAAAGTGTACAGTGCTCATTTTATATTTATTTTTCATTACAAATATTTGCACTGTAAAAAAAAACAAAATAAATAGTATTTTTCAATTCACCTAATACAAGTACTATAGTGCAATCTCCTTATCATGAAAGTTGAACTTACAAATGTAGAATTATGTACAAAAAAATAACTGCACTCAAAAATAAAGCTATGTCTATACTACCTGCCCGGGTCGGCGGGTAGCGTTCGACTTCTCGGAGTTCGATATATCGCGTCTCATCTAGACACGATATATCGAACTCCGAACGCACTCCCGTCGACTCCAAAACTCCACCACCGCGAACGGCGGTGGCAGAGTCGATGGGGAAGCCGCGGACTTCGATCCCGCGGCGTCTGGACGGGTGAGTAGTTCGAACTAAGGTAGTTCGAGTTCAGCTACGCGAAAGCATAGCTGAACTTGCGTACCTTAGTTCGACCCCCCCCTAGTGTAGACCAGGCCTAAAACAATGTCAAACTTTAGAGCCTATAAATCCACTCAGTCCTACTTCTTGTTCAGCCAATCGCTCAAACAAGTTTGATTACATTTTCAGGAGATAATGCTGCCCGCTTCTTGTTTACAATGTCACCTGAAAATGACAACAGGTGTTTGCATGGCGCTGTTGTAGCCGGGGTCACAAGATATTTACATGCCAGATATGCTAAAGCAGGGGTAGGCAACCTATGACACAGGTGCCGAAGGCGACACGTGAGCTGATTTTCAGTGGCACTCATACTGCCCGGGTCCTGGCCACCGGTCCAGGGGGCTCTGCATTTTAATTTAATTTTAATTGAAGCTTCTTAAACATTTTAAAAACCTTATTTACTTTACATACAACAATAGTTTAGTTATATATTATAGACTTAGAGAAAGAGACCTTCTAAAAATCTATTACTGGCACGCGAAACCTTAAATCAGAGTGAATAAATGAAGACTCGGCACACCACGTCTGAAAGGTTGCCGACCCCTGTGCTAAAGATTCCCTTCATGCTTCAACCACTCTTCCAGAGGATATGGGTCCATGCCAACGACTGGTTCTGCTCGATAACGATTCAAAGCAGAGCAGACCGACTCATGTTCATTTTCATCATCTGAGTCAGATGCCACCAGCAGAAGGTGGTGGTTCAGTTCTGTAGTTTCCGCATCCAAGTGTTGCTCTTTTAAGACCTCTGAAAGCATGCTCACACCTTGTCCTCTCAGATTTTGGAAGGCACTTCAGATCCTTAAACCTTGGGTCGAGTGCTGTAGCTATCTTTAGAAATTACACATTGGTACCTTCTTTGCGTTTTGTCAAATCTGCAGTCAAAGTGTTCTTAAAACGAACAACATGTGCTGGGTCATTATCCGAGACTACTACAGAATGCAGGTAAAACAGAACACGGAGAAATATAATTCTCCTCCAAGGAGTTCCGTCACAAATTTAATTAACGCATTTTTTCAACGAGCATCATCAGTATGGAAGCATGTCCTCTGGAATGGTGGCCGAAGTATGAAGGGGCATACGAACGTTTAGCATATCTGGTACAATGCTGGCTACAAAAGTGCCATGCAAATGCCTGTTCTCACTTTCAGGTGACATTGTAAATAAGAAGCAGGCAGCATTATCTCCAGTAAATGTAAACAAACTTGTTTGTCTTAGTGATTGACTGAACAAGAGGGAGGACTGAATGGACTTGTAGGCGCTAAAGTTTACATTGTTACATAACTGCACTCAAAAAAACAAAACAAACATCTACATTTGTAAGGTGCACTTTCATGATAAAGAGTCTGCACTTGAGTACTTGTGTGAGGTGAACTGAAAAGTACTATATCTTTGTTTATCATTTTTACAGTGCAATTATTTGTAATAAAAATAATAATAGAAAGTGAGCACTGTACACTTTGTATTGTGTTGTAATTGAAATCAATATATTTGAAAATGTAGAAAAACAGCCAAAAATATTTAATACATTTTAATTGGTATTCTATTGTTTAACAGTGCGATTAATCACGATTATTAATTTTTTTTAGTTAATCGCATGAGTTAACTGTGATTAATCGACAGTCCTAATTATTATTATTGAGTGAATGACAAAGAAGAAAGGTAGAAAAACCTCAAAATGAACTGGAAAGAAATGCTGTTTTTTCAAATCTTTCTCAAGGGACTGTTACATGAAATTTTTCTAACCGTTTCCTTTAAATGTGTCTAGTAAATTTCTCTTTCAAACTAAGTACTTTGTTGGTGGAAAGGTCTGATTTTGATTAACATGCCAAGTGCAGTCATCCTGACTGAAAAAAGTCCCATCTTTTCCTTTGCCTTCTTTTCCTGGACCTTTGTTATTGCTCTCTATGGATTTACTTAAAAACTCTACAGTCAGAGTTGAATGCCAGAAGGGAACACCAGATCATTTAGTCTGGCCGCCTGTATAACACAGCCCACTAAACCGAACAATCAAAATTAGACCAAATTATTACAGCTCACAGGAGACTAGACTATGATGTGTCACAGGCAGAGAATAGGAAGGACTGAAGTGCAGCAGTGCCTGAGGCCCCAGAAATGGCAGGGAAATGATTAAGTAAAATAATCCTGGCAAGTGACCTGCACCCACACTCTGCACAGAGAGGTCATCTAGTCCAGTCCCCTGCACTTGTGGCAGGACTAAGTATTATCTAGACCAGTGGTTCCCCAACTTGTTCCACTGCTTCTGCAGGGAAAGTCCCTGGCGGGCCGGGCCGGTTTGTGTACCTGCCGCATACACAGGTGCGGCCGATTGCAGCTCCCAGTGGCCATGGTTCGCTGTTCCAGGTCAATGAGAGCTGCTGGAAGCCGCGGCTCAGCCCGCACCACTTCCAGCAGCTCCCATTGGCCTGGAGCAGCGAACCACGGCCACTGGGAGCCACGATTGGCTGAACCTGTGGACGTGGCACGTACACAAACCGGCCTGGCCCACCAGGGACTTTCCCTGCAGAAGCAGCGGAACAAGTTTGGGAACCACTGGTCTAGACCATTCCTGACAGGTGTTTGTCTAACTTGCTCTTAAAAATCTCCAATGATGGAGATTCCACAACCTCCCTAGGCAATTTATTCCAGTGTTTAACCACCCTGACAGTTAGGAACTTTTTCCTAATGCCCAACCTAAACCTCCCTTGCTGCAATTTAAGCCCATTGCTAGCCAAGGCTAGAGCAGGACTAGGAACAGGATAAGAGCAGGCTCAGGCTTGTGGAGTCTGTTGCCTCTATCAGATAAGGGAGAGTTCCAAGCCCAAGAGTGATGCTTAGCAAACTGAGTTTCTTTTCCTTTTGTGAGGATTATATGCCTGCCCTGAGAATCACGAGGGCAGTTCCTGGCTTGTGGATTGGCAGGACCCTAGTACAGGAATGACTCATCAATGCATGTGGTTTAATCAGGCTCTAGTTCAGGGATGACTCATCACCTTACGACATATGGTGAGCAGTTAGACCCTGAGCATGTGGGCAAGAACCAGCCAGCCAAGCATCTGAGAGAGAGAATACTGGGTGCCACCTCAGATCATCCTCTACCCCATTTAATGTCCCATCTCCAGCTCTGGCCATCCCTGATGCTTCAAAGGAAGGAGATAAAACAAACAGGATATTGGGGGTGGGAAAACCCTTCCTGACTGCTGCCCTTGACCAGCTGAAGCCCTGAAGCATGAGCTTTGGGAATTTAGGACATAAACTGGAAGTCAGTCCTGGGGCAGTTGAGCCCTGCCCCCCACCATCATAAACAACCCCATCATACAATTGCTCTCATAAATTTGTCCCGCTCCCTCTTAAACTAATTAAGTTGGTTGCCTCCACAATTCCTATTGGGCAGCTCTTACAGATTTGTTCATGGCCAGTTTATATCCATTTGTTCTTGTGCCAACATTGTCCTTTATCTTAAATAGCTCTTCTCCCTCCCTGATATTTACTGCCCTAATGTATTTATAAAGAGCAATCATATCTCCTCCCAGCCTTCTTTTTTCTAGACTAAACAAGCCAAGTTCTTCTAGTCTCCTCTAATAAGGCAGGTCCTCCTATTCCCCTGATCATCCTTATAGCTCTTCTCTGCACCTGTTCCAGTTTAAACTCATCTTTTTTGGACATGGGTGACCACAATATTCCAGATGAGAGTTTAAAATGTTTTCAGCAACTGCAAAACCCAGTTGAGAAGGGAGTAACATCGGTTTCCTTTCAGCCTGTCTGTTGATCTTTACAAGTACAGTGTGGCCTTTGCAATCCAGGTCACTGGAATGGAGAGCTTGAGATTCAGTAAATGCTACGGATGATGAGCTGTTTCAGTAACTGGGCTCTGTTACATATTATCAGCAGAGAAGACAAGAGGCAATCGTCAGAAAGATAAATTGTCCCAATTGGTTCTGTCACAGATTCATTCAAAATGGTTTTCTAGTTGCATGGACATCAATGTAATCAATGAAATGCATTAGCTGCTACTGTAGGAGCTTGCATTTAGATCTTGTCTGACTATTATTTTCAATCAGGCTGTAGCAAGGGATCTCTTCCCAATATCTTCAGTCTACAAGGGTGTTGCAGTATCTCTTTGTTTCTTGTTCATTAGCAAAGAACATCTGGATTTAGATACCCAGGGGCAGATCCTCAGTGTAAATTGTCAGAGCTCCATTAATATCTACAGTTATATGACAAATTTTCACCAGCTGAGGATCTGTCCCGACATGAGCAGATGTGAGCAAAGGATAGAGTTAGGTCACGGAGTCTACTCTAGCAATTGTGATTCAGTCACTGGCATACCCGCTCAGTTGAGAATTCCCAACCACAGCCTACAAGTGGGAGTTTTTACATCTTGATTCATCATATATCGTTTGCTTCTTTCACTCTCTCCCTTTTTTGGTCATCTCAGTACATAGGAATACTCCCGGGGTTGAAAGCTTCACTGATCTTAGTCATATGGCCCATGCTGAGAAATACATGAAGGGTATCAGAGTCAACTATATTAGAAAGGGACTCTGACACACTCTTCTATGATTAATCCACGGTACAATAACCTGAATAGGGCCATTTAAATCAAGGAATAATTTGTCATTAAGTATTCTACTACTGCCGATGTGCAAGATGTCTGGATATGAGTTGGGGAAACCCATGCATGTTAAGCCCCTAGAAAATGAGATCATGCTAAATTGATTGAGATTCAGATTTATAAAATGTATGTTACAAGCCCAACAATTTCAAATGTGGGTGCCTAAAGTCAGGCTCTCAAATCCATAGTTGACACCTCAAAAAGTAGCTTGATTTTTAAGTGGCAGATTTCAATAAGTGTTGTAGAAGCTCAGTATTTCTGAAAACCAGGGCACTTATTTAGGTGCTGAAATAGGGATCTAAGTGCCTAACTTTAGACATCCATATTTGAATATGTTGGCCTTGGTGCTTGAGGCTTTGGACATATGCACAAGTAGCGAAACCAAAATGAATCACATTTTAAATAGTTTATTGGCAATAATTGGCTATCAAAAGGATATGCTCCACAGTGAAAATTAGTCCAATAAAAATGATAAACTCAAAGGCAACATCCTAGCCAATGGCCAGGACCATTCTTAAAGACATAACCCCAGCCTTTTTTACCACCTTGTCTCAGGCAAACAAGATGACATTGTTAGTTTTGTGATGGTGGAGATAAATATTGCAAAACTACTCCTGGCGAAGCAATTCATGGAGTACCACTGATAATGAGGAGGATTCTTTTTTACTCTCTCATTCTTTCTTCAGAAGAAACAGAATGCCATACAGGTCAAAAAGGCCCCAAATGCAGCAAATTACATAAACATGCGAGTAGTCCTATTGATTTCAATGAGCTGGGTGAAGAAAAGTTGGAGGGAGAGGGAAGGAAAGTGTCCCTAAAAAAAACTGGACTTGAAAAGGTTACCTAAAAATGAGGCAGATTAACAGGTCCTTTTACCATTGACTTCAGTGGGGCCAGGATTTCACCCTACCTGTTTTGCCTAATACAAAAAGCATTACCTTTTGCTGGAGTAAGTCGTTTTGCAGTGTGTAAGCCATAAAAGACAGACAGATGAAAATAGGCTCCAGTATGCCAACCTAAAACATTAGAATGTAACTAGAGCTTCCAACCCCACTGTGTAAATGGGCTCACACCTGTTAGCAGTAACAGTGAGTAAAGATTACATTGTCATGTGTCAACCCTCTCTCCCCTGCTGCTGTGGACACACTGCTGTCCTCTGGAAATGTTACTTATTTCCTCCGCAGCCCTGAAGGCCTGTGGTGGGTCGGCTCCACTGATCAGCTGGAGATTTTGTTTAGAAGGCTTCTTCATGCTGTTTATGTTGCTGTCAAGCCCAGCTCACCACAGACCTAACACTGCCACCTCATTGTTTACATACCTCCATTCCAGGACATTACCATCCTCAGCTACTAATGTGCTCAGTGTGTGAGAGAGCAGTTTCTCTTTCTCTCTTTTTTTAAATAGGGTTTGTTAATTACAGTGCTGTAAGATATGCATTGAAATTCCACCCAGAGAGACCTCTTGCTGTCAATGTTTAATTATGCCCGCATTCCTATGTAAATAGAGTTGTAGCCAAAGGAGAGCTCTCCTTTTATGGAAGATAAGGGCAGGAACATCTTTACAAGAGAAGGAAGACTTGGGAGCTTCTGTGCTTTGACAAGAGTAACTTTTTGAATGCAAAAAAAGTATAAACTGGAGCAAGGTCTGCTAAACACAGACCAGTCCTCAGAGTAGCTCTTATGCCTTGCACTGTGCATCTTCCTCGTCTGATGAGCAGTTTTATAAGACATATTTAAAATGCCAGTGGATATTTATCATACATATTTAGATTGTCTCTCTTTAGGACTATCCATGAAAAATAATGCAGTCTATAGAACATCCCTTTTTAAAGGATCCGCTGCTCAGGAGAGATTTCTCCAGGATAACCACTGCTTTCCCCCCAAGTTGGGTAACAAATGATTTAGCAGAATCTTCACTATTCAGTTATTGTATGTAAAAACTTCTGCAGAAACACTATGTTGCATCTCAGTTTAACCACAGATTGTATATCACAGGATAAATATATATTTTAAAAACTATAATAATCCTCATATAAGACTTCAAATACTGAAAGATCACAAACTCAAATGAATTCCCGGTCTTCCAAATTTAGATGCATACTACACTGCAGATATCTTGGTGCTGGTAATATATCTCTTCAGGTAAGAATTCCAGCCCACAGTACCTTTGGATTTGGAGAAATTGTGCCAAGCCATTTGTGACCTTTCCTCACGGAAAGAAGTGGGGTGCCAAGTCTTCCTTTATTCACTGTAATTTAAGGTTTTGCTTGCCAGTAATACATTTTAATGTTTTTAGAAGGTCTCTTTCTATAAGTCTATATTATATAACTAAACTATTATTGTATGTAAAGTAAATAATAGTGCAGCAAGGTGAGCGGGACCGGCAGCTGGTATCCCAGGCCGGCAGCGGGCTGAGCAGGGCCAGTGGCCAGGACCCCGGCTGGCACAGGGCCGGTGGCCTGAACCCCAGACTGGCTGCGGGCTAAGCTGGGCCAGCGGCCAGTATCCCAGGCCGGCAGCGGGCTGAGCAGGACCGGTGGCCAGGACCCCAGCTGGCAGCCGGAACCCCAGACTGTCAGCAGGCTGAATGGCTCAGCCCATTGCCAGTCTGGGGTTCCATCTGCCGGCTCCTGCCAGCCGGGGTCCCGGCCGCTGGCATCACTCAGCCTGCTGCCGGCTGAGGGTTCCGTTCATCCAGGCAGGCAGTGGGCTGAGTGGGGCTGGCGGACGGGACTCCGGCTGGCAGCAGAGTGCCACTAAAAATCGGCTCGCATACCGCCTTTCGCACGCGTGCCTCAGGTTGCCGACCCCTGCTTCAAAGGGTAGTACAGAACTGATGCAGAATGTTGTGGCCCTCTCTTTTGACTACACTGGGTCACTAAGGCTAAAATCCACATTCCTGCACCCATCCTGAATAGCCATGCTGAATGCTGGGAAGATGAGAGGCATGCAGGTAGAATCCTGTAGTACAGCTGCAAAACTATTCCACAGATGGGAGATAGTAGTTAAACATGTATGTAAGTGTTTGCAGGAACCAGGGGCGGCTCTAGCAATTTTGCCACCCCAAGCACGAGCGCCCCCCGCAGCATGCCACCCCAAGCACGCACTTGGCATGCTGGGGCCTGGAGCCGGCCCTGGCAGGAACAGGCCCTATGTGAGGATGGTGTTTCAGCCATTGTACAGGTCAAACTCCCATTGAGTTCAATAGGAGTTACAACTGCGGACTGGACTTTACACTGATGTGAGCAACCATCACTTTATATATGAAATTGACATCTTTCTGCACTTGAAACCTACAGTCATACCTCCAAAATACATCCAAGATCTCATTGCCCAGAATACCAAAGACCTGGGATTCAGCAAAACTGATACTGTTTCGTGATACATTAATCTGAATTATTAGAGACACATTTGGGAACTCATAATTTCTAGCCAATGGTTCTGATTTCTTTCAGCCAGTTCTGGAAGGCTGAAATTAGAAAGGAGAATTAGAATCATTTTTGCTGTGCAACCTTATAATAGCGCATTCCATATACGTAAATATGTGATAAATTCTGCTCTCGGCTGCAACATTGCAATCTCAGAGCAGAATCTGGCCTGATATCTACTGTTTGCTTTGCTTATAGACCCCCTAGATGCCCTAGAAATTGATCCCTGTTGGGACATTTCAGTGAAGTCTTTGTAATTCATTAATTTCAATGCTGGGTCCAATCCATGTGATCTAATATTTGTCTATGTATTTTGACCTAAGATTAACAGTAGAGTGCATTTATTTAGAGTTATTTGTGTGAAATTGATTTTATGTTTATATGTAAATTTTGTTTTTACACTTTTTTAATAGGGAGTCATGGGGTATGTTAAGTAACATAGACAGGGACTGTGAAGAATATCTCACAGTTGTTGCTATCAAAATTAGGGCATGTCTGCTGCACTACCCTGCAGTTTGAACTAAGCGAGTGTGAATAGTAGCGAGCATCAAAGGGCTTCATTGTAACTTTCCCATGTGGATGCTGTGGACACAAACGTAAAGGTCTGTGAGTTCACACACAGGAGTTACAGTGCAGCACTTTGGTGCACGCTCAGTGATGAGCTGCCAATTTTTTAACAACGGGTTCCCTCCTCCCTCCAAAATTTTAACAACGGGTTCCCTCCTTCCCCCCCCCCTCCGTGGGGGGGGGTCGTGCCCCATCCAACCCCTCATGTTCCTTAACACACACACTCCGAGACCCCTGACCCATCCCCCCCTTCCCTGTCCCCTGACTGCCCCTTGCCGCCCCACCCAACCCCTCCTCTCATTCTCAATGGCCCCCCAGAACCCCTACCCCATACAACTACCCCTTCTCTCTGTCCCTGAGTGCCCCCACCACCTCATCCAACCCTGCTCTTTCCTGACTGCTCCCCGGGACCCTTGCCCCCATTCAATCCCCCTGTTCCCTGCCCTCTGACTACCCTGACCCCTATCCACCCCCCCACAACCCACCCCCTCCCTGCCCCCTTACCACACTGCCTAGGGACCGGGTCCACTCTGCCAGGACCACGATCGGCACCGCTCGGCCCGACTCCCCGGGCCGGCACCGGGGCCCGGCCGCTCAGCGGCAGCCGCAGGGCACGACTCCCCGGGCTGGCGCTGGGCTGGAGGGAGCCGCGGTCTGGGACCGGGAGCTGCTGAGCCAGCCGCACCTCCCTTCCCCCTCCGCGCCCCAGCTTACCTGCTGGCTGCCTCCATGCTGCTTGTTCAGGCTTCCCGCGAACATCTGATTCGCGGGAAGCAGGGGAGGGGGAGGAGAAGGGGGCGGAGCAGGAGAGGAGTGGGTGGGAACTTTTGTTAAATTTAGCAGCCCTTAACAAGCGGTTCTAAAATGGCTGCTAAATTTAACAACGGGTTCCCGCGAACCCGTGCGAACCCGCTGCAGCTCACCCCTGTGCACGCTGCTATTAATACACCCCCACAGGCCAAGCTGCTGGGCCGCATAGACATACCCTACCTTTGGCAGCTGCGGTTGTGAGATATTCCTCACAGCCCCCATCTGTATTACTTAACATATCCCATGACTCTATTCAAAAAGTGTAAAAACAAAATGTACATATAAACATCAAATCAGTTTCACACAAAGAATTCTACATAAATGCACACTGCTGTTCACATTAAAACAAAAGGAATTTTATTTGGTTGCAAAGGGTTTTGTAAACAAGAGATCTTATTGATGGTGATGCTGATATGCCCTAATGAATTTTTAATGTATTTGGTTGTTTTACTGGATTATATCTCAAAGAAGCTGAAGACACAGAAGCATGGTGTTTCTTCTACTGACCCATGTAAGAAATCCAGTAGAAGGAGGCCAGAAAATGTGATGCAGTCAAAACAGGACTTTGAAAAATAACTCAAGGAAACGTTTAAAGAAAAAGTGTTTTGTGCTGGTTTTTAGAGTTAAATTACTGTCATTGACTTCAAAACCTATATTTCTGTTTCCTAAGACTGACTGTGCCTCTTCGGATTTTTACTTCATTGCCAGTATGATACATGGGTCTATGATTTGCTGGCAAGAGGTAGGAAGTGCTCAGCTTTGAAGACAAATTAAAGGGCACAAATTGGCGATGATGTAGGAGTAGATTCTCCTTGTAATACTTCCATGATTTTCTCTTTAAAGCCAATGGGAGCAATACAAGAACTTCAAGAGGAGGGTATACCTCATATATTATTGTTACAGTGTTGACAGACTATGCAAAGGAAATTCTGTCAAGGGATCTCACATTAATAAAGAAGATTAAGAGGATTAGCCAGCCACAAGAAATCAGTACGCTGTCCACCATGGAAGTGAAGATGTTGAGATGGTCAACTGGTTGGACACTCCGTGGTAGAAAACTAAATGAGGTTGTGAGGGGCCAAAGGTGGGTTGGCGCAATTGAAGACAAGTTGAGGGAGGCTAGGCTACATTGGTATGAACATGTCCAGTGGAAACCTGAGAGTTATATTGGTAGGATGGCTCTTGCAATGATCTTGTATGAAGACAACCAAGGGGAGACCAAACACTTGGTACATGGACCAGATATCAGCAGTCCTTAGAAAGACCAATATGAGTGATAGCCAAGCATCCAATCAATCATGACTTTTGGAAGAAGGCTATAAAAGTTGCCAACCCTGAATAGGGAAGTGGTAAGAATGAAGAAGATTGAGAGAGTCAAACCTTAGAAAATATCTACAAAGTTTCTTCATATAGTAACACTTTGTTATTAGCATTCTGATGTCTGTGTTAGGTTTAAATCTCATATCAAATACTAAGCAACATCAATCTTGGAACTTAAAGCAGAATAAATTATTATATACACATCAATCATCCCATTTTTTTCATTGACAGATCCCATTTTAAGGATTCCTTAGCAACCTGCCAGTTATACTTTGCAAAGCTTTCTAGTTTGCCTTGAGATTTGCTGGAAAAACTCATGTGATGGGCTCAGGGCATAATGGTAACACAGTGCATAGTCACAGAGAATAGCCACATTCAGAAGGGGCCACAGGCATGTATACAGTGGGTCTTTAGAGTGTTAATGCCGGAGGAATTGACATGCCAGCACTCCATTCAATGGGCTGCTCCTTCTGGCTGATCTACAGAGCACGATTAGTACTGGTCAGGAAGCCAGATCACTTGCCTAACTTCCTCATGAGAGAATGGGTTTAGAAATAAGAGGGACTTCATTGCATACAAAGACATGAAAATGGTGTCCACAAGTGAGCAGAAGGGGGAGCCTTCACATATTGGCTTTCAGCTGAGCACCAGGCATTGTGGGAAAGGGCACACGTTCAGATATTCAGTTCTTTAGTTTAAAGAAAAGTAAAAACGAAGAGGGTCTCCTTTCCCCAGAACACAATGAGGATTGTTTCATTGTTTACCTTGTTATCCCTCCATGTTTGTTTTATCCACCTGTTGTTGTCCTGTGTTTGATTATAAATTGAAAATATGTCCCTAAGCTGCAGTCTATGATTTTTAAACTGAAATGTTTGAATAAGGCCCATCAGTACACGGAGGATGTAGGGCATACCATATTCCCCAGCTGCCTACCATCTCTCCCCCTGAAGCCCCAGGAGTAACTCTGGTGTGAGCTGGGGGAGCTCTACGAAGCTGCTGTCCCTTCCCTGTTTCAGCTGCTGAGCCGCTTTCCTGCTAGCCGCCTGCTGCATCACAGGGAACAGAGAAGAGAGCAATCCTGGTTGTTCTATTGCCCCGAGGGAACTGGGTAGGAGTATGATTAGTTCTGCCTGAACCTGAGGGTGCACAAGCAAAAGGTAGCTCCCGTCGCCCACACAGCCACCCACAAGTCCAGGATATCAATGTACAGGAGATGGGGAAACAAAAGGAAAAGCCGAGAACCAATAACCAATTATGGCTCCCTGATTCTCTGCCCCGGTCTCAATGCTGTTTAAGGCAGCCTGATTGAAGGAGCTGCTCTTAACTTCAGCCAGCCTGCTATAGTCCCCAAGGACCCATAAACTGTCTCCCCACCTGCAACATGCTTCCTATGGCAGGGGCTGCAAGGATGTAGGCATAGGGTTGGGATATGATGACATTACACATACTTGGGACTCTCCCACACTAGAGAAATTCCAAGCAGGGACTTCTGGGGTGGTTTCTGCTCTCTGGGCACTGCCTGAGGTACTATGTTGAGCCCTTAGGCTGGAAAGGTTGACCACCATCGCTCTAAACCTATACCTGAAGCACTCTTGAATGCTTCTTTACAGTCCAGACCACGTCCCTGAACCATCAAATTTGTTAGCGTGTGACACAAAACATCAAACTGCATAACAGACAACCAAAACATTTGTATTTTGTTGTGCACTGCTCCCTAAATGTCAAATTATAATGTTTTTTAAGTATAAAATCTGTTTCTAAGGAAGTTTTCTCATTTAAGCCAAATAAGCCTTTCTTGCACTCTCTACCCACAGAACAGCACCCTCTATATGCCAGACACCAGCTCCATTAGCTCAAGGCAGTGCAATTGAGAGATCTCATACAGACTTGGCATGGCCAACCTCTTAAAGTTCAAAAATCATGAGACAGCCCCCGCCCCAAAGCCATGAGATCCCCACCAAATAAAATCCAATATTTGGGCCAGAGTGGGAGATTATATTGTGGTTTTGGTCTGTGTTAGGTCTGATTTTCAACCCCCCTTGCCCACCCCAGTGTGTTTGAGGCAATTACAGTGTTGCCAGCCCTCCCAATTCTAGAGAGTAAGGTGATTTTGGTCCCTGCGACAGGAGCTTTCACAGGCCGCCTGATGGTGCAGAGCTTTTCCCAAAACCTCCACATAATTTTGTGCCCCTTCAGCTCCCACATCTGCCTATCTCTCGGTCCTTCAATTAACTGTGTACTCCCCAACTTCCACATCAGTTCTGCCCTATCAGTTCTGCATCTGTATCCCAGCCCAGCAATTAAATTGTCATCCTCCAAACCCCATATCAAGTTCCCCCCCCCTCAGCCTCACATCTGTCCCTTGCCCCTCAGCGCACTCCTCTCCACCTGCAGCTCCAGGTTCTTCCCACACCCATTCCCCAGGCCTGTGAGGCACAGGTAGAATGGGTCCCCTTCTCCCTTTTCCCAGGTCTGAGAGGCACAGGTAGAGTGGGTCCCCTTGTCCCTTTTCCCAGTCCAGGTGGTGCAGCAAAGCCGAGGGGAGGAGCGGAGAGCAAATTGACCTACTGTTCACACAAGGGGAGGGGAAGAAGGGACAAGAGGTGACCTGACCTTCTATGCTTTTTCTGCTCCCTCCTCTCCTCCCGTGAGAACAATGTCAGCTGCTCCCACTCCCTACCCAAAAACTCCTCTGGGCTCCTGACAGAAGGAGGAAGAGCTCTGCCTGCCTCCTTCAGAAGCCCTGGGTGGCTGCTCTTTCTCAGAAGGCAGCCAGACAGGGTTTTTTTCCCCCTCAGGCCATGCTGGACATCATTTAAAGGGCAGAGTTTCCATGTCATAGCACTGGATCATAACAGTTAACAACACTGCAGACTTGCCTTTGAATTTCTAGAAACTGCTCAGAGTTAGCTAGATGTTTAATTATTCTTTTTATTTTCTATATCATCCTTGTTTCAGAACCTGTGCCTTTATATTTACAGATCCTACTAACTGCATGTTTGTGTGATCCTGGCTGACCAAACCGCAGGAGAATCTAAATACTACAGTTGTTTGGAAATGGCCTTTACTATATTTTCATGTCTAACCTATTCCTTAGATCATTTCCTGGAAGATGCTTGCACTTCCATGTTTCTCACACTTAGAGGCATGTTGGGTTAGCACACAAGAGATTTGCCTTGACAACCTGCTTCACAGGAGAGACTAAAGTTGAATTCTCACTGCAGCTGTCTGAACCAACAATCCTGAAGAGCTGGGAGGAGCGAAGGGGGAAAAGGGGGCTTTGGTGTTCTGTTCTAAACACCAAGCCAGGCAGCGGGTGACAGAGATGACTGAATACATAGTTTGAAAATGTAACATTTTGTAAAATTGCAGGATTTATCAAAGCTTATTAGCACTTATTAGCAACAGTCATGACATTCCACAATGAATGAATGAATGAGCTTTGGGCAGAAAATTACGTGGGAAGTATGAACAGACTGCAAAGCACTCTCTCCTCAGCCTATGCTCCCCAAGTGATGCTTCCCAACCAACTTGATTTGCCATTTTGAAACAGTTGAGAAGCACTAAAAGGAGATGCTAGTCACAGTTTAGGACTGAGTTACACACAGCAGTTCAAGAAGTTGCTGTAGTTGTGTCATTAATAGTAACACAATTTAAGTTCAACACTTTTAGAGGAGCAAAGGTACCAGGTGTCAGTACTTTGCCTCTATGACAGGCAGAGAATAAGAATCATCAGTTTTCCTCATGGTAAAAGTTAAACAGCAGGATGCCTCAAGGTTCTGTGTTAAGACTGGAGTACATTGTGTAGTATATTTTTCAATGAAAAGAGGGTGATTGGTATGGTGGCAAAACTTGCAGATGACACAATTTAATTGAGTAAAGACTGACAAAAACAGTAACATCAGAAGGGCAAAGAGGTTTTTAAGGTCAGGCTTGACAAAGCCCTGGCTGGGATGATTTAGTTGGGGATTGGTCCTGCTTTGAGCAGGGGGCTGGACTAGATGACTCCCTGAGGTCCCTTCCAATCCTGATATTCTATTATTCTAAACCCCTTGACTTCAGAATCATTTACATTTGCAAATGCTCCTCTCCAAACCAACTTAAATACAACCAGTAGGATGGAACCCACCTCCCTGGCACTTAGGAGATGCAAAGTGTATGCAGGACTTCCACAACCCAGAGAGCCTTGTGCCGGCCATTCCCAAGGCAGTGAATTCTGTTCAAAGTTAATTTATTCAAACAGGCACAGACGCACCAAAAGGACATTTTGCAAAACTTTTTGCTTGGGTCTAACAACAGGGCACATCTCCTTAGAGAAGTGGCAAGCTACTAAAAGAGGTGAGAAAATCCAAAGGGATTGATTCCAGATCAAACACCAATTAATGTCCAAGGAAGGTTCCATTTAGGGTTCTATACCAAGATTTTGGAACAAGCCAAACAGTAAAGCAACTAAGGAATCTGTCCCCCATTTTATACTACATGCTGAAACATGACACTCAGCTAATCTAAGTATACACATCTAGTCAGAATGGACATGTTGAATAAAGATACTAAGTCATTACCTTGATAGAGAGTGTATTAAGGATCTCAATGTTTTAGGACACAACTTGGAGCTGGCAAAAAAAGGATAGAATGGAAGTTGTACTCTTCCATTTGAAATCAAAATTGGGCTTCATATATGATGCAGCAAAATGGATTGAGAAAAACATATCCAAACACATAAAGGGTAGCTTCCTTCAACTCCCATTTGATTCCTACATTTTAACATGAGGGCCAAATTTGGGTCCCTTAAATAATAACCTCGCTAAGGTGATTATATCACATAATCCGTGTTACCAAGTCCCAATAGTGGATCACCATGACAAGAACTCCTTAGCCATGCTACAGGCCACTGCCTGGATGAGATTACCTTTTTCTTTTTTTAAATGGGAAATTATGAAATCACACTGAATAAACTTATAATGTTTAAGTGTTCTGGAAAGGGAAGCCTGCTGCGCTTGTAAATTCTGATATCATAATAGTGGAATGCCACATAACCATTATGCAAGCTTTTCCATACCACAATATATGTCACCCTTTCCTCCAGCTGATCATCTTGCTTAACCTTCTGCAGTTTCCACGGCATCATGAAGAGTTTGCTATATAGTAATATTTACTTTTCCCCATCTTACAAAAAGTGCCACCCAAACCTTACTGATTTAGGATTAGTTCATGGCTGGTTCCTTGCATGGGTGCTCTAGGGAAGGTTCAAGGAGTACCCGCTTCTCAAATGCACTGCCTACACTTTTCAGTGCATGTGGACTGCTCCCTACTAGTGCTCCATGCGAAGAAAGGCAACCCAAAGAAGATAGGAAGGGTCAGAAAGGAGGAAGGGTGATGGCTTCCCCCACATTAAGAACATAAGAACATAAGAAAGGCCGTACCGGGTCAGACCAAAGGTCCATCTAGCCCAGTATCTGTCTACCGACAGTGGCCAATGCCAGGTGCCCCTGAGGGAGTGAACCTAACAGCCAATGATCAAGTGATCTCTCTCCTGCCATCCATCTCCATCCTCTGACGAACAGAGGCTAGGGACACCATTCTTACCCATCCTGGCTAATAGCCATTTATGGACTTAGCCACCATGAATTTATCCAGTCCCCTTTTAAACATTGTTATAGTCCTAGCCTTCACAACCTCCTCAGGTAAGGAGTTCCACAAGTTGACTGTGCGCTGCGTGAAGAAGAACTTCCTTTTATTTGTTTTAAACCTGCTGCCTATTAATTTCATTTGGTGACCCCTAGTTCTTGTATTATGGGAATAAGTAAATAACTTTTCCTTATCCACTTTCTCAACATCACTCATGATTTTATATACCTCTATCATGTCCCCCCTTAGTCTTCTCTTTTCCAAACTGAAGAGTCCTAGCCTCTTTAATCTTTCCTCATATGGGACCCTCTCTAAACCCCTAATCATTTTAGTTGCTCCTTTCTGAACCTTTTCTAGTGCTAGAATATCTTTTTTGAGGTGAGGAGACCACATCTGTACACAGTATTCGAGATGTGGGCGTACCATGGATTTATATAAGGGCAATAATATATTCTCAGTCTTATTCTCTATCCCCTTTTTAATGATTCCTAACATCCTGTTTGCTTTTTTGACCGCCTCTGCACACTGCGTGGACATCTTCAGAGAACTATCCACGATAACTCCAAGATCTTTTTCCTGACTCGTTGTAGCTAAATTAGCCCCCATCATGTTGTATGTATAGTTGGGGTTATTTTTTCCAATGTGCATTACTTTACATTTATCCACAGTAAATTTCATTTGCCATTTTGTTGCCCAATCACTTAGTTTTGTGAGATCTTTTTGAAGTTCTTCACAATCTGCTTTGGTCTTAACTATCTTGAGTAGTTTAGTATCATCTGCAAACTTTGCCACCTCACTGTTTACCCCTTTCTCCAGATCATTTATGAATAAATTGAATAGGATTGGTCCTAGGACTGACCCTTGGGGAACACCACTAGTTACCCCTCTCCATTCTGAGAATTTACCATTAATTCCTACCCTTTGTTCCCTGTCCTTCAACCAGTTCTCAATCCATGAAAGGACCTTTCCTTTTATCCCATGACAGCTTAATTTACGCAAGAGCCTTTGGTGAGGGACCTTGTCAAAGGCTTTCTGGAAATCTAAGTACACTATGTCCACCGGATCCCCCTTGTCCACATGTTTGTTGACCCCTTCAAAGAACTCTAATAGATTAGTAAGACACGATTTCCCTTTACAGAAACCATGTTGACTATTGCTCAAGAGTTTATGTTTTTCTATGTATCTGACAATTTTATTCTTTACTATTGTTTCAACTAATTTGCCCGGTACCGACGTTAGACTTACCGGTCTGTAATTGCCGGGATCACCCCTAGAGCCCTTTTTAAATATTGGCGTTACATTAGCTAACTTCCAGTCATTGAGTACCGAAGCCGATTTAAAGGACAGGTTACAAACCTTAGTTAATAGTTCCGCAACTTCACATTTGAGTTCTTTCAGAACTCTTGGGCGAATGCCATCTGGTCCCGGTGACTTGTTAATGTTGAGTTTATCAATTAATTCCAAAACCTCCTCTAGTGATACTTCAATCTGTGACAGCTCCTCAGATTTGTCACCTACAAAAGCCAGCTCAGGTTTGGGAATCTCCCTAACATCCTCAGCCGTGAAGACTGAAGCAAAGAATCCATTTAGTTTCTCCGCAATGACTTTATCATCTTTAAGCGCTCCTTTTGTATTTTCATCATCAAGGGGCCCCACTGGTTGTTTAGCAGGCTTCCTGCTTCTGATGTACTTAAAAAACATTTTGTTATTACCTTTGGAGTTTTTGGCTAGCCGTTCTTCAAACTCCTCTTTGGCTTTTCTTATTACACTCTTGCACTTAAGTTGGCAGTGCTCCTTTCTATTTGCCTCACTAGGATTTGACTTCCACTTTTTAAAGGAAGTCTTTTTATCTCTCACTGCTTCTTTTACATGGTTGTTAAGCCACGGTGGCTCTTTTTTAGTTCTTTTACTGTGTTTCTTAATTTGGGGTATACATTGAAGTTGGGCCTCTATTATGGTGTCTTTAAAAAGGGCCCACACGACTTGCAGGGATTTCACTTTAGTCACTGTACCTTTTAACTTTTGTCTAACTAACCCCCTCATTTTTATATAGTTCCCCCTTTTGAAATTAAAGGCCACAGTGTTGGGCAGTTGAGATGTTCTTCCCACCACAGGGATGTTGAATGCTATTGTATTATGGTCACTATTTCCAAGCGGTCCTGCTATAGTTACCTCTTGGACCAGCTCCTGCGCTCCACTCAGGATTAAATCTAGAGTCGCCTCTCCCCTTGTGGGTTCCCGTACCAGCTGCTCCATGAAGCAGTCATTTAAAGTATCGAGAAATTTTATCTCTGCATTTCTTCCTGAAGTGAAATGTTCCCAGTCAATATGGGGATAATTGAAATCCCCCACTATTATTGGGTTCTTAATTTTGATAGCCTCTCTAATTTCCCTTAGCATTTCATCATCACTATTACTGTCCTGGTCAGGTGGTCGATAATAGATCCCTACTGTTATATTTTTACTAGAGCATGAAATTTCTATCCATAGAGACTCTATGGAACCTGTGGATTCGCTTAAGATTTTAACTTCATTTGAATCTACACTTTCTTTAACATATAGTGCCACTCCTCCCCCTGCACGGCCTGTTCTGTCCTTCCGATATATTTTGTACCCCGGAATGATTGTGTCCCATTGATTGCTCTCAGTCCACCAGGTTTCTGTGATGCCTATTATATCTATATCCTCCTTTATCACAAGGCACTCTAGTTCACCCATCTTATTATTTATGTACAAGCACTTTAAAAACTTGTCCCTGTTTATTAGCCTGCCTTTTTCTGATGTGCCAGATTCTTTTTTATGTGACTGTTTATCATCTGATCCGGCCCTTACATTATACTTCTCATTCCTCTGCTCCTGACTATAACCTGGAGATTCTCTATCATCAGAGTCTCCCCTAAGAGAAGTCTGTGTCCGATCCACACGCTCCTCTGCAGCAGTCGGCTTTCCCCCATCTCCTAGTTTAAAAACTGCTCTACAACCTTTTTAATGTTTAGTGCCAGCAGTCTGGTTCCACTTTGGTTTAGGTGGAGCCCATCTCTCCTGAATAGGCTCCTCCCATCCCAGAAGTTTCCCCAGTTCCTAATGAACGTGAACCCCTCCTCTCTACACCATCGTCTCATCCACGCATTGAGACTCTGAAGCTCTGCTTGCCTACCTGGCCCTGCGCGTGGAACTGGGAGCATTTCTGAAAATGCCACCATAGAAGTCCTGGATTTCAGTCTCTTCCCTAGCAGCCTAAATTTGGCTTCCAGGACATCTCTCCTACCCTTCCCTATGTCATTGGTACCTACATGTACCACGACCACCGGCTCCTCCCCAGCACTACACATAAGTCTATCTAGATGCCTCGAGAGATCCGCAACCTTCGCACCAGGCAGGCAAGTCACCATATGGTTCTCCCGGTCATCACAGACCCAGCTATCTATATTTCTAATAATCGAATCTCCCATTACTAACACCTGCCTTTTCCTAGAAACTGGAGTTCCCTCCCCCGGAGAGGTAACCTCAGTGCGAGAGGCAACCCCAGCACCATCTGGAAGGAGGGTCCCAACTACGGGAAGGTTTCCCTCTGCTCCCATTGACTGCTCTACTTCCCTGGGCCCTTCTTCCTCCTCAACAGCACAGGAGCTGTCTAAGCGGAGGTGGGACAATTCTACAGTGTCCCGGAAAGCCTCATCAACATACCTCTCTGCCTCTCTCAGCTCTTCCAGTTCCGCCACCCTGGCCTCCAAAATCCGTACATGGTCTCTGAGGGCCAGGAGCTCCTTGCACCAACTGCACACATACGCCACCCGCCCACAGGGCAGGTAATCATACATGCGACAGTCAGCGCAATAAACTGGATAGCCCCCACTCTGCTGCTGGGCTTCTGCCTGCATTGTCTCCTAGTTAGTGAAAGGGTGGTTTACGGAAAGTAGTTTTGGAATGTGGTTCGGTTTATAGTTTTATGGGGGGGCCACAGGGAAGGGGTTAGGACTGGCGAGGGGCTCCCACTCCCTTCCCACTCCCCTTCCCAACTCCCTTGCGAAACTCCCTGTTAGCAGCCCCTGGTCGCTTGTGCGCGGCTTTATAAAGCCCTGGCCTGAGTGAATGCCCCGCCCACTGATTAAGGCTCAGCCAATTACCAGAGGCTTCGAGCTTTCAAACCTGCCTCCAACTGCCAGCCAGAGCATACGGTCCCTCAAACAACCAAAGAAACAAACAGACTGACAAACACAAGCTCAGCACACAGCAAGTAACCCCCAAACACAAACAAACACACACTACAGACAGTCACTTACCCCACAGATGCTGTATTAGCTCCTCCTTCACCTGGAGAACTCCCTTGCGAAACTCCCTGTTAGCAGCCCCTGGTCGCTTGTGCGCGGCTTTATAAAGCCCTGGCCTGAGTGAATGCCCCACCCACTGATTAAGGCTCAGCCAATTACCAGAGGCTTCGAGCTTTCAAACCTGCCTCCAACTGCCAGCCAGAGCACACGGTCCCTCAAACAACCAAACAAACAAACAGACTGACAAACACAAGCTCAGCACACAGCAAGTAACCCCGAAACACAAACAAACACACACTACAGACAGTCACTTACCCCACAGATGCTGTATTAGCTCCTCCTTCACCTGGAGAACTCCCTTGCGAAACTCCCTGTTCGCAGCCCCTGGTCGCTTGTGCACGGCTTTATAAAGCCCTGGCCTGAGTGAATGCCCCGCCCACTGATTAAGGCTCAGCCAATTACCAGAGGCTTCGAGCTTTCAAACCTGCCTCCAACTGCCAGCCAGAGCACACGGTCCCTCAAACAACCAAACAAACAGACTGACAAACACAAGCTCAGCACACAGCAAGTAACCCCCAAACACAAACAAACACACACTACAGACAGTCACTTACCCCACAGATGCTGTATTAGCTCCTCCTTCACCTGGAGAACTCCCTTGCGAAACTCCCTGTTAGCAGCCCCTGTTCGCAAAGCGAACTACCCAGGAGAGGTGGCTGACCAAAGAAGGGAGCATACACTGCATCCTCCTAGGTATGCTCCCACTGTGCATGAGGGAGCTTAAAGTCTGGTGGCTACTTGAAGAGCAACGCATTCTGTGCTCCTACTAACAGTGCTATGTTGCACAACTTCCAACACAAGGCAATGATTAGCTGCCCATTTGGCACTTACTGTTAACTAGGTAACTGGCTGAGTTAATTGCTGCTGACATTTTCACAGTATTACTAAATACCAAAGGTAGACATCATTGTAAGTATAACATGTCAGGAGCACATGCTATATTGAGGTATATTCTCCTCCTCATGCCTTCTCATAACTATGAATGTTAATATGAGTTTCCAGTATGTGTCATGGGGTGAAAAACTTTAGTCTCTGGGGAAGAGAAGAAAGCTTCAAGTAGACTATTTTCACCAAAACCAAGACTCAGAAATAGATACCATAACAAGTAAAAGCCAGAAGTATATTGACCTTGCTTCCAAGAGCTGAATGGAGGGCTTCTATTTGTTAGTTTATTTTCACTATATTGTCAGAATGGGTGGGTGCCCAGAAGAGCTGGATAAACTCATCAACTATGGTGGCTCTGCTTTCACCAAGTGAAATTCATGTCACATAATTATTGTTAGAAATCTAAGGATACAGTTTGTATTCTTCAGACCTTGACAAATGAGTGGTGTGCTAGAGTATGCTTGAGATATATGCACCTCATTTTCCAGAATCCAGCCCTGGTACATAAAACAGTATATCTAGTGTAATGTTTCCATTTTGCAAGAAAACTCCAGGAACATATGCCTTCCATATTGTATGTCAGAACAGAGGTGTCATAAAACTGCCAAAACTGCATGTGGCACTTTTTGATTTGTAAGAAGAAAATGTGGTGTTAATGGATATTATGTGCATTACAGGTTCTGTGCTTGGCAATCTGTTCCCCTATTCCCCTAATCTGTTCCCCTATTCCCCAATCTCTGCCTTGGAAATAGAATTAGAATGCAGAAATATAGTCTAAGAAAATACTGAGACAGAGAGTAAAACCTCCTGAAAATGGAAAACTCCTACCATCCTTTGAATGTATCAGAATCTGAAAAGAACATGGAAACTTTCCATTAGCTTTCCATTAATGGAAGATAATTAAGAAAAGACAGAGTAATGATGACCTCTGAAACAGTCTTTGCCTTTGGTAATTGGATGGAATAAGTAGAGCAACAAATACAATTCAGGAAGATTCAAAGAGACGATTACGTTTCTAAATGTTACTGACTACTCTGAACCTTTGAGCTCTCTCCTGACTTTATTTTGACAATGAGAAATTCCAGTATTCAAAAAGCCTTTATCTCTTATTTTCTGACCATTAAAGATCAATCCTACAATGACAAAGTGTTCTGTTGGGTAGTTACCAATAATGTAGTGATTGTGAAACCAATCCTCCAAGGATCATTTTTAGGTCAGACAGAAGAACCCAAGCTATCCCGTCAGAGAACAGTAAATGTTATTTGTGTAGGTGACTGTGTGCATGTATAAATTCTACTAAGAAATAGAAATAATTACCAGATGTCGGAGAGATTACAGACAGATTACATAGGCTTTAAACGCTCATATTTCCCTGTCTATATGGCAACTCAGTGTGTTAAAATGTAATTTTTACTCCTACTGCTCTCTCGCTTCTGTTGGGATTTGAGCTCAGGGTTTCAACTCTTTCAAATACATCCCAATTTTTACAGCTTCTTCTTCCTCTATTTAAGGTGGGTGAGGTAGGAAGAGAGAATGGTGTTGGGAACAGCACTTGCTTTCCCTTCCTCTTTCCCCGTAGTGCATGACATGCTGCTCATCGCATAAAAGCTAGATAAGCTCTTCAGAAGCCTGAAGGAATGCAAGAAGCAGCTGGGGGAAATATGCAGGAATCTCTGTGAGATCCAGACCTAGCACTGGAGATTCTTACAGCACCTTGGGTATTTTTCTTTATTTGGTATAGATGTTTTAGAAATTTTGGCCCCAATTCTCTGGAGTGTTAGGGCTGTACCAGTGTGACATAAAGTAGCCCAAATGCCACTTTAGGATCCCACTCACGTAGTAGAATCCTCCAGTGGAGTAGAGCTGCCATAGCTGATGCTCAGGTAGTCACTTCCCAGCTCCCGGCATATAAGGGGAAAGGAGACAACACACAGGGGTGAAAATAACTTACAGGACTTACCGGTACTGCTGGACTCCTGAGGGGGCGTGGCCTCATCCAGAAGAGGTGTGGCCTCATCCGGAAGAGGCATGGCATCTCAAGATTTAAAGGCCCTGGGGAACCAGCTGTGGCTGGGAGACCCAGGGCCTTTAAATCAACCAGGGGCTCCCAGCTGCAGAGGTGGCTGGGAGTGCCCCGGGGCTCAAGGGCAAATTAAAGGGCCCAGGGCTTTGGCCGCCAGGGGGAACCCTGAGATTTGCGGGGCTGAGGCAGGGATTTAAAGGGCCCAGAGCTCCTGCCGCTGAGGGAAGCCCAGACCCCTTTCAATCCCTGCCGTGGAAGTCGATGCGGTCCAGCACGGCATACTGGCTCTTGCCGGTACGCCGGATCAGGCCGGACCAGCTTACTTCCATCTCTGATTGTATGTATGTGTATGTGTATGAATGTGTCACAAACAATGCAGCTGCAGCCTGCCACCGACCAGCAGCGACCCCAGCAACCGGCCCCTGTGGACTGCTGCCTGCAGAGAGCCAGCAGGTGCCGCTGGGCTGGGTCTGCCAAGGAGTAAGTAACCAAGGCAAAAACCACAGCCGGCCAGCCACGGAGGGAGCCGGGGGGGGAGGGAAAGTCCAGAGTGAATGAAGGACAACTGGAATAGCCTTTATGAAATATACAAGATATTTAGAGAAAGTTTTGTCAATTTCAGCCTCTGCAGGCAGGACAAAACAAAAAGAGATCTGAGATTGCACCCGATGTCCTAAGGACATTTCAGGTGTTTAAATCAATATATAAAGAGGGTGGATTGGAATGAAAACTACTATTTCTTTCAAAGGAGACACAATAATTTCCCTGAATATTCAGTTTTCCCCTCCAATCCCTTTGTGGTTTTGTCTATGGGGGCTATTTGCTTTCCCTGTGAATCTTTAGTTGCTTTAGCAAAATTGCTTTGCCCAAAATAAACCCTAATTATCATGACATCTTTCCACCGTGTTCTCCATGTTTTTTGTGTTTTTTTTTTAAACAGTAACATTTCAAAGAGGATCTGCAAGCAGTTTGGGCATCACAACCATGATCCTCTGCTGGGGAGGGAATGGGATAGATTTGAACTTGGAAATGGTTCCTGATTTTGATTGTGTTTAGGAGATCCCCTCATCCCGGGGGCAGAAAAGAACTGCCCCTGCCGTGGTCACACACACAACAGAACAACTGGGAGTGAAATTAACAAGGATGCCAGAAACGGCTCCTAACTCTGGGCACTGAACTGCACAGGGAACAGCTGAGTTTAAACTGTTCTTTTGCAGGCAGCAGCAGCAGGCATCTCAGCCAGTGTCCCGACTGCAAGCTAGAGCCTAGAGGAGAACCCCTGCTGGGGTGGGGGAGGAATGCAGAGCCTTGTCTGCAGCCTGGCTGGAGGAGAGGGAGGGATGAGCCAAGAAACCAATGTGACAGTGAGTTTTCCCCTTCCACCTGCTTTTATTAGCTCTGGATTTAAGCTGTGCAGCCAAATGCTTGTATTTGTTGTGTATATAGTATTGGAGAGATCCCCTCATCCCGGGGGCAGAAAAGGACTGCCCCTGCCATGGTCAAACACACCCTCCCCATGAACCCCTCCCCCCAGCTACTGTGAGTGAAATTAACAAGGATGCCAGAAACCTAGCCCTGGGGGCTGAACCATCAGGGAACAGCTGAGTTTAAACTATTCTTATGCAGGGAGCAGGCTTCTCTCTCCCTCCCTCGGTCAGTCTCCTTTTCTTACCGGTCCTCCGTACCGGCCCGTACCAGCTTACTTTCACCTCTGACAACACAATAGTAAAGACCCCTAAACTGTGCCTAAGTCTTGTCTACCCTTCAACCCCCAATTACAGATCCAAAAAATGGTAGGGCAGACAAAGTTTCATACTCTCTCCCCCACCATCCTCCTCAAGAATAAGCTTGCACACTGATTGTATATGGAAAGGATGCTGTGCAAATTAGAGAATGGGATTTGGTGTTTGGCTGTTTGAACTCACTATTCGAGATCTTTGAAAATGGGGCTTTTAGGCTTTTCAAAAGTTTTCAAATTTTTCAAGTTTGATTTTTCATCAAAAAAACTGAAAAACCCCAAAACAGGGGGGAAAAGTGCAAGGTCAGTTGGACACCAAAATGTTTTCAGTTTTTGAATGAAAATGTTGGGGGTTTGGCTTTCTGACAAAAAATTAACTAATTGAAAATTTTCAAGAAAAGCAAATGCTTTCTGCAAAAATATTTGTTTGGTTGAAAACCTGTTTTCTGTTAAAAAAATTGTTTTCAAAGAACCCTATTTGGTATGCGATTCTAAATGCTAACAGGTGGTTCAAAGTAAAAGGACCCCCACAATTTTCACACAGATTAGATTTTCACACACTAAAAATGGGTTTCTTTTAAGAGCTAACTGTGCATTCTGAATTGCCAAACATTTAATTTTCTGTGTGGTCATTAACAGTGGCATATATACTCACGAAACAAGTCTGAAGTGTTCCTCTAAGTTTCCAGTCTATCAAGAGAAGACAAATGGTAATGCTGTTTCTGCCTGATGGGGTGGACTAGGCCCTGAGGCCCCCTGCTGGAGGCATTGTGGCCCTGCTACACCCCACTCCAGAAAAGGGCAGTGGAGAGGTCCTCCAAGCTGCCTCTGTGTGAGAAGCAGCCAATCAGGACCCAGCAGACTAGTATAAGAAGAGGTGCAGAACCAGAGCAAGTTCTGTTCCTTGCTAGAGCTGAAAGAGAGTGGATGGTGCTTTGGGCTGGCTGCTGGGACTCCATCATAACAAGGTCCTGAGACAAGGGTGAAGAATGTGCTGGAGGCACGGGGAAGTGGCCCAAGGAATTGTAGCACCAATGCCATTTATTTAAAGGGACATGGTGGATGGCTTCTATCTATAGTGTCCTTGGGCTGGGACCTGGAGTAGAGGGTGGTCCTGGGTCCCACCAGCCACTGGGGAAGTGGCCTGGACTTTGATGCAGTGCAGAAGGGGAACTGAAGTCTCTTAGTGGCTCACCTGAAAAGCTGGGGGCAGAAGGAGCCCTGAGGGATGTGGCCCACACCAGGGCTGGAACTATTTAAAGAGCAGAGATAATTCAAGGGAGCCCAGCAGAGGCTGAGAGACAGTTTGGACCAGGTTACTGTGATAGGCCCTGCTGGACTGATTGAAAAGTGATCCCCAGGACTGAGCTGCAGATCGAAGGACCTTACAGAGGGTGCTGAAATAGGCACCTTGTTAGACTTATACCCCAGAAGAGGGTTACTTTGCTTTTCTCATGCACACAGACTGTGTGTGACTCAACCAGAGGGCTGAGTCACCAAGACCCACCAAACAGGTAGAAAGAGAGTGCAGGCACACACACTTGGCCAGGGGGCAGTCGTGAGAGATGAGTGTGACTCCATTACACTGCCTTACAATATCATTTCATTTTGAGAACAATTAATGTCAGAATTGCCACTCATTTACATTCAGTTCAGCAGTATGTTAGGTTTTAGTATGTCTAGTGGTTTAATGCAGTGATTTGCATTGCTAAAAGCAACACCTGGATGCAGACTGTATAACCCCGTGACAGAGGATCCTAACAGAAATGAAGGATTTGTTCCCTTCCTGGTTGGAATCGGTGCTGCTGGTCACAGCTTGCTCACAGTTCTGCCTGACTTCCCTACCACATAAGCCATCTATGATGTGAAATACATCATCAAAGCACTGGAAAAGAAAGGTCAAACAACATTGTAGTCATTGACATTGCACGGGGATCCACGTAGACGGAATGTAAGTTACCTGAGTTGGAATGGGCCAGGACACTGACACCCCTTGTCTAACTACTCAGAGTACAGTTGTCAGAGCCATATAAATACATTAGGCTGTTAGGTATAAATAAATCTGTTTGGTGTGTTTAATTGGTTGTTTAATAATACATTTATAAGGTAATGTTAAGTAAAGTACTGGCTTTAAATAAAATCCAAGATGGAGTATATGAATTATTGACCCTAGGACTCCATCTTTAAGAGCGGACTTGTTTACCACTAAGACACTAAGAGTCCCTGGCTCAGACTGGTCAGAACCAGTTTTTCCCGCTCCGTTGCTGGCGGAGAGACCCTCTGGGACGATGGACACCAGGAAACCAGGATTCTCTTCTCCACAGACAAGATGGATTTGATTTGTTGTAGTGGGGATGGCAATGACAGGCCTCTCCTTCCTCAATCTTGCGCTCCAGAGCCAAGGAGAAGAGTAACATCTATCCCGTGGTGTCCATCGTCTCAGAGGGTCTCCCCGCCAGCAACAAAATCCAGCTGTCTGGACTCCCCAGTGTTCCTCCTCAAAGACTTCCAATTAGCCAGAGAGTGGAAAGTCCTGGACTTCGCACCTGTACGTTGTGTCCATTGCACTTAACAGTAGGAAAGGTTTCTGTGTTGGGGTTTCCTTTATTGTTTTCTGAATACCAAGGGAGGTTTTGTGGACCTGAGCTTCAGGCTCCTAAAGCCAGTCACTGTATCATTATTTGTATCAAGGTTTGCACTTTTCTTCCCCCCCACCCTCACTTTATCCCAGTTTCTGTACCATTACCCTTAATACACTCACCTTTGTTTGCACCATATTACATTGTCTTGTCTTTATTTTTTATTATATTATACAGGGAGGGAAAGATATTTTATTTGGGGAGCTAAATCCACTGGTGACAGACATGGAAGGGAGTCGAGTCTGCGCTTCTGAGAAAAGGGGCTTTCCTTTTCTATCTTCCCGCTCTCATTTCTTGAGTATTTCCTTTTGAAGCGTTGCTTTACTCCCCTTGAGGTAACAAGGCAGATTAGATAGAGAGATGATCAATACTCTTTTATGAGAAGCTGATTGAGATCTCTCATGGCCACAGATGGTTGGAATCTTGGTTTGTATCAAACCAGTAGTGCCATTAAGAGATATTGATCTGTTGTTTCAGTGAATCTGGCTGTATTCGGTCATCAGAACTGCAAAATTTAATAATACCCCTTCTGACAATTCAGTCCTATACATAGGTGCATTTATTCTCAATGAAAACTGACTTTTGTTTTATATCAATCGCATTCATGTTCCCAGGGGTTATATTTTTCAGTTGCTGGAAGTCACTGGATCATTCAGCAGGCTCTCCAGAAACATGAAGCCCTTGAATAATCTACTGTCATTATCTCTTTTCAAACATCACATTCATCCTTTATCAGTGGGGGGAAAAATAACATCAATGCATCAAGACCCATTGCCTCTTAGAGCAGATTATATGGGAATTCAAATGTCCTTGTAAAATTCACAGACTCCTAAGTTCACAGAAACAGCAGCAGAAGAGGAAAACTGCTCCACATCCTGTAGAGAGGAAATGAAAGGTATCAGGGAGAGAAGAATGTGCAGTGCGGTGCAAAAACTCTATTTTGATCCTTGATGCTGCACATCTGCCACATTTTTGTGTAGAATCACCCGACTTAGTGGGAGAATATAGCATCTTCAGTCTCATATTCCAGACTCTATCTGTCTAAACTGCCAGCTGTGGGAACACCCACAGGAAGCATTGGACCCTGGAAGAAAGTGTGGGAGTACATCCTGTGGGGACAGATAAAAAGTCAGAGCAGGGCTATGGGAACCTCTTCAGAACAAGCATGCAAATATAGTTTCACAAGTTCAAGTCCCAACTGTTTGTTTAGGGATTTTTGTTATTCGTTGCTTTTATTTGGCTTTAACTCAATTTCTATAAATGTATCTCAGTAAAAGATGAATGCAATCAAAACCATAAAGCATTTCTTTATTCTTCTTTTTGCTGTCAGTTCAGCTGACTACACAAAATGCCATACCTTTCTTTTTTCACACTTCAGGATAGAAGAATTGCCACAGGGCACAGATCATTGGCCCATCTATTCTAATATCCTATTTCCAAGAAAGACCAGTTTGGGTAGTATTACAGCAGAGGTACCCGCCTTTTTTTCAATAGTGTGGAACACACCTTAATTGAGTGTCTCAAGGTCACCACTCTCCCACACCTTCCCGCCTCTGCCCCCCAATAGGCAACCACACAATTATCCTGGTAGCAACTACAGCAGAGGTCCCCAAACTGTGGGGCACACCCCCTATGAGGGTTCAGAGGACTCTTCAGTGGGGGCATGGCAGGGCCCTCCCTGCCCCCAGCTCTGCTCCAGTCCCCCACACCCTGCAGCCGCATCCCCGGGTCCCGGCCCTGCTTCTGGTCCTGTCCCCAGCCTTGGTGCAGCTCCCCTCCCGCCTCCACTGCTGGCCATGGCCCTGATCCCGGCCCGGGGCCAAGACTGGCAGCAGAGCCAGGAGCAGAACCACACCTGGTCCCAAGCCCAGCTACTGGCCCCCACTGCAGCCCGGATGTGGCTCTGCCCCTGCCCCCAGCCTCGGCCCCTGGATGCGGCTCCATCCCGGGCCCCAGACCCAGACCCACTCCCAGCTGCAGTCCCAGCCTGGGTCTCCCCTTACCCATCCACTTCCCCCCCCACACACACACCTCAAGCCACAGCCCCACTCCCAGCCCTGGCTCGGGGGGGGGAGGGGGGAACAGGGTAAGGGGGGACACGACCCTCAAAAGTTTGGGGGATCACTGAACTACAGCAACTGCTTACATGGAAAAGTAACGCTGGGAAACAATTTCATATATTTTAATTATCTTTAAAATTAATTAGGAGCTAGAAGGAGCCAATATCATGCAAACTGCCCACTCTCCACCCATTCTTCACAGACTGCCAGCAAGTGCTCAGGAGCTCCTCTGATCTGAAGAAAGGCATAAATCCCCTAGTTTTGTACTATTATGCATCGGGAGAAGTTTATTCCATACCTCAGTTATATACCCTAAGTATGAGGCTTGATGGTCCTTAGGAGATCCTGATTCAATTCTCTCCTTTAACAAGTCATTTAGCCTCTCTCCGTGTGCCTCAGTTCCCCATCTGTAAAATGGGGGTGGTAATTGCCGTTCTCTGTCTCACAGGGGTGCTGTGAGGACCAATACATTAAAAATAGTGTGAAGTGTTTTGAGATCTACTGATTAAAAGTGCTAAAAGCTAAGTATTATTAGTAATATCATTTTTCTCTTACTTAATATAATTGCAGACTGGTTTAAATTATTTTAAGTGTCTGATTGTTTTTTAGTCTATTTGCTAGCTAGCTATTTTTGAACTCATATCCTATGGAAATAGGTCCCATAGGTTAACTATAAGGAAATAATAATTTACCCAATATAAATTTTTGAGTGTGCCTTATTCCAGTATGGTGGGAAAGGTAGACAGGGATTCTCAGTTGGCCTTCTCTCTACTATCTCTTATTTTGTATATAGCACCTCTGTTATATCATCTCTTGTAGTCAAAATTAGGTCATATCATAATTATAATATACCTATATAATATTTTCCTTGTAATTCTTAATCCCCTTTTAAATGTACCTAACATATTATTAACTGCATGGAATACTGAGAGCACACATGCATTCAGCTGTCCATGGTGACTCCTAGATCCTAGAGAAGGGCCACAGAAATGATTAAGGATTGGAAAATATGCCTTGTGGTAATAGACTCAAGGAGCTCAATTTATTTAGCTTAACAAAGGGAGGAGAGGGTGACTTGTTCACAATTTAAAAGTACCTACATGGGGAACAATAATTAGATAATGGGCTCTTCAATCTAGCAGAAAGGAATATAACAAGATCCAAAATCTGGAACTTGAAGTTAAACAAATTCAAACGGGAAATAAGGCACACATTTTTATCATTGATGGTAACTGACCCCTAAAACAATTTACCAAGGGCTGTGGTGGATTCTTCATCACTGACAATTTTAAAATCAAGTTTGGATGTTTTTCTAAAAGATCTATTTCTCAGTTCAAACAGGAATTAATTCATGGTGTGTGTTATACAGGAGATCAGACCAGATGATCACAGTGCTCTCTTCTGGCCTTTTACTCTAAGAATCCCTGAATCTTTTTTCCTCAGAGGTACTGCTAATTCAGAACTCATTCACATGAAAGAGTCATTTAAAGCAATTGTTCAATGTGCATTACCATGCCCTTCTGATGTTGTTCTCTTTTCGAAAGAGAAAAACACCACAAGTATAGTAGTAGTTTAAAGAAGCAAACTTTCGACAAGTTCTAATGCAGTGTGGAGAATTGGTGACCATCTCTCAAAGCATCTTTTGACTCCCCAAATGCTCATGGGAAATATTCTGAAGGCATAAATAGAATGCAGATGTTGGAGAATGCATCTTAGAATTCTAATGAACGTATTACCCTACTGGGAAGGCTGCTCTTAGTCACCAGGGACATTCCTTAGAGAGCCCAGCTGATTGTCTCATATCGAAACAACATGTCCAAGATAATTCCAACTGAAAGAAAATAGAACAGGGGTACTCTGACCAAATATAAATCAGAAGGCTAAAGGGCAGTTATCTTCCTTCTTTCTTCTTTTTCTTTTCTCCCCCAACAAATAGTTCCCCAAGGGAAACAGAGCACAGGGTAAGCGACTGCCAAACATGATGAGTCAGGCACTAGGCACTGTCTGCAAGTGCTTCACAGATGGCTGCTGGATGGGAAGTTCACAGCTTTCAGCACTACAGACCTCACTTTGTTAACGTCAGTGCCACATTACTTCTGATCTCCTGTCAAGTCCTTACAACATCATTGTGTCCCATTATAAGGTCAAAATCAGAATTCTATAACTAATGCCATGGGCAAATAAAAAAAGATAAGAGAGAAGTGCAAGCTAACCTAAGAGAGAGTGGGAGGGCTACAGCTAACACAAAAACATTGCTTAAAATATTATCTTATCTCCAATGAAAAAAACTACTATGCTATATATTGAAAGGGGAGACAAGCTGATGTTCCAAAAGATGCTCCAAGAACTGAAGTGCCTTGGCAGATAATATATGAATAGATGGTATGAAAGCAACTGTGCTATGCTGAGTTTATTGGCTTGTTTCTTTTTATAACATCCTTTTGCTTTCAGTTCGCTTTATGTTCCCAAAAGTTTGACAATCCCCAGGATGGACATCTGGACCTGGGCAGGTCTGCTGGGAACGGCATACGATATGTACTTCTCTATGTTTACACTCAACACTGGAAAAGTCCTCTAAAAAAAACCAAAAAAACAGTGAATTCCCCACCACCACCCCCAATGTAGAAAAGCTCAGGAAAAGCCCTGTAGAGGCCTGCAGATCATGCACTATGAATCAAGCCGTCACAACTGTAAACAAAACATATCATGGGAAATGTGAACGAGCGCTTCCTAACATACATGCAAACACAAACCCAGCTGCAGGGGATAAAACAAGAGGGATAACAAACTGAGAAGAAACAGGTCCAGAGTATTTTTTTTTCCTTTTAGGATTCATCAGCTGTATCATCCATAGTAGCTACGGGAAAATGCCTACTGCAGCTGTCTTAAAGTGGAGAAGATCGGTTCAGGAGAAATGGGTGTAGCTGCTTGTTTTTATGGGTTCTATTACGTTTCAAAGACACTCCATGCCACATAACAATACATTGGAGCCTGGGCCTGATTCTCCTGTGACTTACATTAGTGCAAATTAGTAGTAATTCCACTCAAATCAATGGAATCACCGTGACATTAAACTGTGCAAGAGAAAAAATGAGACTTTTTGCCTCTAAATCCACAATTAAGTGTCACAGAATTATTAAAACTACCACCATAGCAGTCAACCCAGTTCCCTTTTTTCCTCCATTTAAGTGACTTGACCAAGGTTATACAGGAAATCTGTAACTAACTAGGAACTGATTGCAGGTCTCCTGTGTCACAGTCCAGGGCCCTATCCACTAGACCAGTTGGTTTTCAAACTTTTTCCTCCGTGACCCAGTTGAAGAAAATTGTCATTCCCCTGACCCAACATAATTTTATCTTTTGACTAGATATTAAAATCATAATAGTGCAATACATTCCAGCTTAACCCACTTTACACAACTAACACTAGCCACTAGCCTTAGAAAGCCTATGGTAAGGAGTGTGGGAGGTGGCCCAGGGTAGGACTGAGGGTGGGATGTGTGGGTGAGGGCTCTAGGATGGGGCTGGGGATGAGGGGTTCAGGATGCAGGGGGGGCTCAGGGATGGAGCAGAGGGTTGGGATGTGGGGCGGGTGAGGGCTCTGGCTGGGGGTGCAGGCTCTGGCTAGTGGGGCCAGGGATAAGGAGTTTGGGGTGCAGGCAGGCTGCCCTAGGGCTGGGACCAGAGGACTCCCTCCAGCCCTCTCCCTGCCGATAGCAGCTAGCTCCAGGGGAGGGGCCTCTTTCTCTCCCTGCCGGCAGGCACCACTGGAGCTCTGGGGGAAGGGTCCCTCTCTCCCCGCCAGCAGCAGCAAGCTCTGGGGGCAGGGGAGAGGCCCACAGCAGCCCTGCAAGCCCCAACTTTCTCCTCTCCCGGTTCCTGCCCATCCCCTACCTCTCTCCTCTCCAGGTCCCTGCTGCAAGTCCCTTTAGAGCTGCTGCATGGCAACGATCGTTATAATTTGAATCAGCAAGGCGACCCAGTGCCTGACATTCCACAACCCAGTACTGGCTCGTGACCCATACTTTGAAAAACACTGCACTAGACAATCCATCCTCCTTGGTAATTCCATTTCATAGAGATGTCATTATTTCAAAAATTGATGTCATGCCAATTCAGAACATAACCCAACATTTTGAAATTCACCTTGAGAGGGGATGGAGACAGTTCTGGGGCAGTCCCCGTGATGAGCTGTCCTGGAGTCACTGACCCTGAAAGCCTTGGGGTCTGTTGTAATAATTGGGCCTACAAATTTGCCTTAATTGTGAGCTCAGGTGTAAGAAATAAGTGAAAGTTCATGGGATACCACAATAACCAATAACAAATGTTAATGGGAAAAGGTGTAGAAGCAAGGAAGACAGATTGAATTAGTACAAACAAAAAGACCTGTTGATATAATTCAAGGACTATGTTAAGATTATTACTGGTAAATAAGAGAAGCAGAGGACCAGAAATAAATGAATCAAAATTGGTACGTCAGAAATTAGGCCTAATTAGTGGACAAAATAATAGGGTGTGGGCTATTCCGCCCATCAGCCCCTTTGGGGATCCTTAAAGGAAGAGACTTTGGGAGAAAAATTGGCAACTGGAACAAGCTTCATCCTCATGGCTGCCACCCCCACCATTTCCTGGGAGCTCAGGCCTTAATCATCCTGATTCTGAATGATATCCAGACCAGACCAGACCAGACCAAAGAGAGGGACCAGCAAGACACCACCACCGCTATTGGTGCTGGCTAAATCTCAGGTACCACTCAGGATATGAGAATTTTTCTTCCGCCCCCTCCCAACATGTTCTTTTCCTTTCCTATCCCCCTTCCTTTTTTCCTTTTGTCTAATCAGAGACTGGCTTAGCTGGCCAGGACTGCATATTTTGCAACACTGCTGTGAGTCTGTGATCAGAGAGTCAACTAAAAGCAATGCCCCAAACAGACTGATGCTGGTACATATTTGTCAGGTCTCAGGGTATGTCTACACTACGAAATTAGGTCAAATTTATAGAAGTCATTTTTTTAGAAATAATTTTTATACAGTCGATTGTGTGTGTCTCCACATAAAATGCTCTAAGTGCATTAAGTCGGCAGACTGCATCCACAGTACCGAGGCTAGCAACGACTTCCGGAGCGTTGCACTGTGGGTAGCTATCCCACAGTTCCTGGAGTCTCCGCTGCCCATTGGAATTTTGGGTTGAGATCCCAGTGCCTGATGGGGCAAAAACAGTGTCGCGGGTGGTTCTGGGTATATGTCATCAGGCCCCCCTCTCCCTCCCTCCCTCCGTGAAAGCAACAGCAGACAATCTTTTCTCGTCTTTTTTCCTGGGTTACCTGAACAGATGCCCTACCATGACAAGCATGGAGCCCGCTCAGCTCACCGTCACCGTACGTCTCCTGGGTGCTGGCAGATGTGGGACTGCATTGCTACACAGCAGCAGCTCATTGCTTTTTGGCAGCAGACAGTGCATTAGGATTAGCAAAGAATCCTGTGGCACCTTATAGACTAACAGACATTTTGCAGCATGAGCTTTCGTGGGTGAATACCCACTTCTTCAGATGCAAGGATTGGTAGCCATCGTCGTCGTACTCCTGGGTGCTCTTTTAGCCGACCTCGGTGAGATCAGTCAGGGGCACCTGGGCAGACAAGGGAGTGACTCAGCCAGGTTATTCCCATCTTCTGCCGAGCACCTAGGAGATGACGATGGCTAGCACTCATACTGCACCGTCTTCTGCGAGCAGCCAGGAGATGATGGCTAGCAATCGTAATGCAGCATCTTCTGCCGAGCACCCAGGAGATGACGATGGCTAGCAGTCGTACTGCACTGTCTGCTGCCAGCCTAAGATGTAAAAGATAGATGGAGTGGATCAAAACAAGAAATTGACCCAATTTGTTTTGTGAAATCGATGGCCTGCTAAACCCAGGGTTTTGAGTTCAATCCTTGAGGGGGCCATTCTGTGTGACAGTTGTTTGTGTTTCTCCTTGATGCAAAGCCACCCCTTTTCTTGATTTTAATTCCCTGTAAGCCATGTCGTCAGTCACCCCTCCCTCCGTCAGAACAACGGCAGACAATTGTTTTGTGCAAAACCTGGCGATGGCAGCGCAGTGACAAGAGTGCTGAGGACATAGACATGGTCATAGACTTCTCACAAAGAATGGGCCGGGCAATGTGCTCCGGCTATGGGCACATCATGCTGATGAGCTCTGCATGGTCACCTGTGCTGATCAGCTCACCGCGCTGGCCAAACAGGAAATGAAATTCAAAAGTTCGTGGGCCTTTTCCTGTCTACCTGGCCAGTGCAGCTGAGTTGAGAGCGCTGTCCAGAGCAGTCACAATTGAGCACTCTGGGATAGCTCCCAGAGGCCAACATCGTCGAATTGCATCCACACTACCCCAAATTTGACCTGGCAAGGCCAATTTCAGCGCTAATCTCCTCAGAGTTGGAATAAAGAAATCGATTTAAAGAGCCCTTTAAGTCGAAAAAAAGGGCTTCGTCGTGTGGACGGGTCCAGGGTTAAATCAAGGTAACGCTGCTAAATTCGACCTAAAGTTGTAGTGTAGACCAGGCCTCAGAGTGGCTGATAAGGCTATGTCTGTTCCTGTGTTTTTCCAGCATTGAGGCTGCAAGTGACAATCAATGCCAGAGACAGAAGCTGCATTTTCTATCTTTGTTGTTCTTTTCTCTCCCCTCTTGTGTATATTTGTCTTGTTTTGTTTTGTAGGAAATGAGATTGGACTTTAACAACAACAGCAGTAATAACAACAACTCCAGCACATCTCAGGCCTTGTCTACACTACAAGATTATTTCGAATCAACTTAGTTCGAATTTGTGGATTCGACCTTATGAAGTCGAATTTGTGTATCCATACTAAATACACTAATTCGAATTTCTGAGTCCACATTCACGGGGCCAGCGTCGACTTTGGAAGCGGTGCACTGTGGGAAGCTATCCCACAGTTCCCGCACTCCCCGCTGCCCATTGGAATGCTGGGTAGAGCCCCCAATGCCTGCTGGGGGGAAAAATGTGCCGAGGGTGGTTTTGGGTAACTGTCATCATTGAACCGTCACTCCCGCCCTCTCTCCCTGAAAGCGCTGGCGGGAAATCTGTTCGCGCCCTTCTCTTGTCAGTTACAGCACGTACGCCACAGCACTGCAAGCATGGAGCCCGCTGCGATCATCGCTGCACTTATGGCCGTTGTCAACTCCTCGCACCTTATCGTCCACCTCTTCCACAGTCAGCTGCTGAGAAATCGGGCAAGGAGGCTCCGGCAGCGCGGTGAGGACAGGAATTCACAGAGTGGCGCAGACCTCTCACAAAGCAGGGTACGCCGCGCCGTGGAGATCATGGTGGCAATGGGTCAAGTTCATGGTGTGGAACGGCGATTCTGGGCCCGGGAAACCAGCACGGACTGGTGGGACCGCAAAGTGCTGCAGGTCTGGGATGAATCACAGTGGCTGCGAAACTTCAGGATGCGTAAGGGCACTTTCCTTTAACTCTGTGACTTGCTGGCCCCTGCCCTGAAGCGCCAGGACACACGGATGCGAGCAGCCCTGAGTGTGCAGAAGCGAGTGGCCATAGCCCTCTGGAAACTTGCAATGCCAGACAGCTACCGGTCAGTAGCGAACCACTTTGGCGTGGGCAAATCTACTGTGGGGGTTGCTGTGATGCAAGTAGCCCACGCAATCGTTGAGCAACTGCTCTCAAAGGTAGTGACTCTCGGAAACGTCCAGGACATCATAGATGGCTTCGCCGCGATGAGATTCCCAAACTGCGGTGGGGCTATAGATGGGACTCACATCCCTATCCTGGCACCAGCCCACCAGGCCAGCGAGTACATTAACCGAAAGGGCTACTTTTCAATGGTGCTGCAAGCACTGGTGGACCATAGGGGACGTTTTACCAACATCTTCGTTGGGTGGGCGGGCAAGGTTCATGACGCGCGTGTGTTCAGGAACTCTGGTCTGTTTAGACGACTCCAGGCAGGAACTTTCTTCCCGGACCACAAAATAACGTTTGGGGATGTGCAGATGCCTACAGTGATCCTCGGGGACCCAGCCTACCCGCTAATGCCCTGGCTCATGAAGCCCTATACAGGCGCCTTGGACAGTGAGAAGGAACTCTTCAACTACCGGCTGAGCAAGTGCAGAATGGTGGTGGAGTGTGCTTTCGGACGTCTTAAGGGGAGGTGGCGGAGCTTACTGACTCGCTCGGACATCAGCAAAAAGAATATCCCCGTAGTTATTGCTGCTTGCTGTGTGCTCCACAATGTCTGTGAGAGCAAGGGCGAGACCTTTTTGGCCGGATGGGAGGTTGAGGCAAATCGCCTGGCTACTGTTTACGCTCAGCCAGACACCCGTGCCGAAAAACTATCCCAGCGGGAAGCGCTGTGTATCCAGGAGGCTTTGAAAGCAAGTTTCCTCCGAGAGCAGGGTAACCTATGACTCTACACTTGATTTTAAGAGAAGCTGATCCTGGGCCTGTGTCTCTATGTGTTGAGTGAGATCTGCGGTTACATACCCCGTTCTCCAAGTTTCCCCCACTTCCAAAACACGTTTTTAAACAAATTAAATGGAACAGTTATTTTTAATAAATCTTTCCTTTACTTTGCATTTCTGTTCAGGGTTTGAAACATGGACGCATACTGTGCTGGGTACGGTGTGCACTGATGTACAGACCGCTTGTACAATACAGTACGGACAACCTCCTGCTCCTACATAGGTCTCTGGGGTGGGGGACGGTTTCAAGTGGTTGTGCATGTAGGGGTGGGTTTGCAGGAAGGGGCGAGTGGTGCCGTCTTTGCATAGGGATTTGGATGCAGGTTCTGGGCTGTGGGTTTGGGCGTAGGAAGGGGTGAGGGGTGTGGGGGAAGGGTGAGTATCTGTCCGTGGATGAGGGCTCTTGTTGGGGCTCAGGGCAGCGGAGAGGATCGCGCCTACGGTGGAAGTGCATGGTAAGGGCAGCATGCCTTAACATTAGGGGGTGGCAGGCGCTAGGACCGTGGACAAGCGTACACATCACAGAATGACATGGGGCAGCATACACCACACAGAGGGACCCTGGTGACTACTGAATGCAGTCTGTGTGTGCCCTGCAGTTGATCCTGCCCCCGATAGTCTGTACCCTGCTAATGTAGGCTATCCCGTGCAATTATAAATCCCCTGCCCCCCCCCCTACATACACAGTCTTCTGACACGAAAGACGTGACGGAAAGAGTGAACAACAGCAAACAGCTTTTATTAATCTACTACATAGTGGGGTGATGAAACTTGGATTTGGGACTGGGTGATCCTGTAAGGGAAGCGCTTCTAAACAGTTATAGCGTCAGAGGTGTGTGGAACATTAGCGCTCAGCTGTGGTGCAGTGACAGTTCTCACGGCCCCTACCGCCCCTCCGTCTTGTAATTTTCGGTGAGGGGGGGACAGGACTTCTTGGCGTTGGAGGGTGGTTGCAGATACAGTGCAGGGGGGCTCTCACCTCCTGCCTGCGGTCCTGCAGAACATCAACAAGGCGCCGGAGTGTGTCCGTTTGCTCCCTCATTAGCCCAAGCAGCGTTTGAGTCGCCTGATGGTCTTCCTGCCGCCACCTATCCTCCCGTTCGATGTGTGTGCGATGCTGTTGACATAGGCTCTCCCTCCACTGTCTCTGCTCTGCCGCCTCGGCTCTGGAACAGGCCATCAGTTCCACGAACATCTCTTCCCGAGTCTTTTTCTTTCGCCGCCTAATCTGAGCCAGCCTCTGCGAGGGGGATGCCGGGGCAGTCCGGGAAAGAGCAGAAGCTGTGTGATGGGAAACAGTAAATGATTTCCTTGAACAGATACATGTTTGCGAACAGTGAACACAGTCTAGTCAGTTTCTCTGAACAAGACCATACAGGGCACCAAGTCTCACGAGATCTCAGGAAAAGTTCGAGATTTCGGAATACGCTCTCATTGGCGGCACCATTGCACAGGAGAGCGGACAAGCGGGGAGAGACAGCATAATCCGTCTTGCAGACAGTCCTGGTAAGCCTTAAAGTAGATCATGCTTATCAGTTAGTGGATAGCTGTGCTCTCCTGCTAAAGGCAATCTGGAAAGCAGAAAGGCTGAGCCTTTTCCAGCCCCTCCCGCCAGTGCACGGGAAAGATCAATGTCTGCTTGTTCTCTGTGGCCTCCAGCACGTGGCTGTTAAGCGAGGGTCGTTGTTATGCAATCTAATTGTAAACCGTTAACAATAGTAACAATACACTAATTGCCCGACTTAGATGCAGCCTGTCCAGACCGACATCACCCTGAGGCGGGTCACTCGCAGTCAGAGAGAGCGGATGCTACTGGAAGCCCTGCACAGACCAGGACCATATGCAGCAATGCTGGTGGAGGCGATGATTCCTCTCTACATTAGGATCTCCTGGCGCGGAAGAGTGTGCTTCCATGGAGCACAGAATAAGGCACCTCTCCCCAGGAACCTCCTGCGGAGGCTTTTCGAGCTGCTCTCTGAGAGCTTTCTTGAACTGTCCCAAGAGGATTATTGTTCAATCCCTATATGTGTGGACCTACTATTTATATAGTTTGACATGTAAAATTTTGTATATAGTATTTCTATTTTTTCTATACCCGTTTTTTAAAAAATAAAAGTTTCCATGTTTATAGCACTTACCGCCTGATCCTTCCCCTGATTCTGAGTCCGGGTTAACGGGCGGGGAGGGTTGGTAGGGGATCTCTGTGAGGGTGATGAAGAGATCCTGGCTGTCAGGGCAAGCGGTATTGTGTTCGCTGTCGCCTGCGCCATCCTCCACAAACCCTTCCTCATCTTCCCCATCGGCGAACATCGCCGAGGAACTGTCCAGGTACACTATGCCATCCTCAGAGTCCACGGTCACTGGTGGGGCAGTGGTGGCAGACCCACCGAGAATGGCATGCAGTGCCTCGTAGAAGCGGCATGTCTGGGGCTGTGCTCCGGAGCGTCCGTTTGCCGCTCTGACTTTTTGGTAACCTTGTCTCAGGTCCTTGACTTTCACGTGGCACTGCATCGCATCCCGGCTGTATCCTTTCTCTATCATGGCTTTAGAGACCTTCTCGAAGGTCTTTGCATTCCGCTTGTTGGAGCGCAGCTCCGAGAGCACAGACTCCTCGCCCCACACACCGATCAGATCCAGGACTTCCCGGTCTGTCCATGCTGGGGACCTCTTTCTATTCTTGGATTGGCCGGACTCCTCTGCTGGAGAGCTCTGCATCGTTGCAGGTGCTGCGGAGCTCGCCCCGATGTCCAGCCAGGACGTCAGATTCAAAGTGCCCAGACAGGAAAAGGAATTCAAATTTTCCTGGGTCATTTCCTGTGTGGCTGGTCAGAGCATCCAAGCTCGGACTGCTGTCCAGAGCGTCAACAGAGTGGTGCACTGTGGGATAGCTCCCGGAGCTACTAAGTTCGATTAGCATCCACACCTAGCCTAATTCGAGCTAGCCATGTCGAATTTAGCGCTACTCCACCTGTCAAGGTGAAGTACCAAATTCGAACTAAAGAGCCCTCTAGTTCGAATTAAATGACTTCCTGGTGTGGACGGTTGAGCGGTTAGTTCGAATTAACGCTGCTAAATTCGAATTAAAGTCCTAGTGTAGACCAGGCCTCAGACAACTTCATCTTTTTTCCCTAACAGGGACACTTACTACCTAGACAGATTGCATAGGGAAAAAAAGCTGTGTGATCATAGAAAACTTCAATTTGATTCTCATATTGTACGTACTAAAATATCCTTGGAATTTCTAAATATCGTAGATGACAATTTCCTAACTTAAAAAATGCTGTGTCCATCATGGGGAAATTTGATATTAGACTTTGTCTTGACAGATAAAGATGAGCTGATCACATAATTAAAAATTAATGGTAACTTAGGTGCAAATGATGATGATGATTTGATCACATTTATAAAGGGAATTATTTAAGAACACTTTACTAGGTGCCCAAAAAGGAGTGGGGGGAGGGGAGAGAGAGAGAGAGAATTAATATAAATCAGAAGCCAGGAATTACAGACAATTGATAAGGGAAGGAAAGTGACACAAGGAGAAATCTATGGCCAGCAGAGTTAGAGACAATAAAGAGGAGGTTTTTTATGTATATTAGGAACTAAAAGAATACTTACAATGGTATTAGTCCATTACTAGATTGAAATGGTAGAATTATTCATAGTTCAGAAAAAGCAGAAGTGTTCAATAAAAATATCTGTTCTGTATTTGGGAAAAAACAATGATGTAGTCATATCATATGATAACACTCTTTCCATTCCACTAGTATCTCAGGAGTATGTTAATCAACAGCTACTAAAGTTAGACATTTTCAAATCATCAGGTCCAGCTAATTTGCATCCAGGGAACACCAGAGAAGTTCCAGAAAACTGACCAATATTTTAAAAGGGTAAACAGGATGACCCAGGTAATTATTGGCCTGTCAGTCTGATGTCGATCCCAGGAAGGATAATGGAGCAGCTAATATGGGACTTAATTAATAAAGAAATAAAGAAGGATAATATAAATAATGCCAATCAACACAGGTTTATAGAAAATAGATCCTATCAAATTCACTTGGGATCTTTTTTTGAGGAGATTACAAGTTTGGTTGATAAAGATAATAGTGCTGATGTAATATATTTAGACAACATTTTAATTAAAAAGATAGAAAGATATAAAATTAACATGGCATACAATAAGTGGATAAAAACTGGCTAACTGATAGGTCTTAAAACATAACTATAAATGGGGAATCACCATTGAATAGGTGTGTTTCTAGTGGGGTCTTGCAGAGATGAGTTCTTGGCCCTATGCTATTTAACATTTTTATTAATGATCTGGAAGAAAAATCATCACTGGTAAAGTTTGCAGATGACACACAAATTGGGGGACTGGAAAATAATGAAGAGGACTAGTCACTGACACAGGGCAATCTGGATCCCTTGGGAAGCTGAGCACAAGCAAAAAATGTGTTTTAATAAGGCTAAATGTAAATGTACACATCTAGAAACAAAGAATGCAGACCATACTTAAAGAAATGGGGGTATCTATCCTGGGAAGCAGTGTCTCTGAAAAAGATCTGGGATGTCATGATAGATAATCAGCTGAGCATGAGCTCCCAGTGCCAAGAGGGCAAATGCAATGCTTGAATGATGTGATGGAGTGCCGGGAGCAAACAGGTTAGCCTGCACTCTGATCACTCAGATGTCAATTAGTTCTCCTTGAGAAAGCTGACAGAGGTAATTAGTAATCAGGCTGGTTGGCTGGATTGGATAAGGAGCCAATTAGCCCATCAGCCCAAGGTCAATGAAAGGCAGAAAGGAAGTCCCATGGGGGATAGCAAGAGAGGGGGGATTAGAGCTAGGTGAGCCGAGTTATACAGAGGCCTCAAGGGAGGGACACCTCTGCTCCCCTAAGGTCCTGGGGAGAGGGCCAGAAAGTGCTGTCGGTGCTGTAAATAGACTGTTGTATGGAAATTGTTGTAGAAATGGTAGCGGGAACGTAAAATAAAAGGATATGGTGAAGGCACAACCACTGGAGTCTGTGCAGTTTCTGCAGGGAAGAAGGTGGGAGAGAAGCCACTCCCTGTGACAGATGTATAACCAGGGGAATCTTGAGTAGGAGTAGAGTGATTATTTTACTTCAGTATTTGGCACTCACGTGACCGCTGCTGGAATACTGTGTCCATTTTTGTGTCTGCAGTTCAAGAAAGATGTTGATAAACTATAGAGGATTCAGAGAAGAGCTGCAAGAATGACTAAAGGATTAGAAAACATGCCTTATGGCGATAAATGGATTGAGCTATCTGAGTCTATCTTAACAAAGAGAAGGTTACGGGGTGACTTGATAGCAGTCTATAGATACCTACACGGAAAACAAATATTTAATAATAGGTTCTTCAATCTAGCAAAGATAGGTGTAATACGATCCAATGGCTGGAAGTTGAAGCTAGACAAATTCAGACTGGAAACAAGGCATAAGCTTTAACAGTGTGACTAATTAACCATTGGAACAATCTATGAAAGGTCATCCTAGATTTTCCATCACTGACCATCTTTAAATCAAGATTGGATGTTCTTCTAGCAGATATGCTCTAGGAAGTATTTTGAGGAAGTTCTATGGCTTGTGCTGTACAGAAGGTCAGCTTAGATGATCACAGTGGTCCCTTCTGGCCTTGAAATCTAATCTATGAATCTACAAATTTGCAATACTATCTAAGAAATTGTCAAACAAGAGGTTTCTTCCTTCTACGGTGACCAGATGTCCCGATATTAGGGGCTTTGTCTTGTATAAACAATTATACCAACCCAATCCCCCCCAAAAAAGGGTCCTGATTTTTCGCACTTGCTATTTGGTCACCCTACTTCCTTCTAAATATTGTCTCCAGCTAAAAGGAAAGAGAAGTTGTTAAAATAAAAGCCTTATTTAATACTGGTATGCAGTGTAGTTGTAGCTGTATCAGTCCCAGCATATATGAGAGGCAAGGTGGGTGAGGTGAAATCTTTTATTGGACCAACCAGCTTCTGTTGGTGAGAGAGACAAGCTTTCAAGCCACACAGCGCTCTGCTTCAGGTCAGAGAGTACCTTTCCCAGCCTGGAAGTAGAGCTCCATGTGTCTTGAAAGCTTGTCTCTCTCACCAACAGAAGCTGGTTGGTCCAATAAAAGATTTCACCTCACCCACCTTGCCTCTTTATTTAATACTTTAAATTTCACATGTTTTAACTGTTTTTCCTCCTCTTCTGTACCTTTAATAAAAATTCAAAAGGATTTTTCAAGGTGTATAAGCAGGCTGAGGTCTCTGTATACCAAAGCCTTGTTTAAAACTGTTTAATGCTGGAAAGTGACTGAGTGATGTTAACACCTTTGGGCCCACATAGTCCATCTAAATTACTACAACAGGTCCCCAGCCTCCGGGCAGGCCAATAATGGACTGTCTTATTCTGTATGATGGGCTGTTCTGGCACTGCGGGACCTAGAAGCCCAGGCTCCTCAGCAGAATGCCAGGTGAGTGGCTGAGGAGCCAGGCAGGCAAGGTGGCAGGACACCGTGACAGTTTATATCAGAAACCTGCCTGGCAGACAGTTTTCAAACCGTGCCTGATTTCCAGAGGAAAATGGAACCATCTCTGCAAGAGTGTTTCAATTTTCACAAATCAGAAAATTCCAGTGAAAACCTATTCTGTCAGAATTTTTCTGACTAGCTCTACTTCCTGTCACATATAATGATGCTGCAGGCTTTCTCCATGCCCCAAAGTGCTATATTAAGATCAGTAAAGTACCATTATCCCAATTTTGGAAAACTGAAATCCAGAGAGGTGGCTTGCCTATGGTCAAACAGTGAAGCAGTAGCAGCACTGAAAATAGTTCCTATGTCCCCTAACTCCTAGCCCCCTTCTCAATCCACCAGACCTTAGCTGCTGTAATGTATATCTACATCAGGAATTCTCAGACTTTTGTACTGATGACCCCTTTCACACAGCAAGCCTCTGATTGTGGCCCCCCTTATGCATTAAAAACACTTTTTTATATATTTAACACTATTATAAATGCTGGAGGCAAAGCAGGGTTTGGAGTGGAGGGTGATAGCTCTCAACCCCCCATGTAGTAACCTCGACCCTCTGAGGGGTCCCAACCTCCAGTTTGAGAACCCTTGATCTACATGGTTAGATTTGCTTTGAATGTCTAACTATCAGGAACTCCCGTCTAGTATGGGTGTGTGCGAAATGGGGTGGAGGCTAGAAAAGAAAAGGCCAGAATTATTTTCAGAGGTTTCCATCCTGGGCTGGCAAAAACAATGCACTGTGGTGAGACAAGGTGTTATTTTTTGCCTTTAAGTGCACCCTCCCTTTTAAGTCTTTTCTTTCTTAATAAAGTATCTGAGGTCATACTATTGTCATTAGTGCTTGGCGAGTGCTCAGCATCTGTCACCGTGGCAGCAGGAGTGTGCCTGGTGCCAGTCCTCGTTGTCACGACAGCTGCAGCAGTGTAAGGAGAAGGGCCTTGCAGGATGCAGGACAATACTGGGAAGGAAAAGGAGGGAATCCTCGACCTTGGGCCAGGGCCTGGTGGCAGACTATTGAACCCTGCGTGTCTCGACAAGCCACAAGGAGTAAAAATTCTTGGAAGCTGCAAAGGTTGCAAGTGAAAACAAAAGATTCTATCATGTAGGAAATAGAACAAAATGCCGAGTAAATTGTTTTATTTTCAGAGATAAAACAAGCAGAGAGCCTTCCACTAGGGTCAGGAGCACTCTGTATCCTTCATATTGAACTGACAGCAGAGAAGGGGGTGGGGAAAAGCAGACATGGATTTGATTGCAGGTAGCAAATTGTTCCACAAAGAAATGGCTTTTTAAACCTTAAATTGAAGCTTCTGGGGAAGAATTTCCATACAAAAAAAGAACAATTGAGTCCCTTATCAGAATTTACACAAATAACTGTGTAAGATGAGGCCCTGAAACATAAACTCTTGTGTCAGGGGCCCAGTCTGAGGCCTGAAGCCTGAACCAAAGTACTTCCAGGCATTGCTAAGCAAAAGCTGGACTGTGAGCCAGAGGCAGGCCCCACCCATAGAAGTTGGTGAGAAGAGGGTTGCTAGAAGCAGGTGCATCCACACATAAGTGCTAATAAGAGGAACTTGTGCCAAGATGGCATCAGAAGACTCCACGGAGATAATGAGGAACAGGCAGGTGCATCTTAAAGACAGGGTCAAAAGGACAACATAATGGATAGATTTGTTTGAACCAACATGTAACAGGAGAAGCAGCACCCTAATGAGTAAAGGGGCTGCACCTCAATACGTCAGGAGGGATGAGTAATCTGTTCTGCACCTGTATGAGAATAGGTCTGGAAGTGCACATCATCATCCAGCCTAGGGGGCAGTGGAGTGTCCCGCCACTGACTGAGCTGTGTCCATTGCAAGGGAGCACATATTCGTAGTATGTCCTGTAGAGTCTACAGGGAAACTATTACTGTGCTTTGTTTGACAATAAACCTGGCCAGGTGCCTTCATACCTTACTAGAGTCTGTGGTCTTTGGGAGTTCTCTTGGGGTCTGCTGTGTCAGCTGTCTGCACAGAGCTGAGGCAGCACACAGAGGGAACACGCACGCAGCCGACTGTTATCATCATAAAACAAAAGCAGAGCACCACACTGGTAGCTACTGACAACATTGAAATCTATCCATCATGTTGTCCTTTTGACCCTGTCTTTAAGATGCACCTGCCTGTTCCTCGTTATCTCTGTGGAGTGTTCTGATGCCATCTTGGCACAAGTTCCTCTTATTAGCACTTATGTGTGGATGCACCTGCTTCTAGCAACCCTCTTCTTGCCAACTTCTGTGAGTGGGGCCTGCCTCTGGCTCACAGCCCAGCTTTTGCTTAGCAATGCCTGGAAGTACTTTGGTTTAGGCTTCAGGCCTCAGACTGGGCCTCTGACACAAGAGTTTATGTTTCAGGGCCTCATCTTACTACAATAACCTTTATCTAAATAAAATTCTAACGATATAACATGATAAAGCAGCCTCTTTTGAACCTATAGCTGAGGAACCAGAGAGAAGCAAATAAATCAGTACTACTTAGCTTTGCCAAGTAGATGGCTACCACAGTCCAGGCTGAAATAAAAACTACCAATCAATCATTACTTGGACCTTGTGTATATGGAGCTTTTTCTTAAAATCTCCCACTGTTCCTATAGCACCCATACTGGCAGAAACAGAAGTACTAAAGTAGGAGTTTTACCATTACATCACTTAGACCTGTCTGAGCTACAACAAGTAGGAAATTTTAAAGAGAAAATGCAGTGTAGACATATCTTCCATTGACTTCACCAGTGTGGGATCAAGCCCCGGGGATCAACTTCATCTTTATTATAACTCTTTTGAATTCAACAGGCCTAGAAAGGGATGAATTTGGCCTATATTTTAAATGAAATTAAGTCAGAGCTTCACTCATACCAGGAACTCATATGTATTTAGGCCTGACCCAGCAAATTAATTTATTCATGAGAGTGTAGTCCTTACTCATACAGATAGGGAGAACAAGGTATGCTCAAGTTTGGGACTGCAGCAATAGGCCATAAATGTATTGTCATTTGCCTGTATTCACTGGTGTGGACTTGCCAATTTAATGGATTGCCTACATTGTAGAGTATTTTCTGTCTTCTTTACCTTTGTTTGTAACAATGACGTTGAAGAAAGTGGTCTGGACTAGAAGTTGCCTGGCTATTTCTTTCTCTGTACTGCAATACTGTTCATTTTTTGACTGCAGGTTATGATTGCAATAATAATAATTAATAGCTCTGTTATATAGTGCCTTTTGTTCCAAAGCATCCCGAAGTGCTTTCTTAACTATATGCAGTCGGAATCACTTTAACCACCTTGTGGGTGTTCCTTTAGGACTGGAAGTGAAGGAGTATTTCATATCCAAGTCAAACTACAAATGGAATTTTGGGTTGACAGAATATTATCCAAAATGGAATGTGGCTTTAACTCGAGGATTAGCACCCCTTACTATTTTGAAAAGTTCTTTGGAATTTTGAATGACCACAGGTGGCCAGAACCACAAGTTTATCTAATTGAAAGGTACACCAAGATAGTGGAGAACTGGAGGGTGCCATCTGCTGAATCTCTAATGTCACATCTGAGCTTTTCTGGAAGACTTCCCATCAAAGGCCTGATTCTGCTCACAGTATCTAACAAAATCATTGGCCAAGGTGCTATTACTACAGACTAGTAGTACTTGTTTATACTATTCTATTCCATAAGTGACAAAGATAATCCCTTTGAAAAGTGAGGTTTTTTCCTTTGCTTACACAGTTTTTGAGGTCACAAAACTCTAAATCACTGACTCCATTACTAATAAAGGAGGCAGGGCCAAGAAGTCGGGTGCTTTTGTGACACAAGAGACTCATGTTTCAGTAGAAGGATCTGCACATTTAAATTTTTTGTCAGCAACTTGGACTGCATTATTCTTTGTGCAGATAGCATAACCTGCAGATTTTTTTTTTAAATTTTACAGGCATGATGTTTTCTTCTCCTCCTCCTCTGCTACTCTCCTCCACCTCTTGGACCCACTGACAAAAGATTCTCTTATCCTTAAAGCAGAGGTGTGAATAGAAACAGGCTAAGGCTGCATAGACCTTCACTTATCTTTTACCAGCTCCTTCATCTTGGACTCGGGCATTCTCTTTCTCTCCTGTCTGGTACAGCTTGAATATAATCTGAAGGAAGGAGAGCTTGTCACACCGTTCCCCCTACTCTCTACAGTACTGTACAGTCTGTCATCAGGAATGACTAAGAGCCCAGTTTCTACAGTCAGGCAATGAAAGAGAGACAACCCCAGTATTCACTGATGGCAGGTGCTGTGGTCTCCTGAATTATTTCCAACATAGAGTAGGGTGGCCTCCATGTGGATTGTCCGTCTCTGGTTATGCTATCCTTCTCTGGAATGATACAGTGCATTCAAAGCTGGGAGACATGTCCCTGATGCAGCTCAAAAATACAGAAGAATGACATTGGTAAGGGAATAAATGGAACTCATTTAATCTAGCGTCAGGTACTGTAGGACACAGGACAGAGAATGATAAAATATTAGAAATGGAAAGCTTATGATCCACTCCCCCAAAACGTGGGCTGGTCACCTCTACAATCTGCATCACAGTCAGAACGCAGGAAAGAGGTGGATACTTTTATTCAGTTCTGATACAAAATAGGTACAGTGAATGACTTGGGGCAAGTGTGTATGGCATGTATGTTTCCAGCCATGGCTACAGCAAAAAGATTCTCATGGCACACACAAATCTGCTTCCTCAGTCCCTTGTATCCTGTTTAATCTCATTTATGCTTGTGGTGTAGTCCTTTTTATACCTTCCTGGTAGTAAAACAGAAACAATTCATTTTCTTGGATGCTCATAAAATTTTCTACACATTTATTCTAGAGAAGAAAAGGAAGGAGTGGGGGAGTGAATGTGGCATTGGCTTTGTGACTGTGGTTTTTTATTTCCATAAACCTTAGAGCACAAGAATGCATGAGATATTTACACAAATCTTTCCACAATTCCTGTGGCCTTTGGGAGCATTGCATTTGCATGACTTCACCTCTGCGGCTGGGTTGTGCTTTCTCAGCAGCATTGCTTGCAACAAAGAGCAATCCTGGCCATTCCAGTGGTTCTTCCTCTCATATCCTATCTCATCATTGCCCATCTAACACAAGTCTTGTTATGATACCAGGAGTTCTGTCTAGCTTGCTGCCCAAATTCCCAGTGATGGGATAGAGCCTTTCCCATAGTTCTTCCTAATTATTTCTTTTGGAGGTGAAAAGGTGAAAACCTATTTCAAGTCAGAGTAAAAGCTGCTTGTCATTCATACCATGATAAAAATATCTCACTAGGGGAAAATGATGCTTTTAAAGTTTACTAAAATGACATGAGGAAATATTTGCCAAAACCATAATGAAAAGTGGAACCGTTAATGTCAAATTATGCCTCAACAACTCACACTACCCAGTTATGTCCCATTCTCTTGCATCTCAGATTGATGTGGATGAAAAATCTGATGGAAGCAGCATGTTCAAGTGGATTGACCACTGCATTAGGCCTCAAGAGATCAAGATCCTCTTCCCAGGCCAAATTTTGGCTAATCTATTTTACCTCTCTCTGCTTGTTTCTCAATCAGTAAAATGGGGCTAATAATGCTTACCATCCTTTGTAGGGTGCTTTGAGATCTATGTATGCTGTGTAAGAACCGGGCATTGTTATCCCCTTGATTGAGTCACTCAGCAGGTACTCTGCTTGCCAGTAAAGGAACTAAAGTTATAATTTCCAAAAGGAATACAGAGTCTTCCTATTTTTCCAGCTGCAATCTTTTGGCTGTTTTACCCAAGCATGGAAGCCTTAACTTATTCAATATTAGTGTGGAAAATCTTTTCCAAGTAGAAACAAAGTACACACTTAACAATTATGAAAGCTTGAGGTGGCAATCTTGCATTCTACAGCACAGCCAATTTTCTTGAAGTTGTGTTCAAAAGGATGCTGCATCTCTCTTATCCACTCTGCTTGTGCAAGATCCAACCCAGAGGCAGGAGTGACAGTAAATTCATTTGCAGGAATTAAAAACTTGGTATCATAACCAATGTGTAATGACATGAGGCAGAGCCCAGCCACAGGTGGCTTGTAAAATCAGATTAATCTCTCTAGAACAATGTCTTTACCCAGCATTCAGACTCAATTCTGCTCCCATTGTAGTCAGCGAGTTTTTCTATTTACCTAGGCCCTTATTTTGTCTTCCTTTATTATAAATAATCTTGAACAATTTGATGTTGGCCAATGGCTATTTTAAACTATTATTTTCCAGGGAAAAAGCAGGCCGTGGCACTTCAGAGGGGAACAGGAAGTTATATTATGGTTCAGCCTGAGACACTCTGGTGACTCTTCGAAAGTGTTGAAATTACAGGTTTATGACATATAATCTGTTGAAATACCATGTTACTGCAATACTTGATACAATATGAACTTGTAATTTCAACACTCTCTAAGTCTTTCGTAAATACCAAACTTGACCAGAATGAATGTAACTACCCTAATGTTCTATAAAAATGTCCAAGACTATATTGCAGAATGGAGACCGCATTTATTTCCCAGTATTTGGAACAATACAGGACATGGACCCAGTCATGGTCCCACTTTACTCTGCTACCCACAAGTTAGGTTGTCATTCTCAAAGCAAGTGTTATGTTGTACAGAATTTTGTTCAAACTGATATGATTCAGCAGAAATGGCTGTACAATAAAGGTGGAGGAGGAATGGTAATTTTTGGTCTCGTATTTTTTAATAAATACACTCTAATAAGAATAGAATCAAATGTTCATCGAATCAGAGAAACAAGAGATGGAAAAGATTTGCCAAGTCATCTAGTCCATCCCCTTAACAGTGCAGAAAAGCAGAACAGAAGTGGTCTGTGTAAATTGGCTTTGCACCCTCAAAAGGAGCAATTGTGCGTATACCTGCATGATTGTGTGCCTCAGTTGTGCACAGTGTTGTAGTTGTCTTGATCTCAGGATATTAGAGAGACAAGGTGGGTGAGGTCATATCTTTTATGGACTAACTTATGTTGGTGAGAGAGAGAGAAGCTTTGGAGCTTACACAGAGCTCTTTTTCAGGTCACACACATTTCTGTACACATATATTTCTGTCTGTGCACACCCATCTTTAGAGATACAATGGGGGGGGGTGTGCATTGTTGTCGGAACAGAGCACACATTACATTCTTTTTTGACATTCCGGCCCTCACAAATTACCTTTTACAGTCACTGGTTTCTTATTTTGCATTGGTGCCTTTTGTTCTATAAAATAAATGTACGGGTTTCTTGCATCTTCCTTTCAAGTATCTGGGACTGGCCACTGACCCAGACAAGATACTGGATTAGATGGACCACTGGTCTGATCAGATATGGCAATTCCTATGTCCCTTTATTTTATAAATTAGCCCTTTCGTGGGTGTCACATACATCACACAATTGCTATAACTGAGCGACATTCATGGCAATGCCACAGGCAAGTGCCTTTTACATCCTATGCCAAGGATGCTCCAAAGACAAAGCATTACTCAATCCAGCTCCAAAACATAACAGCATTGATTCAAAAAAATACACCATAGCATTATTTGATTATTATAATCAGCAACAGAGAATATAGGGCTTATGTGGGATTTACATAGGGTATAAGATTTGTGCTTGCTGTCTTCATGAGGCTAGAGTTCACCTACTATGTTTAACTCAGTCTGTTGTGGTTTGGGGATTGGAAGGAGGCTAGTTTTCATTTTGGGGAGCTGAGCTGCCCAGCAGTAGCTTTATGGCCCCAGTCCTGCAAGCTACTCCACTCTTGGCTCTCAGCACTCTGTCACAACTAGGCAGGAGGATTATGCCACTGTTCCCTAATTCCACCACCTGAACAGACATACAAAACCAGACAGGGTGAAATTCACCTGTATGCTGAGAGCCCACACAAGGTCTATGCATCACTTAGGGATGAAGTGTGACTTAAACAGTCCATAGGCCTCGAGGGGACTCTGCCCAGGGTTGAATTTCAGCTATTGTACATATATTTTAAGACCCTTCAACACATAAGCCAGACACTGTGAAATAAGACTGGATATGGAATCAGAGTTTTAATAATAGGTTTCCTTAATGCCTTTGCTTATTTACTAGGAAGGTAAGCATGTGTTGGGGTTGTAAATACATAAATACCTAGTCACACACATACATACTGGCTTGGTTTCTCTGCATCAGTCTAAGCTGGAATAACAGCAATAATCACCAGTTTTAGTGTAATATGCAAATATAGCTTCTTATTTATTTTTGGAGAACATCATTTCTTAGGATAGTGAATTGGAAAATCATGATCAATTATAATAGTCTCTCCTCTCCATAACTACTACTATTTGGGGGGGGGGGGAGAAAGGGAACCGTTGCAGCATGCTGCATATTAGGAAGAAGGTACTTACAATAGGATTTATTTGTAGCTGAGAGCCAAAATATATATTGCCTTAGATGAGAAGCAGTATTAACCCAGAGAAACACACAGACTAGGGTATAATGATACTGGACCTGGTGTCAGAGTTTAGCATGGTGAATTAACAGATGGGATGAGTTGATCAGAAATCTGCTGTGTAACAAGATTTCACTGTCACGCTAGCAGTTGACAGTGTAGCTACAACAGCAAACATTAAATAAATAAATTCCATACGTAACACGACACAGCAAAACTTTTCAGGAAAGCGCCTTGGAGCAGCATGGCCCTGCCTCTATAAATCTCCATTAAATCAGTTTGAGTGGGGTGAGTGTTAGAGACAGAGCTGCCAGAAATAGCTCTTTTCCTGCAAGATGTAGAAAAGATTACAGCTGAAATTGAGGCAGCGGGGAGGGGGAGGAAAAGAAGTTGAGCTGGAGGAGGCGGGGGAGCTGTGAAAGGCATCTCATAAAAGTCCCATTTGTTGGAAGGCTGGAGGAAGTGGAGGCAGCTTTGGCACACGTGTCCATGGTGCTAAATTAACTGTTAACACAAATAATCAAAGTGCAAGGCCCATCAAGCCGCTGGCGCCAGCAAAATGAGGGAGCGGCCAGGTCAGCCCTGCTTCAAGAGCCAGCCAGCTAGCAGGTGGAGACCAACCAGGGACTTGACAGGATGGAAGTGCTTACAGAACACATTGACCCACTGACAGAGGAAAACACCACAGCACTCCCGCTTTCCAGCTATTGTGTGCACAGAGCGTTTGGTGTGTATTTTTTTTTTCAGTAAGTCATTTGAGTCAAGAGCTTGAACACTACAGGATAAGCTATAGTACGGCTGAGCCCTTATTTGGCAGTGGCCATGGCGGAACAGCTGAGCAAAACAAGGGAAGAACGTTATCAAAAGGTTGTGAAAGATCCAGTCAATCCCACTGCTACCCTTCGGAAGAACAACTGCTTTGCAGAAATAGGATCTGCAAAACAATACACGCTGACTCAAGGGCCCGTCTACCTGTTCATTTCAATGCCTTTCTGGAAAGAATAAAGGCTCCATCCTGAGCTGGATATGCAGTAGACGTATTGTTGTGTGTCTTGGAAAAGGAGTAACCACAGTGCCTGTTTGCCAAGAAAAACCTAATGCATGCAGAGCAGACATAGATACTGTGCAACATATTGTTGAATGGAAGCTCATGTTCACTGTGAAGCTCCTACTCACCTACGTAGCCCCTGTGAGTGAGATTACTCATGTGAGTAAGTAGAGAAGGGCCGGTGCTACAGTGAAGTTCAATGAAAGTCTCAAATTATCTCATTCCACTGTGGTAAAAAAAAACAGCTATTATTCCAGTTATAGCCGTTCTCCACTGGTATTGAAGCTGTTCTGTGAAAAGACAGTCCCACTGCCTTGAAAAATTAATAATCTTGTGCCAGATTTACTGGTACACTCTGGCTACTTGCTCCATTCCAGGACACAAAACCCAGTTTAACTGGCTAGTTAAGCCAGGTTTAGAGTTACTTGGTGTCATTGTACCAAAGCAAATCAACCAGAAAGCACTGGTGAATCTGGCCCCTAAATTATGAAGACCATCTTTCCCTTGACCAGGCAACTAGAATACTGTACACTCATAATTATAAATATATATTCCCAGACAAAAATGCTAAAATGGAGTTAAGTTTTAAAGCACATCTCAGTAATTTAAGGTAGATCACATAAAATGCATCCCAAAAGTAAGCATTATAAACCCAAGAAATTCACAGTTAAAATTAAACTTTATATCCAGACATATTTAAGTGTGGAAATGCACAGTTAGGGAACCCAAAAATCCTTAACTCTGCCCTGTGGTAACCCTAGGAGGGGAAAAAGTGAAAAAAAAATCTAATGTGTCTTTACAAATCTATTTCATCTAATCTGTACTGACAAACAGTAGAATGTCTTATAAATTGTATGGTTTTGGTATGATGTCATCAAAGGACAGAGTTAAAGTTTCTGCTCAAGGACAAGCTATCAGTTAAGAAGAATAATCATGGAAATTACTATTAATTGTAAAAATTAATATTAAAATGTGTTATATACACAAGATTTCAGTGAGTTTTATATATGGAAAGTTTGAAGAGTCTGTGACAAGCAGAGTTTATTTGAGTGTCTTAAGTGTATATTTCTATACCTGAGCCTCTTTGGATTTCTTTTACATTTAATTTTAACTGTGTATTTCTTGGATTTATAATATCTTGTTTTGCAATAATTACAATACCCTACAATGACTATACTCTAATTTACAGATATTTTATAGGGAGGCAGGGTGTTAAATATATTTTGCCCGATAGCACATAGCAAGTTTGTGGCAGAGCTAAAGCTAGACCATCACTCCACCAGGTCCCAGACCAGTGCCTTAAACACAAGAAAACATCCTGTCTCAGTCTTGTAATCCTCTGCCTCATTCACTATCCATCCTGTACACTGAATGAGGTAGGGGTCCTATCAGACAAATAGAATGTGATCATGAACTTAAAGACTATATCATAATCCATACCCAAGAGATCCACAGCACAGACTTCTACCAGATAAGCTAACAGAGTAACTGTTAGGGAAGTATTCTGTTATCCTTTATGTGGATAAACCACTAGAGGGGTCCATGACACACATTTTGTCAGTGATTTACACAACTATTTAAGCTTGCTGGCTTGCCCCACTGCCTTATGGGTGAATTCAGGAAAATATAATGGTATGAGAGTAAACTAGACAGAAAATCTGGAGTGGAGCCCCAAAGGCGGTCAGGTACTAACATCTTAGTATCTTCTGGCAATTCCTGCACCAGATCGGGTACCAGATATATTGGTTCTTCCTCTCCTCTGGATTTTACAGTGATGCCAAGAGGGGGGTCCTGATACATGGGCAACTCAGGGCCTCCATATCATCTGCCCAGGCTTGTGCCCTGGAGAGGTACTCCAGTTCTTTTCCTCTCGGGGCAGATACCCATGGTCTCCCTAGACTGAAGGATGCCTACTGCTGCTACACAACAACTATTTGCTAGACAGCAGAATAATGTTGGAAATCAGGAATCTGTTTCTGTGGGGAGGGAGATACAGCAGTTACACACAGCACATCCAAGCACATAGGTTGGCACATTCATTCTGAAAGGCACTATGACCAAGCAGATGCAACTTGCTATATTAAAGGCCTGGGTAATATTTCCAGATCTTACAGAGGTGATCTTATGAAACTTCTTGTGTACGTTATTTGTCAAATGGATGAATAATATTTCCCTGCCTGTTAATGTAAGGGTATGAGGCCTTTCTCAAACAAGATTGTGAGGTCACAGAATAAATACTTATCAGTGAAAGAACTGGGATTAAAACTCATGGTCTCCTCCTGGCTCCCAACCAGGTTCACATTTTCCTAAATGAAAGGGGTGGGGGAGTAGCTGCTGCATCTCTGACCCCTTGTCTGGAGCCCTAGTTTTATGCCTACCATGTAGAGCAGGGGTAGGCAACCTATGGCATGGGTGCCAAAGGCGGCACGCAAGCTGATTTTCAGTGGCACTCACACTGCCCGGGTCCTGGCCATCAGTCCGGGGAGCTCTGCATTTTAATTTAATTTTAAATGAAACTTCTTAAACATTTTAAAAGCCTTATTTACTTTACATACAACAATAGTTTAGTTATATATTATAGACTTATAGAAAGAGACCTTCTAAAAATGTTAAAATGTATTACTGGCACGTGAAACCTTAAATCAGAGTGAATAAATGAAGATTCGGCACACCACTTCTGAAAGGTTGCCGACCCCTGATGTAGAGTGTCAGTGAGGGGCTGAGACAACTTTGAAAGAGTTCTGTGACGCTGCAGCACGTTCAGTGTAGTTGGCATGTAGACAGCTGTGTTGGGACAAAGCATGCTCAGTGAAGAGCATGGTCAGAGATTTCATTAACAACCCTCTACCAAGCTCTATGGCACATGTGTAAATGGTGATTTTCAGATGCTCAGAACTCAGCCAAAATCTGAGTGGATTTTCATAGGGATAGGAAAAGGCACCTTTCACCCTACCAAATGTCAAGCTCCTGCTTAAACCAGGAAGGTACTAGAGATCTTCAAAGAAACATTTCGGGGGGGGGGGATTAACATTTGCCAAAACTACCTATCAGGGCCAGCTCCAGGCACCAGCTTAGCAAGCAGGTGCTTGGGGCGGCCACTCCGGAGAGGGGCGGCAGGTCCAGCTATTCGGCGACAAGTCCCTCACTCCCGGTCGGAGCGAAGGACCTCCTGCTGAAATGCCGCAGATTGTGATCGCGGCTTTTTTTTTGGCTGCTTGGGGCGGCAAAACCCCTGGAGCCGGCCCTGCAACCTATACTACCACTAGTCTCAATCTTGGGAATGACTGAACCAATTTCACAGCAACTTTCCAGACAAATTCAGCCTGAAGTATAAAAGTTTTCTGCCTGAACAGTTAAAGTTTGGCAAAGTTATTGTCAAGAGAAAATGTGGGACGGGGGGTTAGGCAGCCCTGCTACCAGCCCCACATATATTTATTATACACAAATACATGCACAAATTAAAATACAAAGACAAAGACCCTGGGCCAAACTCAGGCCTCACTTATATCTGCCCAGACCCATTGACTACAGTACAACTGAGGGCAGGAGTGAGTGCGTGTGGGGGTATGTTCAGCTGCAGGATTAAAGGAGAAGACGTAATTGTTCTTAGAACTGAAAGCTAGGGACTTCCGGAGTAGGCAATAAAAGAATATTGACATTATTTACACAAGAAGGTCCTGGCTAATTGAATAAGAAAACTAAAAGAAAATTCCATAAGCCTGAACATGTATAACTGAAAGTCACTACTCTGACTTGGAGCCAAGTTAGAAAAAGTACATCATTGTTACTGTCTGAGGAAATATACGGAAGATTCAAAAGCGCCAAATTAGAAGGAGTACAATTCCAGACACACAAAGAGGAGACAGCTACAGAACAGTTCAAGACTGAGTTAGAACTAACTTGGCCCCATTCCTGCAGTTCATCAATCCACTCAAGTAACTGGGGAGGAGGATCTGAGTTAGCACTAGCTGTGTCATATTTAACGTGGCCAGTTAAACCCTTTTCCAATATATCTACTATTCTAGATACCATAGATCTGACTCTGGTGTTACTCATGTTGCTCCATTGACTTTCATGGAGCTGCTCCTGATACATACCCATATGAGATCAGAATCAGGCCCCCTATATTTATATGGCTGAACAGTTATTTCTCTCAGCTCCTTCTTTCTTGAGTTAAAGGACAGCATATCCAATGGTGCCAGCAGCAGGAGCAACACCTTCACACCTGCAGGATGGGGCAGGGATGACTCCCACCCCTCCTTACTAAGGAGCTTGGGTAAAATAAGACAGCAGGTTGCCCCTTAGTCACCCCCTGAAGATGCAGGAGGAGAGAAGAAGACCATGGGACTGCTTCCTAAAGTGCAAGAATACAGGGCCAGGTAAAAGGAGAATGGAACTGGGCCTGTTGGGGAAGAGGTTACAGACTTTTGGGTGATGAGGGCCAAGAGACTTTCATTTAGATATTGGTGGTAACCAAATATAATCCCATTATTAGAAACCCCCACTTTCTAATATACAAATATCACACAAATCAGTCTGTTTGCTCATCTCTAGTGAGAACCAGACTGTCTATAACAGCATTAAGATATGCTGATTTCCTGCTATATCCCAGACGCATCTTACTGAATTAATTTAAATCTCATTGAATTAAGTTTAAGTATCTTAGGCATTCCTTGTATTTAAAATGCAAATGTTTATGTGTTATTGTGGGATTGTGTGTAATGTCTTCCCACTAGATATATGACCAACATATACCCTGGGAAGTGTTATGAGCTCCAAGGGACTCTCTGAAACAATGTGAACTTTTAAAGTTAAGTAGGTTTCCCAGGAAACCTCTAGGGGGGATGTGTATGTAAATGTACCCACCTCTGGTTATGCAAGAACTTAGTCTTCTGAAGCTTCACCTTGAGGAAGGGACCTTTGTCTGCTGATCACCTGATACATGAGGACAAGATCAGAGGCCCATACTGTATAAAGGAGTGACTCACATATTCATGACTATGCTGGTTCAGAGTCAAGGCCATTTTGAACTTGTAACCACAGAAAAACCTCAGTGTGGGGTTTGAAGGACTGACTCCTACCAAAGCTCTTGTTGCAGTTGGGGGTGATCTCTGGTAAGTGTATTACCATGCACTTAGGTTCTTTTATTGCTTTTAATATGTTTTCTCTGTTTTTAATATGCTTTCACCTTAAGAATAAATGTGCTTGCTTAGAAAGAGCTGTGTGGTAACTTATAGCTGTGGGCAATTACATTGTTTATAGCCTCTGAGGAAGGAACGTGAAGCACACCTGCTGAGCCAGTCTGCCTTGCTGGGGAATTCACAGTGTAATCAGGGAATTATGCAGCCTGGAAATATCCCAGTCAGGAGGGAGAGAGACGCATGTGTGACCCTAAGACTTGAGCCCCAAAGCATCACATTGGCACAATCAGCAGGATTTACTTGCCATTGTAGCTGATGTTTACACTTTAAGCAATGGTGAAATAGTTATATGTGATTATCAAATGAAAAGGCTGGGAACAGCCAAAGAAGTGTTACAGTTTTATTATTTTCTGTTTGTTTATTTCAGGTACAAGGAAATAGAACAAAGGAAAGCATTCAATAAATAGAACAGCAGCAAAGGTAAGATGAGCAAAGAAACATATGCCAAATGCACCAGAAAGCAGTTACAAGAATTGTGCTCAGATCACTGTATATTCTATACTGGAAAAAGGCCAGATGAGTTAATCTTCTCATGGAATATGACAAGACCCACAGAGGGCAGATGGCTTCCCAGGATACATCTGAAGCCCCAAAGTCCACAGCAAAAGGAGGAGACAGACTCTCCAGCTTACAATTGAGAACAGAATGGATGCAGCTGGAAAGACAGAGACTGCGGCAGGAAACTCTTTGAATCCAACATGAACAGGAAGAGAATGAAAAGCTACGTCAACATGAAATCAAGATGTGGAGACTAAGGGTAGAAAATCCTCAAGCAATAGTCAATCCTATCCAAGGAACATACAGCTGGGATAAGTTGTGCCTTGCATACAAAGAAGCTGGCCATATTGAAGAAAACCTTATCACTTTCGAAAGGCTACATGAAGTACATAAAGTTCCAGAGGACAAGAAAGTCCCCATGGTGATTGCAAAGCTGTCTGGTAAAGCAGTGAATGTATTTAATAAAATGTCAGTTGACCAGGCTTTGAAATATGACGAGTTTAAAAAAATTATATTGCAAAGGTTTCAAATTACTCCTGAAGAGTACAGAGTAAAATGTAGAGGTCTCAGAATGAATGACAAGATGACTCATAGAGAATCAGTGCCTAATTTGTGCCAGAGCTGACCCCTGGCACCTCTAGACTTGGCAGTTCATAGCCCCAGCACTTCTGGGCTTGCCATATCAGTTATGAAAGTTAACAAAATGCTTGAGCCCCAGCACCTCTTTCATTACAAATTAAGCACTGTAGAGAATATGTATAAACCATGTGATTTGATAAGAAAATGGGCCACGGGAAAGGATGCCGAGAATTATGATCAGTTGACACTGGATTTATGGCTTATTACAGCAATCTATAACCCACTAACAAACCGCAGCACCCCCAGCTGCTGCCCCCACCCCCACTTCCTTTCCCCCCTATGACTGGAGGGGTGTTAATGGGCCACTTCACTTTGAATGATCCCTTGAAATATGTGCTAACTACTTATACTAAACAATCTGCTCCACCTTGTACATAACTGTGACACTCTTCCCCAGACCAGAAGAGCTCTGTATAAGCTCGAAAGCTTGTCTCTTTCACCAACAGAAGTTGAGCCAAAAAAATGATACTATCTCACCCACCATGTGTCTCTAATATCCTGGGACCAACACAACTACAAACACCACTGAATACATCCTCTGACATAACACACATGACCATGAATCTTGTTACCTTAAGAGCAAAATGTAAAATTCACTTCTTCCACTCAAATCCCACAAAAAAGAGGAAACAAAACCCCACTGCCAACAGGGAGAAGGAGGGAGAGAAACAGAGGGTTTTTTTATTAGTGTCACTTCTAGGGACAAGTCTGCACAGATGCAGCTGTGCTGCTGTTGCACTCTAAATCAATGGGAGAAAGCTCTCCCATCAGTGTAATTAATTAACCTCCCCAAGAGGCAGTAGCTATGTTGGCAGGAGACGATCTTCCTCTGACATAGCACCATCTACACCAGGGGTTAGGTTGGTATAACTACGTCACTCACGGGTGTGAATTTTTCACACCCGAGAGCGACTGGTAGTTATACTGATATGGATCTGTAGTGTAGATCAGGCCTATGAATGGGTGTGGTATAAATGCCAAAGCCAGATGCATGCTCCTGAGACAGCTGTGTTCCCAGGAGGATGGACAGTGAGCAACTCACAAAGGAGGTAGGGCACATTGTCCAGTTAGCTCAGGATGCACTCCCCTGGAATTAGGGTGACCAGACAGCAAATGTGAAAAATCGGAACAGGGGTTGGGAGGTAATAGGAGCCTATATAAGGAAAAGACCCCAAAATCGGGACTGTCCCTATAAAATTGGGACATTTGGTCACCCTCGCTGGAATCTGATTTCTTCCACAGATCTTGACTTTAAAGGACATTCCCCCAACACCCCCACATATCCAAAAGCCACTCCTTCTTGAGGGGAAAATGCCACATTTCAAGCACCGTTTCACTTTTCTTCTGTTTCTTTTCATGGGACAGGTGCATTTGTACCATAGCGTTCAGTTAACATGCATGGTAATCTGAATGAATTTATCTGTGTATGGGAAGGCTAACACAAGAGAAACATGAAATGAACTAATAACGTTTACACAGAAGAGCTAGACATTTCAATCAATGTGTTTCCAGTTTCATCCCAAGATTTACATGCATGAAGTTTACATGCATAAATCAGACATTTTATTTTGGATTTTTCTTTCTTCAACAAAAGTACAAGAAGACAAAGATGATCATTTGGCTATTCAGTTACTCTGCAAATAGGTCCCCTGTTAACATGACTATTCCTGTATGAACGCAGACAAGGCAGATCTCCTCAGAGCACTACTTAGATCTCGTTTAAGCACTCAAAAAAAGGCAGAACCCCACTGGATTCCTGACAAGCCACAATGAGAGCTTCCTGTGAACTATTTCAGGCTCCAGTCCACAGATTTAGCATGGTTTGTTAGCCTTGCTATCGCTGGCTTCTGAAGAGCACATGAGCTTGGTGACCCTCTCCAGTGGTGGTTACAGACTGGATAGAAAGTTAATGCGGCTTCTAGAAGCATTAACTAATCCTTCCTTTTTCAGCACCCATTAATCCAAAAAAGAAAAGGAACATGCTGCTTGAAGTAGCCATTCCCAGCTAGGAGATTGTGTGGAAGGAAGGAGGATCCTGTGAAGCCAACTTCTACCACTGAAAGGCGCTATCCTCCAACTCCACAGCTTTTCCCATGGTTTTGCCCCCCTCTTCCGCTCACAGCAGGGAACAAATTTCAACACATTTCAGCTAACTTCTTAGAACATTGATGATGGATTCTTGTTTTATGAAGGGGAATTTTAATAAATATTAATTATTGCTACATGTGAAATGTTTTGGGTCAGATGCAGTTGGCATCCCTTTATGTATCAAAGGCAATGGGAATCTTTTCATGGACTTCAATGAGAGCTGGATGTGACCCAAAGTTCTAAAGGCTCTGAAAATAATGTCCTGAGGTAGCTTAGTCCTTGTGCCACTGAAATCAATAGCAACCCTCCCACTGACTTTAATAGGAGCCGCTCTGGGTCCTTTAATTCAAACGGGCTTTAGCAACATTAAATTAAATTGTCATTCATTGATTATAAGGCCAGAAGAGACCATTGTGGTCAACTAGACTGACCTTCTGTATAACACAGGCCATAGGCCTTCTCTGTTTGAACAAAAGCATACCATTTAGAAAAATATCATCTTCATTTTGAAATTCCCAGTGATGAAGGATCTACTGCTACCTTTGGGTAACTGTTATCATTGTTCAAAATTTGCACCTTATTTCTAGTCTGGATTTGGCTAGCTTCTAACTTCTGCCTGATAAGAAAGTCTCAGAGACTTTGAAGCCTGTTTATCTTGTACCTTATTAGTAAAAGTTATCTCTTTAAAATGTCTCACTTACTGTTTGTATTTCTATCAGTTTAACTACAGTTCAGACAATTTGCTGTATAAATTGCAAAAAAAATACAACTTTTAAAAATCACATCCTGGTAGGGATAGTATCTTTTTTTTTTTAAAGGCCATAATACATCCCAGTTCTTGAATATACATGGATCATTCCCATTAGGAATCTCATCAGTCAGGTCCTGAGCCCCGTGGGGCTATTTCCATATACAACTGGTTTGGGCTCCATTTTTATCTAAGCTTCATAATTCCAAAAAACATAACTCCAGCCTCATCACCAGTGCCTAACTTCCAGAGCTCACGCAGCAAGCAAAGGATTCCTTTGATGCCTGTCCAGTTTTGAAATAACACCGACACCAAGAGAAAGCTGTCATTCAAATAGCCTTTCTTGTCATTTGTACTGATTACATAACATTTCAATCTTGTATCTCTTTTTAATTCTTCATGTAACTGTATGCTTTAAAATCAATCATCAACATTTAATCAGAAAGAAAGAAAATGAGTCGTGTACTTTTTGTTTGTTTGGGGGTGGGAGGTGTCTTCTTCAATTTGTTTTTTTGTTTATTTGTTTTGCATCAAGGATTATTTTTCCCCCTCCAAAAATAGCTTGGGTTATCATGAGTAAACTTCAACAAGTCCAAGAAACTACAACCAAAAATCTCTCAGAGTTCTAAAGGGGAAAGGGCACCTTTTATCTTACCTGTTCTACACATATTTTTTATTCTGACTCTGACATCATCACTGGCAAAATCTTCATAGTTACCAGAAAGCTAACAACTTGAGTGCAGTAATGAGTTTCAAAAAGCAACCTTACAGATTCTCTCTGTTTCCAGATGTCAGCATAGGGAAGTCTGAAAATTCTACATTTTACCTGATATTATTCAGAATAGTAGCTTCTAGCTTATCCAGTTCCTGTTGCTTTATTGTGTTTGTTAGCTCTGGAGACAGAATATGAGTATTCCACACCAAAACAGCCAGACTTACTTTGCAGAGAGTTTGGAACACAAATTTAGTTCAAACCAAAGTAATTGATTTCAAATTCTTTCAACCTTGAGATACCTAATTGATTAAATTAAACCATTAAATGTTCCCCCACCTCTGCCACCCTCATCTTCTTGGATTGGAAGTTTACATCTTTCAATTTGTTGCTTGTATTGAAGGGAAACTCAAGGGAGATTCCAGCAAGTATTTTAAGGAGCTTTGCACATTATAGCATTGCCAGAAAGAACAGAACAGCAACAGATCTGGCTGTGCCAATAAGGCTGCTGAAAAGACTGCAGTCCCTCCTGTTAATTACCTTTTCAGTTTTAAATCAGTGTTCTTTCTTTGAAGTCTGATATTTAGAAATAATTGTTTCCACTAGAAAAACATTTAAAAGTCTGTTTTTATACCTTTCAGTGACATGAGCCAGATTCTAATGGAGCTCATCAGGATTTACACTGATGTAAGCAAGAGAAGAATATGGCCCATTATGCAGAGGGATACTCTGATCCTCATCTCTGTTTTTCTTTGCATATGTTAACTCTCACAGAAGCACAGTGTAAATGGTTTTTAACATGTCTGTATTTATACAACAGGAGCCAAATGCACAAGACTATAAGTGCACTTATAACCTTCAAAACTTTTGGCCAGAATTTTCAAACTTGAGTGTCTGTTTGATTCCTAAATAAATCCATATTTAATCACATGAGTAAGTGCTCTGATTATCAGAGGTGCTAGTATCACAATGGTACAACTCAAGCTCCCCAGTTATGCTGAAACACCACCCTGGATGATAAACACCTACAAGATCTCTATCAAGCATTCTTAAAACTACAATACCCATCTGCTGAAGTGAAAAAACAGATTGACAGAGCCAGAAGAGTACCCAGAAGCCACCTACTACAGGACAGGCCTAAAAAAGAAAATAACAGTACGCCACTAGCCATCACCTACAGCCCCCAACTAAAACCTCTCCAGCGCATCATCAAAGATTTACAACCTATCCTTAAAGATGATCCCTCACTCTCACAGATCTTGGGAGACAGGCCAGTCCTCGCTTATAGACAGCCTCCCAACCTGAAGCAAATACTCACCAGCAACCGCACACCATACAACATAAACACTAACCCAGGAACCTATCCTTGCAACAAAGCCCGATGCCAGCTCTGTCCACATATCCATTCAAGTGACACCATCATAGGACCTAATCACATCAGACACGCCATCAGGGGCTCGTACACCTGCACATCTACCAACGTGATATATGCCATCATGTGCCAGCAATGCCCCTCTGCCATGTACATTCGCCAAACCGGACAGTCTCTATGCAAAAGAATAAATGGACACAAATCTGACATCAGGAATCATAACATTCAAAAACCAGTGGGAGAACACTTCAACCTCTCTAACCACTCAGTGACAGACTTGAAGGTGGCAATTTTGCAACAAAAAAACTTCAAAAACAGACTCCAAAGAGAAACTGCTGAACTTGAATTAATATGCACACTAGACACAATTAACTGTGGCCTAAACAGAGACTGGGAATGGTTGGGTCATTACACTAATTGAATCTATTTCCCTATGTTAAGTTCTCCTCACACCTTCTATGGGCCATCTTAATTATCACTTCAAAAAGTTTTTTTTCCTCCTGCTGACGATAGCTCATCTCAATTGATTAGACTCTTCCTGTTGGTATGCATACTTCCACCTTTTCATGTTCTCTGTATGTATAAATATCCCCTGTCTGTGTGTTCCATTCTATGCATCCGAAGAAGTGAGCTGCAGCTCACGAAAGCTCATGCTAAAATAAATTTGTTAGTCTTTAAGGTGCCACAAGTACTCCTGTTCTCCTTTCACAGTGTTAGGCAAAGCAAATGCACTGTATAATGGCTTGCAGAGGCAGACTTAACAACAGCCTCCAGTAGCTGTGACGATTAGTGTGTATAGCGATAAAGTAGCAGTTGTTGGAGTTCCCTCTCTCCTCCCCCTTGAAACAAAACTGCAGTTCTCTCTTTTTTAAATTACTCTCCCTCTCTCTTGGATTATTAGGTCGGGGGTTGCAAGCGCTACTTACAGGGTTGAGAGTGCTCCCATTGTACAGCTGCAAGATTTTTGTGGGGAAAGGGTAGAGTGGAAGAGAGCTGCTTAGCAGGTTTGGAGAGAAAATACCCATAAGATCCATAGGGGGGGTCGGGGGAGAACCATTTGAGGCTGGTTGCCAGTAGCATCACCAGAGATTTCTGTTAACTCTGCCCTTCCAGGCCATTATACACACACTCCTGCTCTGTCTAAGCACTGTAACCTTCCCCGGCTATTACCTGGGGTTATTTTGGTAGATTTGGGATGAGTCATGCCACATATTTGATATTGGAATTGCTCTCTAGTGGTTTGTAAAATACTTGATCCCCTGGGGATTGTAATGCTGGATCGACTAATGATTCACACAGTGGCATTAATGTCATTCATGGATGAAACCACATATCCTTCTCCTGCAGGGTGAGGACTGGATGGGAAGACTATGGCTAGCAGTGGAAAAGGAATTGGGTGGGAAACAAGAATTGAAATGTGCAGGCCAAAAACAGCAGGAGGTACTTAAATAAAAATCCAGGATTTCTGATCATTTTGGGGGAAGAGGGTTAAAAATGGACCCCTCGCCAAAAAACAGACAATAATAAATCAGCACTCAACTAAACAATTAAAAACCTGCCTTTGTGAAAACAATTCTTAAAAATGAGTTGGCAAAACATTGCTGGGTATTTCCATAGCAATATATCATGAAATCACAGAAAATGAAGCCATAGATTTAGCAGAGTGCTTTGCTAGTGTGTACGTTTAGTTGCCCTATTGTCTAAAACTAGGCATCCCACATTTTTTGATACTCAAGTTTTAGGAGTGCCTTTTCTGGACTGCCTGCGTATGAATCCCTTAAGCATAGCTGAACTTCAGAAAAGGCTCTCTTAAAACTTGAGTGTCAAAAAATGTTTTAGGTTGAAAGTAGGAACTTGGACTTAATTCTTAATGCACAAACAAATCTTGCACAAATACCTCACACATAGATTGCTATGGGCTCTTGCACTGATAGTTATGAATAAGATAATAAGGCAAGATAGAAATAATCATTAAAAAGAGGAAGAAGGATTAAATAGAAAAGGCTGAGGATGATATGGAACAGCATCTAAAACAAAAACAAAAATTGAATTAGACATGAAAAAATTTTTATGCAACTGGAAGTATTTTAGGCATTGGAAGTATCTATCCTGGGGTACCATCACTAGAGGTGTTCATGAGCAAGATAGCTAAATAAGTAAAGTACATCTCTAGAAAAAGTTTCTGCTCCATGCATTAGACTGATCTAGATGATCCAGAGGATCTTTTCAACTCTGTGATGGCTGAGAGAAAGGAGAGATGTTTCCTGTTCCTCCCAGGAAGAGAAAAACAGTAGCATTTAGATACAAGTCTACTAACTAAGGTGCATTTTTTGGCAGTCTTGAAGATGTCCATTAAATGTGATGAACAGAGAGAGAATATGCCATCAGCTTATTAAACAAAACTGAACAATGTACCAGACATTGATGTGGATTTCAATATATGCATAATACACAGATTTTCAGCACCAGCTTCATTTTTTGTGGGCACAACTCCTACCATTTAAGGATTCAATCCTGGAGGCAGTGACTCATCTAAGCAGTAATTTCCCACTGAAGTCCCTTTTGCACCCACAAATCAAGTGCTTAAATACTGTAATGGTACAATTTTTTGACCTCAGTTAGTTGTAAAAAATGCTGGTGCAACTAATTGCCTGTGCAAAATTATGCCTCAAATGAAGAGGCCAGGTCAAAGGCCCTTTAAAAATCAAGTCCTATAGGGTTAAACTGTGCTTAGTTGCTACACGGGTGTCTAAAGTGAGGGGGCATAAGGAGCCTTCCTCTATATGCCACGCACCACTCCAAACACAGGGCTGATCTAACAGACCAGGAGAGCCAGGCAGACAGATTTTATGTGAGGCAGAATGAGAAGAAGATGGATGGAGGGGCAAGATATACAACAAGTAATAGGCAGGCAGCCCTTGCTCAGCTTTCCCCTTCTATTTACTGCTCTGCAATGTGGAAGAACCTTAGGAAGAAATAAGACACATGGCTGTGGGTAACAGGGGGGAGGAATTAGAAGCTGTAATTCAATCTAATATTTGAGGCTTGGCAAGTGCACCTATGGGATTTCATGAAAACCCCCGAATCTTTTTCATTTTGGAGCAATTAACTAGATCCCAGCATCACTGGCTCCAGTGAGCCGCTTAGCTCTCTGTTTTATTACCCATTTCCTTTCCTCCTTGCCAGCACTAGCTCCCATCCTCGCACTTGGGGGGGCAGAGGGGAACCCATGCTGTTACAGTGCCACAAAGGGGCCACCACAAACAAGTGCCAGGCAGTGCATTTCAGAACGAAAGCAGAGCACACATAAATGAGGCTCACATTTGGATTAAAATGCTGTTGTGTTCAGTCATTTATGTGTGGCATAATTAAAAACATCCAGCTGTAATTTAATAGTTCCCACCAAGCACAGACATAAAGTCTAGCAATTTTTCCCTCTGCATATTTAAAAAGAGAAAGAGAGAGAGGGAAGAGGAGGCTGGGAGTAGGAAGTTGAAGAGAGAGAGAGAGAGAGAGAGAACATTCTTTTGAACTAATTATTTTTTCTTCCTTTGTGCTACCCTGTTTTGTTTTGTTTTTTCAGCTTCCCTGGTCTTTTGGCTTCTACAAAGAGAAAGCAAATACCTTTTGGGGGCTGATATAAATAGGAATCACATTTAAATGGCATTTCTTTAGCCCAGCAGCAGCGCGGCTGGGTCAGGAATCTTCAGTTTGCACAGTCCAACATCTGCGGCTAAATAGATTCATGTACAGTACTGTGAAGCTGCCAGATTTTTCAGCATTAAAAATTAACTGCTAAAAAGGATTTACTATATATGGGCTAGATTTTGCCACCGTTACTCGCACAGAGTAGTGCCTCAGAAAGTCCCTGTCAAATCAACAGTTCTACTCACAGAGTAAGATACTTCTTAGGGTGAGGAGGAGAAGGATGGCCCGGTGCTTAGGACACTAGCTGAGTACTAGAACACTATCCTGGGTTCAAGTGACAGACTTCCTGTATGACTTTGAGCAAGTCACCGAGGGCCAGATTTTTGAAGGTATTTAGGAGCCTAGTGGGATTTTCAAAAGCACCACCATGGGAGTTAGGCATGTAGGCGCCCATTAGGTGCCTATCTGCATTTTTAGGTGCCTAAATACATTTTAAAATCTGTCCATTAGCCTCTCTGGGTATGTCTACACTGGAGCTGCGAGGTGTGATTCCTAGCACGGGTAGACAGACTCGCTCTCAATCAGCTTGAGCTAGCACACTAAAAATAGCAGTGTGGATGTTGCAGTCTAAGCTGACCCAGCTCCCTACGTCTGAGCTTGGTGGCTAGCCCAAACCACTGCCAGTGGTATAATGTCCACACTGCTATTTGAGCTAATGCAAGTCTTTCTGCATGTGCTGGGAATCATACCTCCCAGCTTCCATGTAGCCATATTCTCTGTGCCTCAGTTCCCCCTACCTCACAGGGGTGTGGTGAGGATTAACTCATTGAAGATTGTGAGGAGCTCAGATACTGCAGTAATAAGAGCCAGATAAGTATGTAAGACAAGTAAGAGTATCAATCAGAATTTGGCCCTATATTTCCATTTGAAAGCAAAGTTAGGGCCTGGATCCTATATTCTTCACTCAAGCCACTGACTTTGACTAGACTGTATAGAGCAGTGGTAGGCAACCTGCAGCCCATGGACCGTACACGGCCCATCAGCGTAATCCGCTAGCAGACCGCGAGACAGTTTGTTTACATTGACTATCTGCAGGCACAGCCACCTGCAGTTCCTGGTGGTTGCGGTTCGCCTTTGCTGGCCAATGGGAGCTGCGGGAAGCAGCGCAGGCTGCGGGATGTGCTGGCAGCCACTTCCTGCAGCTCCCATTAGCTGGGAACGGTAAACCGCAGCCACTGGGAGCTGCAGGTGGCCATACCTTTGGATAGTCAAGGTAAACAAACTGTCTCACATCCCACCAGTGGATTACCCTGACGGGACACGTGGCCCACAGGCCACAGCTTGCCCACCACTGGTATAAAGGATTGACTTCAATAGAAGTTATGCCTGAGTGAGGAATGCAGAATCAGGCCCAGTATTCTGAAGCATGGAAGACTAAAGAAACATTTTATATATATTTAAAGAGTAAAATAAAGTAACTTACAGACATGGTGAGTTAGGACCTGATCATTCCATAGTGGTATGTGTTACTCCCCCGCAAGCAGGATTACCTACCAGCTTTAGGAAACTGTAGAACATATTTTTTTTCACTATTTTCTCGGCTCTACCTGTTGTGCATTAAATAGTGCCTTATGGCGGGAATGTGCAAAAATAAAAGGAGGGGGCCACCATGGGGCAGCAACATGCACAAAGTTGGAGCTGAGCAAGTAGTGAAAAAAATATTTTCTGCAAGGCCATGCCCCCACTTTTGGGTTTGCTTCCCATTATTTGAGCAGTCAAGTTTCACTGGCATGAATGTTTGCAGAAAGTGCTTGAAGTAGTCACAGAAACTGCATTTCACATTCACACATACAATTATTTGAGCCAGAAGTTCTGTGTTTATCCAATCAGGGAAGCTAAATAACACCATGTAACTTATCTGAACAATCGCAATTAACCTCCATAGCTCAGCATAAGTAATCAATACCCACAGAGAGTTCTGTGTGTTCAATCCAGTAAAAAAATTGCAAAATACATTTGTCAAAATATTATGAATAATGAATAAATTAGAGGAGATTGTGATCTGCTCTTAGATCTTCACAAAGAGAAAAAGAGGCTAATTTTGTCAACTTTATTATGAATTAATTCCTCAGCTCTACATGTAGGTGACTATGGATATGTCTTCTTGAGCTGGAAATTACATTCTCCAGCTCTGGTGTAGACGGATGCTAAAGGGCAGTGCTGTCAGTGTTTCTGTTGTCCTCTGTAGCAGCACGGTACAATATATTCAGTGTATTCAAATTACCCTAAGAGTGGTGAGGTGGGAGCTTTGTGGTGGGTGCTTTGTAGTGGGGGGATAGATAAATAAGTTCCAAACAAAAATCCACTAGCTGAAGTTCAGGACTACATATGTGTTGCTTTTGATTGTCATTTTATTACTGCATTTTAGAGCCTCTTGAATGGATTGTAGAGAGCATGACATCCTAAGATAGGAGGATGAGGTCCCCTCTTCTAGTGAAATTGTGGGTTTGTTCCACCTAGCAACCCTAACCATGATTTCTTTTATGTAAATTAAAAATCAGAGTATGTCTCGTACAGTAACAATTTCTCACAATGTCATCGTAAACAAGCAATGTGCCACAAACCTCCATGCAAATGAAAACAATCCATTTGCCCATGGAATCCAGAGAAGCAGTAGTGGATGATAATGAAATGAAGATGGAGCAGGGTGATATGGTGCACCAGCATTTCATGGGATCTGTTATCTACGTAACAACACATCAGTGTGAAAAGGGAACTTCATTGTATCCTAAATGTTGTGAAATCAGAGTTGAGGATCAGCTAGCAGTGTCCACCAAAAGTATTTTTATTAATTATTATTATTACTGTTTTAAACAGTGGTGTTGGGCTTCATGTTTTACTTCAGAATGCAGACTGATGAAAAGGAACAACTTGACTGATTAATAAAGGTTCCAATCTGCCACTCCTGGTGATGTGATGATGACAGAGGACAACAGCTATACGTCAGAATGTGTTTGCGTCATAAAAAAATCATAGGAAAAAAAGGTAGAAAAATCTATAACAGCTGTAGAGTGAACAGATATCTTGCTTGGGTGGTTCAAGCTTGGTATTCTAGCCAATTCAATTAAATCAGGGTTTTGCCTTAGAACAAATTGCCTAGGGAGGTTGTGGAATCTCCATCACTGGAGATTTTTAATAGCAGGTTAGACAGACACCTATCAGTGATGGTCTAGATAATACTTAGTGCTGCTTTGAGTGCAGAGGACAAGACTAGAAGACCTCTCAAAGTCCTTTCTGCTCCTACACTCCTATGATTCTATGATTCAATAGCATGGATGAGATGGAAATCTGGCATCTTCTTCCCACCTCTGCTCTGCCCCACCTACCACCCATTCCTTCCCACATACTGCTGAACTGGACCTGATGTACCACCTCTCCACTGTACTGTGCTGTGTTATAGCAGCAAAGGATGGGGCTTGAGCTGCAAGAGGAGTTGCAGGGTGGGACTGGCAATCCACAAGTGGGAATGGGTACTGCTCCATCATATATCCCTAGTGATATGTGCTCCTCCAACCCAAGGAGTCTATCTTGCAAATCTCAGTAGCATTTACTCCATCCTACTTTCCTCCCCATCCCAATGTGTCCCAAACAAATCTGACTCCAGTCTGCAAAAACTTTCCTGAGTAGTGAATTATTTTATGACAATCAGCCAAGTCGCCAAAGCCCTGCATTTTCTCTTCTGTGACAAAGGAACTCGAGTGTTTGGCTTCAAAACTCTGGTTACTCTACACAGGAGAGGCCGAAGCCACTCTAAGCAGGAAACACTAGGATGGTCATGTGACCCATTGTGTTTAGTAACCCTGCAGGGTCTGGAGGAATGAATACAAGTGTAAGGGGACTGTTGCCCCCTTACTAACATTCAGTGGGGGTGTTTGGTTGCTAGCTCCCAGCACTAAAAAGGGAGGGGTCGATGGGAAATCAGGAGCCTGAGACTCACAGTCTACAGGAACAATGTGGAGAGGCCAATGCTCCAGATCAGCCTGACTGACAGGGCGGGCAGGCTAATCAAGGAGGCAGGAGGCCAAGGGGGTCCCATCCTCCATGTGAGCTGGAATTGTCTGAGTCAGATGGAGTGGGGCCGAGCTAAGGAGAGAGCAGGGGCCCAAGCTAAGCTGCTAGGAGCAGAGCTGCAGCCCAAAAAGCCAGAGCACAGCCCAGAGAGAGCAGACCTGCCCTGGGAGAAGAGCTGCAGCAACCAGAGCCAGAGGGGCCAGACAAGCCACCCAGGAAGCAGGTGAGAGCTGAGAGCAGAGTCACAGAAGCAGCCTGCAGAGCAGACCTGCCCTGGGAGCAGAGCTGTAGCAACTGAAGCCAGAGAGGCCAGAGAAGCAGCCCAGAGAGCTGAAGGCAGAGCAGCAGCAGCGCTGAGGCAGAGTGGAGCAGTCCGGACCCGGGTATGGTGAGCAGCTGGGGAGAGTGAGGGGGACCCTGGGCAGAGGGCCCAGCACAGGGAGACGCCTCAGCCAAGAGGCTCTGCAGGCCAGACTTGGAGGGGGATTGTAACCCTGGCAGGGCGGGGGTGACACTGGGGAGAACAGTCCTGCCACCCAGAGCCTGTGAGTGTGTGGCCACCGCCAGAGCAAGTGTCCAACCCGCAGCGTCCCTGCAGCACAACCAGGGCCTGAGAAGGAGGCCAGGACCCACAAGGAACAGACTGTGAACTGCCCTGACATTCCAGAGACACTGTTTGTGATGCTCTCTGCCACAGAGCAGCGTGATGTGTTTTCCTTTAACCTTTCCCATTTTTTCTTATTCTTTTTTAAAATTAATTGTTAATTAAATAACTTGTATTTGCTTTAAATTGTATGAAGTGATCAGTGGGTCAGGGAGGTGCGCAGTGCAAAGAGAGTACCCCGGAGTGGGGACACCCTAGCCCCTGACCTGGGTGACCACAGCAGGGTTGGGGGTTGAGCCCCCCAGGAATCCTCGGCCCAGCCTTGTCAGGGTTACGAGGACTCTGCCAGACAGGAGAGTGCAAGGGGAGTCCTCAAGGGCAGGGAGGCCTCTGGGTAAAGGAAGTGGGAGCGAGGACTCAGATCCTTTCGCTAGCCCACTTCACCAGGGTGGTGCAGAAGCCAGGAAAGTTCTCCACAATAGCGGGACCATTCCCCCGCTTACACAAGGTTGAGAGACAAGGAGGGTGAAGTAATATCACTAATGGGCCGCCTTGTGTGGGTGAAAGCTTACACAGAGCTCTTCTTCAGGTCTAGGAAAGATACTCAGAGCATCACAGCTAAATACAAGATGGAACAATTGTTAAGTGTAAAGAATTAACACATGTTGCAGGAGACCATTCAAGGTGAAGTGGATAGTTAACACCTCTACAGTCAGCAGACAAAGGAGGGTTAGTGGGTCACAGACCATTGTAATGAGTCATAAATCCAGTCTCTTTATTGAGTCCATGGTTTTTAGGCCATGTCTACACTAAAGAGCTTACAGCGGTACAGCTGTACAACTGCAGCTGCACCACTGTAAGGTCTCCTGTGTAGCCATTTTTTGCCAGTAGGAGACCACCCCACAGTGAGCGGCCGCAGCTATGTCAGAGGAGATGCTCTCCCATGGATGTAGCGCTGTCCACACCAGCGCCTTTGTCAGTTAAACTTACGTCAGTCGAGGAGTCGTGGGGGTTCACACCCCTGATCGACAAAAGTTTGCTGACAAAAGGCTAGCGTAGACAAAGCCTTAGGCTATGTCTACGCTACCCGCTGGATTGTTGGGCAGTAATCAATCCAGCGGGGGTCGATTTATCGTGTCTAGTCTAGACACGATAAATTGATCCCCAAGCGCTCTCCCATCGACTCCTGTACTCCACCACTGTGAGAGGCGCAGGCAAAGTTGACAGGGGAGCAGCAGCAGTTGACTCACCACAGTGAAGACACCACAGTAAGTCGATCTAAGTACATCGACTTCAGCTACGTTATTCACATAGCTAAAGTTGAAAAACTTAGATCGATTCCCCCCCACACCCCAGTGTAGACCAGGCCTTCGTGTCTAACAACGTTATGAATTTAAGCTCCCAGGCTCTTCTTTTGAAAGTGTTGTGCAGGTTTCCTTGGAGGAGGAAGAGGAGGCGTGAGAGGTCAGAAATGGAGTCATCATGTTGTGAAAAGTGTTTTCCCATTGGTAATAGGGTATTTTCTGTGTGAGTTCATTCAGGAGCATAGTGATTGTCTGGTTTTTAGTGCATTTAGTGCACTGGGACACACATCATGTGTTGTGATAGACGTGTAGGACCCAGGGGTTTTGAAAGGTGTGTTTTCGATATAAATATTTATCCACTCCCTATGTAAAGATGTGAGGATCCATTAGTTAATGTCTGTTCAGTTCATTGACCATATCAAGTGCTATAAAAATGTCAACTATTATTATTGTTAAAAAATACAAACAAACAATTATGTCCTCGCTGTATGTGTTATATAACTATATCACATGCTTACGATGTAAAAATGGGAAACAGTTAACATGTGAGAAATGTCAGGGCACTAAACTTATCCAAACAGTACCAATAACAACACTTCATTATATACCACCTCTCATTCTGAAGGATCCCAAAGAGCTCCATAAAACACACCACTACTGAAATGCAGCCACTTCGGGATTGGAGAGTAGCAGTCAGGTGGCTCACATCTCATTGCACAACAGTTGCAGGGGGACTGAATTATGGTCAAAGAACACTGAAACAAACCACTACTTTTATAAATACCAACATGGGAGCTTTAATGTCCACAGAAAGTAGACAGGAACTTGGAGTCCAGCCCTGCAAACATGAGTAAGCTCACTCCTGAATATGTGAGACGTACCATTAAAGTCCACTGGCAAACTCATGGTAGTAAGTATTCCACTTGATTGTTAGGAACCTGATTCTCATTTACACTAAAGATGCTTTTTATCCCCCCACTGGGAGTTTGAAGTGGTCTTAATGTAAATGAGAATCAGTGGGTAGAACTACAATTTTCACCCACTTTGAGGCCCCTTTACATTGCCATTCTGGAGTAAAGGGGCCTCAGTGTAAAGGAAAATCAAGGCCTAAGTGTTTATAGGATTGAGCCCTTGGTTTTTAAGATTCCCTTACACTTTAACATGTGTTTTGCCTACTAGTCAGAATGCACTTTGTTCTGAACCGAATCACAACAAACGAGTAATGTTTAGCATTACAGCTGAAATTAGCACATCCCAGTGATTAAAATCCAGGCAACAGAAATAAACACATCAGCAGGATACGCTGCACAATAGTGATTTGGGACTTATTTTTATGACTTTCTTGAATGTTAAATATTGAGTAAGAAAAATGTTGCTCAAAGTGAACCATCTGTATTTGGTTTATTTTTGAGTGCATTACAATCAGCTTAAGCCTAAAATCAGTAAACTTGGTTGTACTTGTGGAGCACTAATTGCTGTAGTAAAAAGTGGCTTAGATTTTGCTTTACTGCATTTATTAGCATTTACTTGTTATTACACTGGGCTCGTCCATGAAGTGGTGCAGTGCTATCGGCAAGAGCTGTGCAGAAAACTTTTATCCCCTCTCATGAACATTTTTAAGATATTGAAATATTTTCCCAGCCTGAATCAGGACAAAAAGTCTAAACCCTGAAAACTTTTACAAACCAAAATTCCCCAAAAAAATTTGGTTCAGGTCAATTGAAACCTTTCATTTCACTTTTGATTTGCATCCACAAGGGATCATGTCCTGCTGTCACACTCCACAAAGGAGTCTCTGTGCGCTGCCCAAGTGCTGGCTCCACAGCTCCCATTGGCCAGGAATGCAGCCGATGGGAGCTGTGGGAGTGGCGCCTGCAGGCAGGGGTAGCACACGGATCCCCTTGGCTGCCCCTGCATCTAGGAGCTGCAGGGGCATGTCACTGCTTCCAGGAGTCACCTGAGGTAAGCACTGCCCAGAGCCCGCACTCTGAACTTCCTCCTGCATCCCAACCCCCTGCCCCATCCCTGAGCCCCCTCCCACACCCAAACTCCCTCCCAGAGCCCGCCACTGAACCCCTTCCCACACCCTAAACCCGTGCCACAGCCCTGAACCCCCACCCGCACTCTGAACCCCTTGGTCCCAGCCCAGAGCCCTCCCTGCACTCCAAACCCTTCAGCCCCAGCCCCACCCCAGAGCCTGCAACCCCAGACAGAGCCCCTTCCCACACCCTGAACCCCTCATTTCTGGTCCCACTCTGGAGCCCATACCCCCCCACACCGCAACCCCCTACCTGCCTGGAGCCCCCTCCCTCAGTCTGAACACCTCGGCCCCACCCCCCAGCCCAGAGCGCCCTCCTACACCCCAAACCCTTTATCCCTCACCCCACTCTGGAGCCCATACCCCCAGTTGGAGTACTCTCCCCTCCTGCACCCCAAGCCTCTGCCCCATCCCAGTGAAAATGCATGAGGGAGGGAGGGAGGGGGGCTGGAGTGAGCAGGCGTGGAGCCACAGAGAAGGGGTGGGGCAGGGGCGGGACTCAGGGAAGTAGCAGGGCAGGGGCCGGGCAAGGGTGATCAGTTTTCTGCAAATAGAAAGTTGGTAACCCTAGGCCTGACTGTGTTGGGGTTCTTGATTCACACTGTAAGGGTGATACAACCACTTCCTCCTCACCAGCCCTCCATCCCAGGTAGCCTGTTACTCACACTTTCTCCAGCACTCCAGGCAATGCATTTATAGAAGCTTATTGTGCTTCTCCGGTGGTTAAAATCATTCAAATTTTGGCGTTGGGCCTTATAACTCCACCCAAACCATGCTGTAATTGAGCAGCAATGCACCCCTCGTTGTATTGTTAAATACAATCTAACTTGCTGTTACTGATCCATATGTTTCTTGAGTTGGCTACGCACGTTTTCTTTGTGCCCCCGCTAGCAAGTGTGTGAGCATGCATGTTTCAGCAACCTTTGTCATGGGTCTGCCGCCCAGATACTGTATTCATTGTACTAATGCTTACCTTGCTCATGCCACTGAATGGAAATGTGATCTGTTGCTTATCTGGATGCTGGCAGCAAAGCATGAATGTTTAGTATCTCAAAAGGGATGAGCTCACCTTGTTTCATCATGCCCTCTTGGATTGCAAATGATCACATTTTCTTTACAGCTTTTGTACATTTCCTTTAATTAATAAGAATGAATATGCGAGGTCAATACAGTAGTTTGCTTATTGCAGCATTTCTATGGGACAGTCATCATGTCATGTTGGTCTTTTTCATTTTTCTCAGAAGTTTTTTAATATTGCAAGAAGTAACATTAATGGATCCTGAGGGGATGGAGAGTAAGCACAACAAAGGTCCTTAAGATGTTAAAAGTTAAAAAAATATAGCGATGAGATCTGCTTAGAGTAATTACTAGAAATTGATCCAAATAAGTCTGGGAAAGTTCAAATTTGACTCCATAACACAGTGTTGTTTGGATGCAAGTAGTAAAACAGCTGCAGTGATGCTCTCAAGACTGGGCCTTACTGAGCATGCATAGAGATCTACAGGGCTGCAAGCTTGGATTGTTTATGAGGATAATTACTTCCATAACTACAATATGGACTGAATCCTGAGATAATTACTCACACAAGTTCCCATGGAACATAGTTGAGTGGAGGCCAGAAGATTTCCCCCAAATATCTGACAGAATTGTAATAGTTATGGTAAGTTATAAAACATAGCCAAAGATGGAACGACTATTCTCTGGAATTACCCAGTTCTTATCAGTGATTCTGGTCTGATTTTTCTCTTTCCATTTTACTTTATTTCATGCTGCTCAGTTGCAAGACCTCTGCTTTATCTCACTGGGAATTCCTTTAAAATAGGAGTTATACATTGAAAACATTAAGTATTTATTAAGAAGATACTATAAGCACTCTTTGTTAGCACAAACACATTCCTTCATTTGAGGGACTTGCTTTCTTTTTATTTTCCCTTCCTGAGTGGGGGGTGGGAAGGGAGGGACTTGCTTTTTGGAGCCAGCAATGCCTTTTCATTGCCCAGTTCTACTTCCTCTTTGATCAGCAGTCCCCAAAATGCAGAGCTGCTGTTTAGAAGTTGCACTTTAGGGACTGGGAGTTCAAAATAACAGAATTTTCTCATTTTGGCATCATAGAGCATGTTTCAGTTTGGAAGTCTTCAGCCAGAGTCTGATGTCATTTACCGCAGAGTACATGCGTACAAACAAAGCACACTGAGCAAACAGTGGCCCAACTCCTTAAAGGTACTTAGGTATTGCTCTGCTCCGCATTCGCAAGACCTAACCCATAGGTAGCCTGCCACCCAGTGGACTTTTCAGCCGTCAGCCCTAGTTCATGCCTTACAATGCATGGGGAGTCTCAGGCATCTAAGGAAGGGTCTTCAGAAGCCAGCGTGCTCAGCAGGGAGAGACCTAAGCTAGCCAGGAGTGAAATGCCAAGGAGAGAGGTGAGGAGAAGAGAGGGCCTTAGGTGATAAGCAGGTAATCTGGTGCACCTGACTGACTGGTCAGAGATAGGCCTCTGCCTCCATGTGGGATCTTCAGCTGCAAGGGCATGCACGGGGGGGAGGGAAGCAGGGCCATGTCCTCTCCCCCTCCCCCCCAATCTCTGTGTGTCCCTGCAATCCCTGCTTTGCAGACTGTCCACTGAGGGCTTGGCTACACTTACAAGTTGCAGCGCTGGTGGAGGCTTTCCAGCGCTGCAATTACACCCCGTCCACACTTGCAGGGCACAACCAGCGCTGCAACTCCCTGGTTGCAGCGCTGGCTGAAAACCCATCCCGGTTGGGGTATAAGGAGTGCAGCGCTGGTGATCCAGCGCTGCTCAGCAGGTGTGGACACTGACCAGCGCTTTAATTGTCCTCCAGGGAATAAGGAGTTATCCCACAATTCCTGTTCAGCCACTCTGCTCATCAGTTTGCACTCTACTGCTCTTGCCTCAGGTGACCCGCCCTTTAAATGCCCCGGGAATTTTAAAAATCTCCTTCCTGTTTGCTGCAGCCAGGTGTGTGTGGAGTGCAATCAGTTAATCTTTACAGGTGACCATGCCTCCACGCGGCAAACGAGCCCCAGCATGGAGCACTGGCGAATTGCAGGACCTCATTAGTGTTTGGGGGGAGGAAGCTGTGCAGTCCCAGCTGCGCTCCAGCCGTAGGAATTACAATATCTTTGAGCAGGTATCAAGGTCCATGCTGGATAGGGGCCATGATCGGGACGCACTACAATGCAGGGTGAAAGTTAAAGAGCTGCGGAGTGCCTATTACAAAGCCCGCGAGGGTAATCGCCAATCCGGAGCTGCCCCCACGACCTGCCGTTTTTACAGGGAGATGGACGCGATACTTGGGGGTGACCCCACTGCCAATCCCAGGACAACGATGGACACTTCTGAGCAGGCTGGGGGACAGGAGGAGGCGGAGGCGGCGGCGGAGGCGGGGGGGGGGAGGAAAACGCGAGTGAAGCTACTGGGATGGGGGAAGACACCCCAGAGTGGGCATGCAGCCAGGAGCTCTTCTCAAGCCAGGAGGAAAGTACCCAATCGCAGCAGCCAGCAGTTGCAAAAGGACAAGCAGAGGAGCGGGTTACCGGTAAGCGGCTTTTATTTTCTGGGTGGAAATGTTTCTGGAGAGGAAGGGGGTTTAGGGCTGCATGCATGCCAGCCTAGATGTGGAATAAACCATTGATGTGGTCTATCACGTCGCGGTAATCGGCTGCAGTGATCTCAGCAAAAGTTTCAGCCAGAGCGTGGGCAATATGCCTGCGCAGGTTTATAGGGAGAGCCACTGTGTTCCTTGTCCCAGTCACGCTGACGCGTCCGCGCCACTGTGCCGCGAGGGGTGGGGGGACCATTTCTGAACACAGGGAAGCCGCATAGGGTCCAGGGCGGAATCCACATTGCTGTAAAAGAGCCTCCCGCTGTTCCCTAGTGACTCGCAGCAGGGAGATATCTTCCAGGATTAACTCCTGTGAAAAATGTTGGGAGACTCTTTAGTGAAGAGATAGGGAGATAGTGAAGATCACCCCTGCAGCTGCATCTTCACTCAACCCCTCTATCACTCCAGATTACCCGAAACAAGCACCCCTCTATCACTCAAGCCCCACTTCTCCCTCTATAAGCACCCCTCACTCACCATTTCGTGTCTTCTGTTGTGTTATGTGTGTGGTAAAAGAATGCTAAACTGAGGACTAAGAACTCCCTCAGTGTAGCAATTAATGTCGGGAGATAGTGAATACAATGCTGCCCTGTTAAATGTATACATTTCTGGCTTTCTACAGTGACCTTGACTGCTGGACTGAGCAGATGTACCACAGCACAGAGGCTGCACAATTTGAGGAAAAATCCCCGAAAGAGCAAGGAGGACATGTTGAAAACTGTTCTTCATCACTCTGCTAGAGAGAGTAAAGAATTGAAGGAGTGGAGAGAGAAGGAAAGCAGGATCCGCAAGAGAAATGCAGTGGCCAAGAGGAAAAGCACAGAGCGGCTGCTAAGCATCCTGTCGCGCCAAGCGGACTCTATAGAGTCACTCATTGCCATGCAAGCAGAGCACTACCGTGCTACTCCACCACCACCCCCGTCCCAAAGCTTTTTGCCTTGTGCCCCAATGTCAGCTCAAACCACCTTTCCCCAGCATCCAGGTTCTTACCACCACCAGCTGCCTCCAACACCTGTACGTTCACCAACCAGCCCTGATACCTACCACCCTTACCCTCTGCACTCAACCCCCATCACCATGCAGTATATGCACCCTGAAGTGCAGGATTCATTAAACAGCACTCCCGACAGGACATATGCAAACTTGTGACTGTACAGTTCACCAACCCACACCCCTGCCCTCTTGTGTTCATGAAATGTTGTGTGTCTGTCTGTCTGTCAAGGAAGTTTTTTTCTTTTCAATAAAACAATTCTTGGCTTTGAAAACAGTCTTTATTATAGCAGATAGTGAAAGATACCTTAGCCCAGTAAAGAAAGAGGCACTGCAAATCATTTTAGGGATAATAGAATAACAGTGTAAACAGTGCAATTCACTCCCATGCAAGGCAGCAAACATTATTGTTGGCTTTCAGCCTCAAATTCTTCCCTCAAGGCATCCCTAATCCTTGAAGCCCTGTGCTGGGCCTCTCTATTAGCCCTGCTCTCTGGCTGTGCATATTCAGCCTCCAGGACTTGAACCTCGGTGGTCCATGCCTGACTGAATGTTTCACCCTTCCCTTCACAAATATTATGGAGGGTACAGCAAGCGCATATAACCGCGGGGATGCTGCTTTCCCCCAAGTCTAGCTTCCCATACAAGGAACGCCAGCGTGCCTTTAAACGGCCAAAAGCACACTCCACAGTCATTCGGCACCAGCTCAGCCTGTAGTTGAACCGGTCCTTGCTCCTGTCAAGCTTCCCTGTATAGGGTTTCATGAGCCAAGGCAGTAACAGGTAAGCGGGGTCTCCAAGGATCACAATGGGCATTTCGACGTCCCCTACTGTGATCTTCCTGTCTGGGAAAAAAGTCCCTGCCTGCATCTTCCTGAACAGGCCACTGTTCCGAAAGATGCGTGCATCATGCACCTTTCCAGGCCAGCCTGTGTAAATGTCAATGAAACGCCCGCAGTGATCCACAAGCGCCTGGAGAACCATAGAGAAATACCCCTTACGATTAACGTACTCTGATGCCAGGTGGGGGGGGGCCAGAATAGGAATATGCGTCCCATCTATCGCCCCTCCACAGTTAGGGAAACCCATTTGTGCAAAGCCATCCACAATGTCCTGCACGCTCCCCAGAGTCACGGTCTTTCTTAGCAGGATGCGATTAATTGCCTTGCAAACTTGCATCAAAATGATTCCAACGGTCGACTTTCCCACTCCAAACTGGTTCCCGACCGACCGGTAGCTGTCTGGAGTTGCCAGCTTCCAGATTGCAATAGCCACCTGCTTTTCCGCCGTCAGGGCAGCTCTCAATCTTGTGTCCTTGCGCCGCAGAGTGGGGGCGAGCTCAGCACACAGTCCCATGAAAGTGGCTTTTCTCATACGAAAGTTCTGCAGCCACTGCTCGTCATCCCAGACTTCCATGACGATGTGATCCCACCAGTCAGTGCTTGTTTCCCGAGCCCAAAAGCGGCGTTCAACGGTGCTGAGCATTTCCGTGAATGCCACAAGCACTTTAGTGTCACACGCGGCAGGAGAAGCGATATCGATATCATCGTCAGACTCCTCACTGTCACTTTGGAGCTGAAGGAATAGCTCGACTGCCAAACGTGTTGTGCTGGCGACACTCATCAGCACAGTCCTCAGCAGCTCGGGCTCCATTTGCCACAGAAATCGCGATTCACACACAGAGAGTAAAACAGAAAGACACTCACAATGGCGCCAAACGTTGCTGGAAAGAGTGAATGCTGGGATGTGAAGCGATGCACCATGGAGCGTTGGCACAGGAAGCGGAATGACCCGCACACTTCCTTCCCCTTCCCACAATACTCAGCGCCAAAATGGGACGAGGTGCTCTGTGGGATAGCTGCCCACAATGCACCTCTCAATACAGCGCTGGAAAGTGCTGCAAGTGTGGCCACACTGCAGCGCTGGTAGCTGTCAGTGTGGCCACACTCCAGCGCTGGCCCTACACAGCTGCATGACCAGCGCTGTAACTCCCAGCGCTGCAACTTGTAAGTGTAGCCACTTCCACTTGTAGTCAGGGGGTGGAGGCAGAGGCAAGAGAGGGACTCCAGCATCAGGGAAGGAGAAGCAGCAGGCTGCCGCTGTAGGAGTCGGGGGAGAAGGAGCACAACAAGCAACCAGCCGTGCTGCTGCTTCCTCCCTCTCTGGACTGCAGGGACATGGAGAGTGCCGCTGCTGCGGGGAGCCGCTGCCTCCTCACTGCTGGGCATCCCCACCAGAGACAGCCTGAGAAATCAGGGGAGGAGGTCAGTTGTGTGTGCTTAATGTGCCTCTCCAAAAGCAGTCGGATTTAAATTCCGGCGCATGCCCCTGTTCAGACATGAACACCCTCCTGGAGTCAGGCACCGAAGACAAGTCAGACAATTAGGTAGCCCATGCCCTAGCAGCTGAAATTCTCTCTGTGTTTCCTGCTCACACTCAATACCTCTCTCACACTGACCCTGCATTTCTCTCTGCAGCCGGCTGTCTTTTGTACAGCTGCTGTGCTGCCCCCTCCACCTGTCTGTGACATGCATCCCACCCTCCTGCTGCAGCATCTGACAGATACATCAGGTCTTAAGTGTGCTCAGAGCATGCCTATGGGATTGGGCCCGGCTGGTGAGGTTGGTGTTCCCTGCCTAGTTTGAGAATTCTGCTTCAGGGCCTTCAGAGCTTTGGCTTGAACTACGGCTCCAAGCAGCTTGTTAGCTGTGGGCCAGCCTCAGCACTTAGGTGACTTTAGAAATGCTGGCCAGTGGATATTTAGGGATGAGGAGGTGATGCAGAGGTGATTCTTTAACTGACAGAATAGGCACTTTTACCTTTAAGGAAAATTGACTAAACCTAGATTTTATATTTCAACTTGACAGAACAGTGGGCAGATCTACAGCAAAGGGAAGGATTATTGTCCCTAACCTAGTCATTTCCATCAGAACCTAAAGAATCTGTGATTACATTTTAAAAAATGTAGTCCTTGTGGTTGAAAAGAAAATTTCTGACTGTGAAACAAGTACCAAACCATTCAAATGTAAACCAGTGTGCTGTCTGAATCTGCGGGCAGAAAACCCAAAACAATGGCTAGTGAAATCCCTCCTATTTATCAAAGTGAAGTGTTAATTGAAAAGGCTGTCTCAGGACATTTTAAATGCACACACTATTAACTATTTATTTCACAGGGAGGAGCGGGGAGACATGTGCTTCTGTCTTCAACTCCTAGAAAGTGAAAAGCTAATGTAAATATTAATACCACCAATTAATAAATAGCTTATTTGCATACTCATTTGCATGGTGATATACAACTCTCTTCCTTATCCATCCCCTGCAAAAACTGTATATCACTAGTGAGTGAATTTTTTTTGGCTTTCGCTCTTCTTCTGTACCACCTGTTCTCTAATATATATCATACAAATATCCGGTCTTTAAACTGACATTTTTGTACATCAATTTTCAGTGAAGAATGAACAATTACAGCTAGTTTGCAGCCCCAGAAAATAAGTGGTTATCAAAAAACGTTTCCTCACAAACATTGATACATGAGAAAAATCTTAGCTTTTTGTCTCCAGCCAATGATCTATGAAACATGTATGTACTGAGAGATATTGACACAGGTATAAATATTGCAGGTTGCCCACTAGATTTTTTTCCTAAGAGTTCTATATGTTTTCTTGATAGTTATGGTATGATAAATCAATCAGGAAAATTGTCAAGTACAGCTAGCCTTATGTACCCATGAATCCTATAGCAGCAGAGGACTGGAGAGCTGATTTGTATACAGGGCTTTTAAATTACAAGACTGATTTTTCCTGGGAAAAGTTTCATCTAAATGTTTTGATGCTATTATTGATGTCCGAGTCTGCTTTTTAATTAACTGGTTTCATGGAAAGAAGGAACAATGGAATAGATGAGTGGTGATCAAGCTGGTCTGTTACAATTGTGAAACATCCAACAAATCTTCATGCAGTGCAGGTTACTATAATCTGTGATCTAGTCCAGAGATCTTTTAAGTCTTCCAGAGACATTTTTTGACCAACCAAATTTTAAAAAACCCAAGCACTGCCTTTAAAAACAGGTGCCCTGATGTAATATGTTTACTTGTAGTGTATTACTCAGCCACAAGTTGTCTCTGCACGCTATATAGTGTTCCAGACAGGGTATGGCAAACAAGGCAGACAAAGCTAGAAATCAAGCTGTGTGGAAGCTTATTTATTTATGTCTCTAGTTGTTTTTGTTATCACTTCCTTTTTAAGAAAGACTGACAACTAGTATGGGGACAACTGCTAAATATTAATCTAACGCTAGTATGAAAAAGTCTACATTAATATCAGTGCTAAGCCTCTGAATATGTGTAGCATGAACTAGATGTTTCTAGAAGCCTGAGCAAGTTTAGACAGAGGTGGGTACTTCTGCATTTGTGCTGTGACTTTTTTCCAACTAGCCTGGCTCCTGAGTGTTTTGTAAACCGTTACAGAGTGCTGGCTAGGAGAAACAAGCCAGGCCCTTGTTAGCCCTGTTCCAGAGGAAGAAGGGTATTAGTTGGGCTGGCTGAGGGGCCATGCCCTAATTACCAGAGTGGATCCACCTGCAGGCCTGGGTAGCCAGCCTGCCCTGTAAAGCTGGCTAAGAGACAGGTGGCAGGGGGAGACAGGAAAGGGAGGAGCGTGGGCTCTAGATCCCTGCTGGCTGGGAAGCTAGAAGTCTCCCAGAGTGCTGGTCTCTGTAAATAGCTGTAAATGATAGGTGGTGGGAACAGACACAAACAATAAAAGGACACTGGTGCTGCACTTCAGTTGGTCTCTGACTGTGTTTGTGGAGGGGCCGGGAGCAGGCACCGCTACACATGGGGGCTCGTCCAGGATCCTGACAGCAACGACTGTGGTTGGCAGCCCTGGAGATGGAAGAGACCTTAAAATGGCTGGTGAAGCAGCAGGAGGAGATGCAGCAGGCCCTGGTCAATGTCCAGTTGTTCCAGCAGACCAAGAAGCAGGCCTTCCTGACCTGGCAGGCGGAACAACAACGAAGCCTGCAGGACTTTATCAGGGAGCAGACCAACACCTGAGCACAGTTCCTACAGCGGGTGATAAGTCCTGCGGCGAGTGAGGGCACCCGGGCTCTGGGCTGGGGACTATGCAAGATGAGCCCGGCAGATGACCCGGATGCATTCTTGGGGACACTTGAGCGGGTAGCCTCTATATACTCTTCAGTTAACCTGACCACGGCCTCTACAGTCTCCAGCTGGTGCTGCCTCACCCAGACACGTATTGTCTCAGGGAGGCTTTGTAACAACTGTTCCATGACCACACTGTCCATAATCTCTGCTGTGGTCTGTATCTCAGGCCGTAACCACCGGGTCGCCCAGTCCATTTACCTCTGGGTAAAGGCGCGGGGCCGCACGGCCGCTGTCCAGCGAGCAGCCCATAGCTTCTGCCTGTAGCATTCGGCTGATAGGCCCACCCAGTCTAGAATAGTGGCCCATACTGTCCCATAATCCCGGGCGTTTTCTTCACTCGGCACCCTATAGGCGGCTTGAGCCTCTCCCAGTAGGTACGGCGCAAGCCGGAGGGTCCAGGTTGTCCTTTCCCACCTGCAGGCCTGGGTAGCCAGCCTGCCCTATAAAGCTGGCTAAGAGACAGGAAGCAGGGGAGACAGGAAAGGGAGGAGCGTGGGCTCTAGATCCCTGCTGGCTGGGAAGCTAGAAGTCTCCCAGAGTGCTGGTCTCTGTAAATAGCTGTAAATGATAGGTGGTGGGAACAGACACAAACAATAAAAGGACACTGGTGCTGCACTTCAGTTGGTCTCTGACTGTGTTTGTGGAGGGGCCAGGAGCAGGCACCGCTACATAAAATTAAAGGTCTCTGCACAAAGCAAATGTTTTAACAATTAAAACAGTTTCACATAAAACTGGGCTTGTTTTCACTGAATGGTACACATTTTAATTTAAGCATGGAATTATCACAACAACAAAAATAAAAAATTACTCAAACTTTAAACATTTTACATTTTTGCCAATATTTAACCCACCTCTCATAATGAGAAAATATTGGAGAGAAAGGAAAAGCTACAAAACATTAGTGGTCCAGAGAAAAAGAGTGACAAGTGCCTTCTTCCTTAAAATTCTCTTTTGTAATACAAACAATCTGTCTACAGATTTATATATTTTAAAACCCAAGAGAGACCATTATGATAATCTAATCTGACCTCCTGCGACTCAGGTCATAACTCATGGCTGAATTTTTAGAAAGACATCCAGTCTTAATTTAAAGAGTTCAAATGTTGAAAAATCTTCCATAGTCCTTAGTTACATTTTTCCAATTGCTAATTACCGTCGCTTAAAAATATGCACCTTATTTTTTGTTTGAATTTGCCTAACTTCAACTTCCAGCCATTGCATCTTGTAGTACCTTCATCTGCAAGATTAAAGAACCCGCTAGTATCAAATATCTCCTCCTCGTGTAGGTATTTATGCTGGGTGATCAAATCACCTCTTAACCTTCTCTTGGTCAACTGAAATAAATTGAGTTTCTCAAGTCTCTCACTGTGGTCATGCTAGAGAAAAAGGTACGCGGATGGTGAAAACTGGGGCAGAACAAACAGGACAAGTGAAGAGAGCAGTGGTGATGCTAATACGGATTTCCCTCAATTCCCCGAGGCAACTCCCATCTCAGTGTCCCATTTTGCCATAAGAGGTGGTGCACACCCAAATCCTGCAGCAGCATTAGGGAGTCTTCCAGGTATCAAAACCAAAAATGACATAATGGGTGTGGCTGTTTTATTAACAATGATTCAGCTGATCACAAAAGAAGTTTGTTGCTTGTGTTGGCAGAAGATTAGCCAAAGATTTGAGTCTAAATCAAAGCCATAAGGGTATCTCCATATTATTATTAACTATTGTTATTATTAATCATTTATAGGATACTGTAAATGCATACAGCACTTTTTCATGACAGAGTAAGGCACGTTCCTTGCACTGCAGAGCTGTTTTAGCCAAACACCTGCAGAACAGACATACTGCTGCATTCAAGGAACACCAGCATGGAAGTCAGCGTTTTAAGGAGAAGCTTACTAGAACCCAGCCTGGGGTCTCATTTTCATATTTGTATATATACAAACACACACTCATGTATGTATGGAGAAGACATCTTCTCCCAGTTGATTCTGTCAGGATAAGGAGAGCATCTCTCAGGTGGCAGTGCCACAGCTCAAGCCTGACTAGATGTACTCTTCTGGTCCCACACCTCAACTCTGAGACAGAGAGGCTGCATGTACCTCAGAAGATTCTTCCTACGGATTTGAAGGAAAGTGGGACATTCCTTGTCAGCCCCCTGAATAATGGAGGGTGGAACCGGCCTGATCAGCACCCAAAGTTATTGGGAGAGGAGGGCCCTAGAATAAAGCAAAATGCAAGAGGACCACCTGGACCTGTTGATGGGAAGGGGGCCAGTGAAAAGGGTGATCTTGGTTAAAATTTTGGATCAAGACCTGGAGAAGAAACTCTGTGCTTTCAACTGAACTTCTCATACCAAGAGAGCATGGGCCAAATCCCAGAGGTCTTGCTTAAACCCCCTGTTAAGTTAGTAGTTCTTTTGCCTGAGGAAGGGCTGAGTAAAGATGTAGGATTGTAACTATGTGACAGAAGGAAGATGCACTTACATTTATAAGAATTGGGAATTGCAAAATTCCTGAGTGGTGGAGGATATCAGGAACTGCAAGGCAAAGGAAAAGGAAAGGGAAAAAAAACAATTTTCCGTTCTAAATGGAATACTCACACCTATTCTTAATAGCAAATACAAAACACCTTTCCCAAAAGAGCCATGCCCCAATAATTAATTTAAAACTAGAGTTGGGAAAATTCAGCAGGATTTGTGCTGATTTATTTCTTTGACTTTTTATTTATTTAAAAAGGCTCATTCATAAATAAACCCAAACCAAGTTCACAAACTCAGTTCATCAGCAGGAGGGCAGGATATTGTAAAGATATGTTTGTAGAAGATGATAATTTAAAGATGCTCCCTCATAAGGGACAGTATTATGAACATAGACATTTGGAGATGTGCCCCGGAGGTGGGTGTTGGGAATGGCTGTATGCAGCAGCTCATAACAGAAGCTCTCCAGTTTGTTCTATTAAAAAGTTTTATTCCTTTCTCATTCACTGGTTTGTTATTTAATAAACCCCAAGATTGTTATATGGTGTCAGAATTGCTGAATGAGAAGGCAACTGCACTGATTTTGAAGTTAATTCCTGTGTTTGCAACTGAAAGCAGAGAAAGGGAGGCACCAGAGAACCACATGGCGCACCAGGCACAGAGGCTTTTGCCTGTATTTGGTGAGCACAATAGTAGCTTGACTAGAAGGGGAAATAAAAGCCAAAAATGAACTTGTTGCAACCTCCTTCCAGTCTGCAATTGTCAGGCAATGTTGCAGACAACTGGACAAAAATCAGAGATTTGAATTATATTTAGCAGCCAAAGGGGCACAGGAGAAAAATGATAAAGTGAGATCAATCTTTTTGCATGTTGTTGGGGAGAAAGCATTGGATATTTATAACAACTTTAAGTTTGAAGAAGGTGAAAGCATGAAGTTAAGTAAAATACTGACTAAATTTGAGGAACATTGCATGCCAAAAAGGAATGAAACCTTTGAGAGACACACATTTTTACATGCATGCAAAAAACTGATGATACCATATGGTAATATGTCACAGAATTAAGGAAACTCAGTAAAAACCTGTGATTTTGGTGAGGTGACGGTTTCTGGCCAGAGATAGAATCATTTGTGGCATTAAAGACAATGTGTTAAGAGAGAGAAACTGCTCCACGAAGGAGACTTAACTTTAGAAAAAGCTCTCCAAATATGCAGGGCAGGAGAAACTGTGGAAGCACAAGCCAAAGAATTCACCAGAAAAGGTTATCCATGTAATAAGTACAAAAGAATATAGCCTGAATAGGTCAAATCAGATAGTGGAACTACTCACTACGAAGACCACTGCTAAGGGGAAGACTGGGTACAGATGGTCATGTGGAAGGTGTGGATAACAGCATGGTCCATAATAGTGTTGTCATAGGTCTCAGCCCAAATCCATGGAGTTCTTACACCTAGGAGAAGTAAACCATTCCCCCCTGCTTCCTCCCCCCTCCCTTTTCCTAGGAGAGATACCGGGATTCAACTACAGAGGGATGCCTTCCTCCTCCCTCCTCCCCTTTCCCTGAGAATTCACCCAAGGAAAGATCAACCAAGTCCTTAACAGAAAAGATTTATTAAAGAATAAAAAGAAAGTGACTGTCTCTGTAATACCAAGATGGAACAATACACAGGGTCTAAACTTATTAATCTCTGAAGAGAATCCCCCCTCCTTTCTTTCTCAGTAAAAGCAATAACAGTACAGAATTAAAGAAATTCTATAGCAAACACACAATTGCAAATATAGAAAGCAACTTAAAAGACTAATCCGCCTTTCTAATTAATACTCACTATTGGATAGTAGGAACTACTCCAGGAGAACTTGGAGACATGTCTGGCCTCTCTTAGATCCAAAGAGAGAACACAGAGCAAACAAGAAACACAGACAAAGGCTTCCCTCCACAGAGATTTGAAATTATCCTGTCCCTTGATTGGTCCTCTGGTCAGGTGTTTCTCAGGTTACTGAGCTTGTTAACCCTTTCCAGGTAAAAGAGACCTTAACCCTGATCTGTTTATTTATGACAAGTGTGTTGCCTTTGGGAAACTTTCATAAATGTGGGGAAAATAATTTTTCAAAATGCTGCAGATCCCAAATGCAGAAAAGTCAAGTGTATTCAGTTAAAGACAACCTGGTTGAGGAGTTTTTCATAGACGTACTGGGATCTAGCAAGCGTGATGGGAGGGACTGGATACTGCCTATGACAGTGAATGGAACAGTTATTCTCCTGAAACTGGACACAGAAGCTCAGGTTCTGTCTTAACAAGATTATGAGAGACTGAAAATAAGACCAAAACTGGAACCAACAAAAATAAAAATAACTGGTTATTCTGAAGGAGAGGTGCATTGCTAGCATCAACCATAAAAACATCATGTACAGGCTCCCGTTCATTATAGTGTCAAAGGAGGTGACACCAATTTTAGGCCTGGATGCATGTGAGAAATTCAGTCTGGTAAAATGGATGCTCTCATTACAAAATCATAGTGAACCTGGCTACGAGACACACTTTCAGGAATAACATGACCTGTTTCAAGGCTTGGGTTGCTTGCAGGGTGAATATACAATCTGGATAAACAAGCAGGTCCCTGCAGTTATCCATCCATGTAGAAAGGTACCATTTGCACTCCATGATAAAATCAAGGCTGAGTCTGCAAGAATGGAAGCAATGAAAAAAACTGAGGAGCCAACAGAATGGGTGAGCTCCCTAGTCATCACAGAGAAAAGTAATGGTTAATTATGCATATACATAGATCCCAGAGACCTTAATAAGGCTATAAAAGGAACATTTCAAACTACCAACCAGAGGAGAGATTATGGCTCAATTTGCAAATGCTCAATATTTCAGTAAATTGGGTGCCTCCTCAAGATTCTGGCAGCTAAAATTAATGGAAGAAAGCTCAAAACTATACACATTTAATACTCCATTTGGAAGATACAGATTCTTATGCTTACCTTTTGGCATACCTTCAGCACCTGAAGTGTACCACAAAAACACACATGATCTATGAACATATTAATGGAGTTCACACTTCAATGGATGACATCATCATCTGGGGCTCAGTGAAAGAGGAACATGATCAGACTTTGGGAAGCCCTGGATGCAACTAGTGTGGCAAACCTCAAACTAAATAGGTAGAAATGTGGTTTAGGAGTTACAGAACTGACTTTTGTTGGAGACATTATTTCCCACAAAGATGTAAAATCTGATAAGATGAAAATTTCAGCAACTGAAATGATGCCACATCCCCAGTCAAAGAAAGATGTCCAGCGGTTCCTTGGAATGAGTAATTATCTTGGAAAATTCATACCTAATCTACCTACCAAAGCAGCAGCTATGAGAAAACTCCTAGAGAATAAAAATGAATGATACTGGGATACAGAACGGGAGGAATCATGGGATCATTTAAAACAACAACTTATACAAGAACCAGTGTTGAAGTTTTATGCACCTGGAAGGCCTATTAAAATCTCAGCAGATACTTCACAGTCTGGGTTAAGTGCAGTGATTTTACAGAAGCATGAGGAGTGTTGGCAACTAGTGGTTTATGTACCCAAATCACTGACTAAGGAAGAAACCATATATGCAGAGATCAAAAAGGAGCTTTTAGGAACATTGTTTGCCTGTGAGAGATTCAATCAGTATATTTATGGACCGAAAATGGAAGTGGAAACAGACCACAAGGCCCTGATAGCGTTATTTAGCAAACCACTAAATGACTGTACCTTAATGATTCAAAGAACGATGATAAAGCTGCAAAAGTATGATTTGGTTGTGACTTACATGCCTAGTAAATTCATGTTCAGTGCAGATGCATTTTCCAGAGCAGTGACTCCCAAAAAAACAGAAAAGACTTTAGAGAGAGAGATGCAAGTCTATGTAGAATTGATTGTAAAGTCAATTCCCATAGCTAACTGGAAACTGCAACAAAGAAGAGAGGAAATGGAGAAAGATGAATCGTTGGGAATCCTTAAAGAAGTGATAATTAAAAGGTGGCCTGAAGAAATAAGCAGTTGCTGTCCATGTATAAGAGACTATTGAAACTGCAGACATGAACTTAATGTGACAGATGGGGTGATTTTCAAGGGCAGTAAGGTTGTAATTCCAATGAGCCCTTGAAGATCCACAAGGTCACTTAGGAATTGAGAATGGCAAATGAGCACAAGAGATGCGGCATTGGCTGCGGATCAATCACAACATCACAAATGTGGTAGGAAACTGCTTTTCCTGCTTAAATACAAGCCACAGCAACAGACAGAGCCACTGAGCCCTCATCCAGTTCCACAAAGGTATTATGAGAAGGTCGGCACAGACTTATTTATCTGGCGATCAAAGGATTATTTAATAGTCACCGATTATTACTCTCTGTATCTAGAAATTTGCACTCTGCATAGTACTAATGGTAAGTCAATGATAGCCGGCATGAAGGGAATCTTCTCCAGACATGGAATTCCAGATGAAGTCTTTTAGCAATAATGGGCCACAATTTTTCAGTGCAGATTTTAGGCAATTTGACATAGATTGGATTTTCATCACAGAACATCAAGTCCAAATTACCCCCAATCAAATGGACTTGTGGAAAGATCTATACGGAGAGTAAAGACCCGTGTGAAAAAGAATTTTGACAGTGGGGGTGATTTGTATAAAGCGTTACTGGTGTACCAAAGTACACCCCTGGAGAATGGCTTTTCTCCAGCTCTGCTGTTAATGGGAAGAAGGATCAGATCTATTTTACCAATTACTGACAATTTGCTGAAATCTCATAACAATGTAACCATATGGAAGATGAAAGAAAATCAGAGGTGGAAGCAGAACTATTATTTTGACAAAAGGGCCTGGATCTCCCATCTCTTAACCCAGGTGATAGAGCATGCCTGAGGAATCACGCCTCTAATACTTGGGGCCAAAGAGGAGCCATTAAAGAACAGCTGCATCCAAGCTCTTATGTTGCCCAGTCCAGACAGACCAAGGGGACACGTTTTGACATAATCGAAGGTAATTACAAGTAATCCCAGAAAGTTTCAACACTTTGACAGTAGATGTAGACTCTGGCATTTCCCACCTGACTGATGCTTTATCAACGTACAAAGGAGAAACTGTCACGGAACAAGAGAACAATCCAGACTCTAATGAAAGACTGATACTAAGATGATCAGAGCAGGAAATTAAACATCCTGAAAGACTCAGAGACTTGCTAACCTGCCTGGAAAAGTGGTATTTGAGGAAAGTGAGTGGCAAAGACTCACTCAAGAGTGATGTTCTGATACTTTCTCCTCTCTAGGTAGTTGACATTTTGGGTTTATGAAAATGTACTACATTGGTTGAGAATTTGATGCATGTGTTATTAGACAGTTGTTAACTCTTATATACATGAAGAAAAAAATTAACTATTTTTATATAAGAAGGAAGATGAAGAGATATGTTTGTAGGAGATTATAAATTAGAGACACTCCCTCATAAGGACATTATTATGAACATAGGAATTTGGAGATGTGCTTTAGAGGCGGGGGTTGGGAACCCCGCATGGCTGTGTGCAGCAGTTCACTACAGAAGCGCTCCAGTTTGTTTTATTAGAGTTTTATTCCTTTCTCATTAACTGGCTTGTTATTTAATGAACCCCAAGATCATTACAGATGATGGATTGGAAGGTCATCATGTATTAGACCCTGCAACCCAGGATCCTGGGGTCCTGGCCTGCTTCAGAGTGTTAGCGTTAGCATCAGAGGCCATGAAGAATTAATAACACTGCAATGCTAATAGTGGTACAGACCATTTAATTAAAGAAATAGTAAAGGTCAGACATATTTCCCATTGCATTTCAGTAAAAGAAGTTGCTATGAGAAATTTTAGGTTTATTGAGAACACAGAGGACGTTATACAGCATATTGCAGTCTTCAAAACCTCTATATTGGATAATATATTAATATAAGGTAATGGACATGAAATCTAGGTAATAAAATTTATAAATGAAGCTTCTGAACAAGTATTTTAAAAGAAATATCTTATCTGCAGAGCACAATAATAGTACCGCTCGCTCTGCTAATAAGAGTTGAATTCTGCTGTATTTCAGCATACGTCATTCCCATGAATGACAATGGGGAGCCAAGTGCATATATTGAGAGAATAGTCACTATAATAAATAAAATGCTGATACAAATGTTCTGTTTTCTAGCTATTTTTCACTCAAGATATTAAATTTTAAAGTTTATGAGATTATCTTAAATTGCCTGGATTCATTCTTGGATATATGGCAGATTTTTAGGACTGTAAAAATACAAAGCCAAGGAAATTAAATTTTGAGCACAAACAATGCATGCCAAGTTCGTAATAGTGATATAAAAGATAATGGTTTTGTAGCAATGCCTTTTATTATTGCCATAACTAAGGGTCTGTCCCCATTTTCTTTCTAGGTATATGCCTTTTTCTAGCAAAACATGCAAATTCTGCTGACACAGCAATGGGTGCTTTGTTATGGGCAGTATGTGACTCAATCAATAATCTTCTCCAGGTTAAAATTCAAAATAAGAGGAATTTATTTTCAGTCACTTCGTTGCTAAGTCTGACTTTTTAGGACAAAGACCCTTGAAATTATGCCTCAGATTCTTGTTACCTTCACCTAAAATCAGAACTCCTTGCTCTAAATTAGTACAGATTTTTTTTATGCAGTTAGGATTCAGGGATTACCATTAGCATCAATGCAAGGTGCACTTGCACATTATTAGAAAATTTACCTTGAGGGTTTTATCAGATTCACTTTTAAGACAGAGCAGAGCCAAAACAAATAGAGTATTTGATTAAATCCCCAACCTTTTAGATTATATAATTGCTCAGTGTTTTCTTACAGGCATTTTTTTAAATTAAATTTGGGTTGGGGAGAAATGGCTCAAAGAACTGGCAGTCTCTCTCCCCTTTTGGTCAATAGTTCAAATTAAGCACAGTACTGAATGACGTAAGTCATCATGTTCATGTCTTTCAATGTCTGTTCAAAAGTCAGTATTAGTTGTCCAAGCATGTAATGCATTCATTACCGTGTGTTCAAAAGCAATTAGCTAGGACTACTGGATAGGTGCTTCAGAAATCCAAAAGTGACTGGTTGAAGTAAATGGATGTAAGGTGTGTTCTGCCTGGATGCATCAGTTTTCACAAAAAGTGTTGCTATACTATACTAAACTGCTGCAAGATCAAACAGGGCAACCAGCCACTTCATGTAATCAATGTCCATGCAGCAATGTCCTTGATGATGACCCAGTGAGACCAAAGCTGACTCTCAGAAGTAGTCCCCTTACTCATGTGAGTTGTCCCAATGGAGTCACTAGCTCTAATTGCCTACAAGCCTTTATGTGGATGGAGAGATACCTAATCCCAGTGATACTGACACTGGAGGCTGAAAGAAGCATCCTTGCTCTGTCAGTTAAGTGACAGTGCAGAAGCACAAACTGGGCTCCATAGGGCTCTTCCAGTCCTGCTACTATGGAGTTAGCATCATTACCATTGAGAGGCCTCACAAATTAGTTGATGACCCTCCTCCCAGTTCTTAGAGAGTAAATGTCATCATGAAAGCGTCACCACAAGAAGCCTTACATTTGTTGCAAGGTGAAATTTCACCATGTTCCTCAGATAAACTACTATATGCCAGAGAATTAGCACTTTTTCACCTGTGCCCTGCCTGTTGTTTCTCTGACAGCTGGAAATATTGAGAATAGAATGTATAAAATGTTCTGTTTCACCAGAGGAGAGAATGGGTATTAAAAAGGAATCATTTATTTGGTGAGGTGACCATCTATGATTACGGTAGCCACTTTGGCTAATTTATACAAATGCACCAATCTCTACAATTACCTTGATCTCCCATTTCCTTCACTGCCCCCATTTGTGTCTTTAGGCACCTTTTGCATGCTATCTAGATCAGTGGTGGGCCACCTGCGGCCCACAGGCCACATGTGGCCCGTCAGAGTAATCCGCTGGCAGGCCACGAGACAGTTTGTTTACATTGGCATGGCCACCCACCACTCCCAGTAGCCCTGGTTCCCCGTTCCCAGCCAGCAGCTCCGATTGGCTGGGAGCTGCAGGAGGCCGTGCCTGCAGATGGTCAATGTAAACAAACTGTCTCCCGGCCCACCAGTGGATTACCCTGACAGGCCGCAGGTTGCCCACCACTGATCTAGATACTAGATCAGAAGCTATCTGGGGCATGGACTGCCTTTGTGTTATGTGTTCAATCAATGGCTCCAATTCCCATCCTCTATCCCCTAGTGAGTCATTTTTCCTCACTAATTTAGGCCCTGATCCAGCAAAATCCTTAAGTACGTGCCTAAATCCATGCCTATTTAGCAAAGCAGTTAAGCACATGCCTTAATGAGAAACAGTGGAACTCAGTTCTTAGAGTCTTTAAATTCAAAAAGCTTAAAATTAATAAAATACAGAAAAGTAATATTGAGAGCTACATTGCTAAAATCACTTCTAAAAATGCTTCCACCTGCCCTTTTCATCCACAAAATCTTGCATTATGCATTTAAATACCTATTTGTGCATGCAAATACCAATTTGCATGTTCAGTTACCTGATTTATGAGCACAAATGTGACTACACATATTGCTGGTGGGTTGTTGTTTTGGGGGAGGGAGGTTGTGCAACTTGGCCTCCAGTTTTTGAAAATGTAACCTTGTGGGTCTGAAATGTGGACCTTGAATCACTCAGAGGCTAGGTAGCTTAGGTGTTTCAAAAAAGTTATTTCATGATTATCTGTGGTGTGTACTACTTATGCACAATGGGTGGACTAAGAATAAATGGAGTTTCTTCTTTAACTCAAGCATTCCTACATTTATGGGAGCAAGGGCAAAGGCAAAACACTGTTTTTACTTTAATAATTTATGGTTTTACTTACCAGTGACCTGAAAGTATTTATTATATTTTGCCCTTCTCTAGTGACTTTCATCCTAGAATATTTGTCTTATCATACGCCACACATCATTTCATGGCAACAACAAAATATGGACTCAGCAAATACTGTAAGCCATCACTCTCTGTCTGCAAACAGATGTGTGCCAACTACAGTGTGTAAGATAATGAAACACTTCATGTATTATTGATAAAGTATATGAGCTGTTAAAAAGGGGACCTCACAATCTTACAGCCAAACACCTGGCAGAGTTCAAATGAATTCTGCGGCTTTGGTAAAATCTCATTCTTCTTCACTTATTCAATGTCTGCTCAGAGGAATTTTGCATGTATAATAAAAAGGCTTTACAATGTAGCCTCCTGGGAAGGAAATCCTCCTCTTCTCCCTACAAATGAAAAACAAGAACCACTCAATCTTTTCCCCAAATTGAACCAAACTTTTTTCAAAGTTTAAAAAGTTTGGTAAATTCACCCTCACCATTTTTCCCCTGCACTTCCTAATACCAGATGCAGAATTAACAGAATGCCACAAAAAAGGCTATGCTTCTGATATTTCCAATCCTACCAGAAGTGGGAAATATTGGCAATCTTGAAATCAAGCTTGTTCTCATGATTCTTTCAGAACAATCTTCTGATGAGCATCCCAACTCCTAACAGAACCCAAATTCCAAACCTTGTAAGATCTGCCCAACCACAACAGCATCATTTTTACAAGGTTGGTTCATTAACTTTAAACAATGTTTTCTCTTATATACTGTATAGGCCTGATCTTGCAAGGAGCCAGGCACATTCAAACTGCCATTGACTTCAATTGGCCTGGCAATTGCTTAGTATAGTTCTTGTTTGCTGCATCCATATTTAAACATGAAGAGTATTTTTTTTCCAAACAAAATGCTTCAAATCCTCAGCATATTTTTCTATAGTTGAAGAGAGGCAACATCAACAGCCCAGCACTCTTGAATGACACTGCAATTGCAAAGCAGTGTATGCACCCATGCCCTGCAAGAAAAATCAGTTTGGGGATCTCAGTACTGCTGATACTACAGTCACTCACAATGTTATCTGCTGAATCTTTTCATAGTCTGATGGTTTTAGGACACAACCTGATACAGCATGTGTCCTGTCAAGACTAATAACAAAACCTCTTGGCGATGAGATGCTGACTGATAGGAGATACACAAAAGAATTTTGAGTCGTTCCTTAGTGATCTTACCATAGATAATAACTTGCATCAGAAAAGCATAATGAACTCAGTGCTCCAGTGCAACTGCTTGAACTGTGTGGCTAGTGCACTGTAGGCAGTTGTTTAGAAGCCTACTTAGAGACTGAAAACACAGAGCAGAAAAGGATCCAGTCCAAAACAAGAAAGTTACACAAAGGACACTGGATAATTCAAGGACTTGATAAAGACTTAAATAAACTTTCATATCTAGGACACTGAGTCAGACCTGTAATAACCAAGATATTCCCACCTGACAGATGCTCAGTGGCCTGTACAAAATGAAATGGTGGTTTCTGTGCAGTTGCTCAGTGGACAGATGTTTACATGATGGCTGGAACTCCATGGCATCTCATCAGAGGAGCCAAGCAACTTCTGCATGTTAATACTCCAGAGTTAAGAGGAGAAAGTTTCCAACTTGTGCATTACTAACCCCCACTCTTCATTTATGGGGGTCACTCCAGGTCATAGCTAAGGCATATTATTTCTTGCATTGCTGCTACCCATTCTGTGTACAAATAAAGGAGTCCAGCCAATACAGCATCTCACACAAATACTAAATTACTTAATTAGGTGTGTGCTTGCATTCATTTATTTTAAGCTACATAAAACCTTTTTTTTTAAAATGACATTTTCTTTGTTTCTTTCAGTTGAATGGATAATTTTATTTTGCATGACCAGGCTAGAAGCATGGATAACCCAAAGTCTCTGTGTCCCTGGCACCTATGAGAGGCAATCTTCACATGTGGATTAACTGGTCTTGAATATTTTCTCCAGTGTAATCTAAACAGCCATCCAGATGCTGGTGCACAGTCATGTGCTTTGGAGGATTTCGTTGCTGAATACTATGCAGCCAATGCATCTGTTGTTCTGAAGAGAAGACTGCAAGGAGGAAAAGAAAAAGCACATCCTTCAAAAGTGCAGCACAGAGCTTTGCTATTGCAATTTAATATATTAAAGTGATTTGCTTCAATGAGTCTGTGGTTTCTCTCTCATAAAGTGTCATCTGAGGTGCCTTTCACTATAGGACAGCAGGAAGGAAATAAACATGAAGTCTCCATCACTGACATCTTTGCAATATCTAATCTATTAATTTTCCTTTGATATTTATAATGCAACCACCATTGTACTAGCTATGTGCTAATATAACACTAATGGCCAATGGAAATGTCTCTTCGGTTTAGCATTGCTGCTCAGTGCCTAGATGTGTTTAGAACATTCTTCGTAGAAATGAAACAACAACTTGCTGCTTCAGGAAAATAGCACAAAAGTAAACAAGCTCTTTCAACAGTGATTAAAAACAAAAAAAGTGTTTCAAGAGTTAAGCAATGAGAGACTTTGAGAACCATACCCCGGGATATTTAGCTCTTTTTGATTCATCTTTTAGCCTTCATTTTTAGCTTGGCACAAAACCACTGAAAATGGTCCAAAAGCTATAAACTTCTACTGAGGTCATTTTTGCAATACTGTGGTGCTACAGTTCTGTTCAAACACGGCAGGCTGTGTGTGACTCACTCAGTTCATTAGTAAGACCAGTTTATCCTGTGAACATATTGAAAAGAGCGGCATCTAGTGGTTCCTATTAGCAGCTGATTTGCACATGTCAAACCAAAACCTTTACTAATGAGAAGGTTATAGAGGTGAAATGAAACAGAAGATAAATGGACAATTATAACGTGGCTGTTTAAAAAAAACAAACTATACATTAAGAACAGTAATGCTGAAGAGAAAGCTTAGCCGGAAAATGTCCCTTGTTTGTGTGGGAAATTGCTTTCGTTAGGCTTTTTCATCTGGCTAAACCACGAGCCAGAATTGCTTTGCCGGAGGCAGCAAACCTTACGCTGAAGCAGGTGGGTGTATCCTCATGAGCTGCTCTTCAGGGTGAGACTCACTGTACAGGAATGAGACGTGGCATGTCAGAAACAATCAGACAGGAAGGAGTTTGCCATTGATAAAGCATGAATATGACTGGAGAACGATCATCAAGTTCTGTGTCAGCTTACAAAGCGTTTACTATGTAACTAACTGTTCTCCTCCCTGGGTTGATTGGCATTTCCACTCTTGATGCTGTATGATCAAAAGTGGGGGCATAGATAATAATGGGGCATAATTCCAGCACTGATAAGGAGATTGCTGTGTCGAAGGAAAACAGATGCAAAACCTGCAGACATATCCCTATCACTACAATAATCAGCACACCCCACAACACACCTTTCAAGAGCCATGAATCCTACGCTTGCCTGTCACAACCTGTGGTATACCTCATCCAGTGCACTAAATGCCCCAACAACAACTATGTGGGTGAAACCAGACAATCATTACTCTCTCTAATGAACTCACACAGGAAAATAAGAAAAGACCAAAACACCTTCTCACCTGTCATTGAACACCTTTCACGCAGTGATCACTCTGTGTCTGACCTATCAGTTCTCATCACCAAAGTAAACCTGCATGACACTTTCAAAAGATGAATCTGGGAGCTTAAATTTACTACTCTCTAGACAATAAAAATCATGGTCTGAATACAGATACTGGATTTATGGTTTATTACAACAATCTGTAACCCACCAATCCCCCCCCTTTTTTGTGTGTGTGCGTGTCCTATGACTGCAAAAGTGTTAACAGGCACTCCACCTTGTATGGTCCCTTAGAATATGTACTAACTACTTAAGCAAAACAACCTGTTTACCTTATATTTAGCTGTGATGCAGGGAGTACCTTTCCCAGACTGGAAAAAGAGCTCTGTGTAGCTCAAAAGCTTGTTTCTCTCATCAACAGAGGTTGGTCCAATAAAAGATATTACCTCACACACTTTGTCTCTCGAAGGCAAACAGATACAAATGCAACGTTGAATACAGTACCTTTTCTAAACTGGAATCTTAAGTGGTGCATAAAAATCCATGTATAACGTTCGCCAAAATCTAGTTATTTAGTTAAGTGTGTCAGTGCTTTAAATATGTAAAGCTCCATACAATTGCTAAAAAATAAGAACCATAAATAGACCCTTTACAGTATATTGATGCTTATATTACAGATATAATTAGAGAAGAAAAGTGAAGGTATGCTATCTAGAGTAATAGCTTACATTTATTTAGAAACTTTGCAGAGCGTTTTCTGATTGAACAATATGCAGAAAGAAGAATTATTTCACCTACCACTGAAATGCAGCCACCTCCAGGTGGGAACATGAAAATAGTTTAACAGGACACAGCAATATAACAAAAATTTAGAACAAGATGTGAAGAGTTCTGTGTCCAATTGAAACTGCAAGGAAAATTAGGTTGCACAATGTAACTAATACAACTGGAAGTTAGCCAGGATGCAGGCATCAAAGTCCCTACTTACACAAAAAACTGACTCTCAATGACCTCAAGTGGTTATGACCTGTTCCAATCTTGTCTGAAAGACAGCACCTCCAGTAATACTGTCCCCCTACATCTCACTGGGGCATTTGTTCAATGATGATTCTGAGGTCAGACTCCTATCACTGAATCACCAACACCACTTCCTGTAGCCTGGGTTTTTCCATGCAAGCCTCCCATCCAGTATACTAGCTCCTGGAATTACACTGCTTATTGTACAAAGCTGTGATGAAAACACAGCCCTCCTCCGACTACATCTATGCTCATTCTCCCTCCTCCAGTCTTTTGTCTGGAAATCCATTGCTCATATTTTTCACGAAGAAATTTTTCTCACCAAAAAATCTGATAAAATCATTCATAAAATGAATCAGGTGTGCTAGTAATTGTATGTACAACAAGCGTTTTTTGTCAATGAAAACCCATCAGCTAATGCTCCCCTACCTCATCAAAAATTCAAGTAGGGTGAACCGAACCCTGAAATACTTAATTCAGAAAGAACTCACATTAAAATCAATGGAACTGAGAAAGGGTTCCTACTCCTTGCAGTAGATCAAAAGAAGATTCAATGTCTTGTGCCATCTGAGCCAAACAGTCTATACTCCGCTGCAGAGCACTTGAGGAACAAATCCAAATAGAAACATAATTCACTCCCACGTAGGACACAGGACAGGGGGATCAGGTTCCTGTATTCAGTGAGATTCTTAGTTTTGCATACTGTTGTTGAAGCCTGACTCAACATACTAATGAAACAACTCCGAACTCCAAAACTTGGAACACAAAATCGATACCTAAGTTAATCTACAAATCGGGGGGGGAAACATATTACAATTCCCTGCAGAGAACTTTCATTTTGACAAACTACTGCAATTACTACACTGTGCAAAATGAAAACTATCACCACCTTCGGGATCACGTGTCCTGACGCCACTCCCATTTACCATGTTGAATAATATGCACCAGTACAGAGTGAGCGGGTGGGCATAAAAACTGCCGTTCTGATTTGGTAGTGTTTTATATCCACTTTGAAAAAATGTAAATGGTTACACACAATGGGTAGGGAGTCATGGGAAATCAGAGCCGTTGCTCTTAAATTAGAAATAGAAATGGGGGTACACAAAGCATAGCACAAACCTGGAGAACAATCGCTTCGTCACTAGTGTCAGAGAAAAGAGATTTAGAGGAAGGATGGTTAGAGGACCAGCCTAGGCTAGAGATTCCAGGGTTCAATTCCAGCTCTGCCACAAACATCCCATGTGACCCTCGGCAAGTCATTAAGTCTCTCTGTGCCTCATTTGCACATCTGTAAAATGCGTATAATAGCACTTCCCTACTACCTCAGAGGGGAAAGATACTACAATGATGGGGCCATATAAGCACCATAGGTAGAGAGTTTGAAACAATGCGTCATTTTTTCTGCCAATGCCCAGACTATGTGGGAGCATAAGAAAAATATTTCCTGAAATTAGCCCAAACTAGGGCTGTCAATTAATCGCAGTTAACTCACCATTAAAATTAATCATGATTTAAAAAATTAATCACAGTTTTAATCACACAGTTAAATAGTAGAATACCACCTGAAATGTATTAAATATTTTTGGATGTTTTTCTACATTTTTAAATATAATGATTTAAATTACAGCACAGAATACAAAGTGCTCACTTTATATTATTATTTTGATTACAAATATTTGCACTGTAGAAATGATAAACAAAATAAATAGTATTTTTCAATTCACCTCATACATGTACTGTAGTGCAATCTCTTTATTATGAAAGTGCAACTTACAAATATAGATTTTTTTGTTACATAACTAAACTCAAAAACAAAACAATGTAAAACTTTAGAGCCCACAATTCCACTTAGTCCTACTTCTTGTTCAGCCATGCTTAGAGAAAAAAGTTTGTTTACATTTACAAGAGATAAAGCTGCCTGTTTCTTATTTACAATATCACCTGAAAGTGAGAACAGGCATTTGCATGGCACTTTTGTAGCCAGCACTACAAGAAATTTGCATGCCAGATATGCTAAACTTTCATATACCACTTCATGTTTCAACCACAATTCCAGAAGACATGCTTCCTGCTGATGACACTCATTAAAAAAATAAAGCATTAATTAAATGCCTGAACTCCTAGGGGGAGAATTGTACGTCCCCTGCCATAGATTTCATGTTATAGCAGTCTCAGATGATGATCCAGCACATGTTGTTCATTTTAAGAACACTTTCACTGCAGATTTGACAAAATGCAAAGAAGGTACCAATGTGTGATTTCTAAAGATAGCTACAGCACTCGACCCAAGGTTTAAGAATCTGAAGTGCCCTCCAAAATGTAAGAGGGACGAGGTGTGGAGCAAGCTTTCAGAAGTCTGAAAAGAGCAACACTCTGATGCAGAAACTACAGAACCCAAACCACCAAAAAAGAAAATCAACCTTCTGCAGGTGGCATCTGACTCAGATGATGAAAATGAGCATGCCTCGGTCTGCACTGCTTTGAATTGTTATCTAGCAGAAACTATCATCAGCATGGGTGCATGTTCCCAGGAATGGTGGTTGAAGCATGAAGGGACATATGAATCTTGCGATGTCGTTTACAACAGTGGCATGTAAACACCTGTTCTCAATTTCAGGTGACGTTGTAAACAAGAAGAGGGCAGTATTATCTCTTGAAAATGTAAACAAACTTGTTTGAAAATGTAAACAAACTTGTTTGAGTGATTGGCTGAACGAGAAGTAGGATTGAGTGGACTTGTAGGCTCTAAAGTGTTACATTGTTCTGATTTTGAATGCAGATTTTTTTTTTACATAATTCTACGTTTGTAAGTTCAACTTTCATGATAACAAGATTGCACTACAGTACTTGTAATTAGGTGAATTGAAAAATATTATTTCTTTTGTTTTTTTACAGTGCAAATATTAGTAATCACAAATAAATATAAAGTGAGCACTGTACACTTCGTATTCTACGTTGTAATTGAAATCAATATATTTGAAAATGTAGAAAACATCCAAAAATATTTAAATAAATGATATTCTATTATTGTTTAGCAATGCCATTAATCATGCAATGAATTTGTTTAATCGTGCGATTAATTGCGAATAATTTTTTTAATCGTTTGACAGCCCTAGCCCAAACAATAAAATAATTTCCATTAAAAAGTGATGAGGAAGATGCAAACTCCACCAAAGATAGAGAAATAAATGCAAAAGAACATAAAAAAGACAGAAATATGGGCAGGAAATGACACAATGAAATTCAGCTTGGGAAAATGCAGCTAATTCAGCTAAAGAGAAATACTGTGAAACCCAGATATCCAATGGGAGAGAGAAACCTGATATGCTCAGAGAGACTTAGGTGTGATCGTGGACAGCAAATCCAATTTGATCTTACAGGGCAATATGTCAACCAAAAAGGCCAACACCATTTCAAGTCCATACTCTCAAGCAGCAAGTCTTGTAGGGGAGAAGCAGCAGTCCCTCTGGATGGGATTTGGGGAAGATCTCACTTGGAAAAATACGTTCTGTTCAAGTCATCTGAAAGGAGTAGAAAAAGGGAAGGGCAATCTACCAAAACAGACTATGGAATTGGCTGGAGTCCTCTATGAAGAAAGAACGTAAGAGCTAAATGTCTCTAGCTCAGCTCAGAGGTAACTAAAAGGAGATACGATCAGAGGCAGTCAATGGGCCTGCTCCCTTCTGTGGCATTTCTCCTTTCAAGCTTTCCCTTCCAATCCCTCCTTCCTTCTTCCAGTTCCCAACTCTGGAGGCTCTTCCTTCTTGTCTTCTTTCCCATCCCCTCTCCTCCACCCATTTTATGTTCCCCTTTTCTTTCCCTCAATCCCCTGTAAGGTTGCTGCTCTTTCCCAACTCCTGGGAGGTTCCCTGTGCTTTCTCTTCTCCCCATTCACTCCCCTTACTATGTCCGGTCTCCCAGCACCATCAGTCAGCATCTCTCAAAGGAGCAGCCTCTGCTGCCCAGAGGGAAGACCTGCAACCAACAAACAAAATGCTAGATTCGGGGCAGGGACTTGAACCTGCCTTCCCACATCACCAGTGAATGCCCTGACCACTGGACTATGCACTCAGTCTCTCCCTGGCCCGAGGAATGTTTGTTTATACAAAGTGGAACAGCTCCAACAGGTGAACTTGAGAAAGGGACTCTATAGCCTGGAGATTAGGGCATTCACCTGGGATGCAAACGAGCTGGGTTCAAGTCCCTGCTCCAAATCAGGCACAGCAGGGATTCGTATCTAGGTCTTCCATATCCCAGGCGTATGCCCTAACCACTGAGCTAGTGGCTATTTTGGGCATTCTCCTGCCCTGTGTGGAGCTGAGAAACCCTTCCTGATTTTGCTGACCCTAGTGTGTTCCCACAAAATAGTTCCGTTCAATGAATCAGCACTTTTCGTTGAGAAAATGTTTTGCTGAAAAAGTCCAGACCAGCTTTAGATAGAATGTCCAAGACCCAGGCAACTGTGCTGAGAGCAAACTCCTACCCTAAAATTAGCAGTTAATCAATTTATTGATCACCCAAGGTGCACTGACAGCTCTGTTGACTGAAATCTTCTTTTTATAAAACGCAGGTATAGCACACGCAACATTAACACAGATTTTACGGCACTGCCTCACCAGTTATTCTCCAGATGTAGGCCCAAGGGGACCACCTCTTGCAGCAATGGGTAGTTATTTTTCCATTCTCATTCAGTTTTTGGCTTCTCAGTGAAGAGGTTGGCATAAAGGATGCCAGTTGGAAAGGTGTCTTTCTGTGGTGTGAACACCTGTTCACTAAGAATCTACGCTTTTCACTTATGTCAAAATACACATCAGAGGACAATGCTTTAACCATCTGAATTAGATTCAAACAGAGGACCTGGAAGAAAGAAAATCCATAGCAGTTTATCAATACTACCTTGTGCCATGCAGTTCCCCAAGACCACGGGACACTAACACACCTTTTTTTCATAAAAATAAATGTTCCTTTTGCTATTTCCAGTCTTGCAAGCTCCTTTCTCACTGGCCAGTAACTTAAACAGGGACACGTATCATTATTTCCCATTGGAGAAGTAAGTAATGTCAGGTGGGGAGAGAAACTTTTCCTCATTCTCCACTGGAAAGAATGTGGTAACCCACTGAACAGGTGCAGCCAAGAATATTTAATGCCTATTTAAAAGCAGAAGTGTTCAATCATAAATTCCCCACTTGCAAGTTAGCTAGCACCTGAATCAAACCAAGTAGATCAACAGAACAAAAATGAAAAACCGACATATTTTGGGAACAAGATACATTTGAAGAGTCAGATAGAGTGTGTACTTCTCCACTGCCTCCTCATTCTCCAGTCCTAAACCAGAAGTTTTTGGTTGCTAGGAGGAGTTTGAAAACTGTATCAGACCAAAACCAAATAAGTCATTAAAATGTAACAATAAGCAAAGTTTTGCAAAGTTAAGAGAGAGTTTAAATTACCTTTTCCCTCTTTCAAGTATGACATTAAACATAGTTATATCATATGATAGGGCCTAGACAAATTGGAGGATTGGGCCAAAAGAAATCTGATGAGGTTCATCAAGGACAAGTGCAGAGTCCTGCACTTAGGCCAGAAGAATCCCATGCACCGCTATAGGCTGGGGACTGACTGGCTAAGCAGCAGTTTTGCAGAAAAG